>NC_092631.1:60351786-60951786 GCF_039555335.1 Amphiura filiformis | reverse complement strand
AAACTGTTCATTCTTTCTCATGTCAAAATGATTTTTCCTCAATCTAAACCTATAATGATTATAATAATGCACTACAATTTTTTGGAAATGTAACGTTTCATGTTCAGGGAATGTGTAATTTATTTATTATTATCTTACTCAATCGTGGCGAGCATCGCTTGACCTGGGCGTTTGATCAGCATGATTATTACTTATTGGATGAAATTGCAAATGGATAAAATGGAAATTTCACCAAATGGTAATTTCACCAAATGGCTTTTGAATGAAATGTCAATAATGGACCAAGTTTTATTTGTACCATATGATCAATTGGACCATTTTGAACTTGAACGAATTGGTTTGTGGGACTTGGATCAACCAACGGTACCATATGGCTACTGGATCAAAAGGCAATTGGGCCAAATGAAAATTAGACTGTAGTCGACATTGAATTGACCAAAAGCAGTTGTAAAAAATGGACGAAATGCATTTGGACGAATTGCCAATTGTAATGTACACCAATATTGAATAATACTTACATGTATCACATTTCGTGGAGATAGATAAAGGAAATGATTATTATACATCTGCATGACCCTTGAAATGGCTGCATTTAGCGTCTTACGTAAGACCAACCCTCTGGTAAGACGATGCTTATAATAGCTTATTGTAGGAAATGATTATTCTACATCTGCCTGACCCTTACAATGTCAAACGCGTGCATTAAAGTCTGTTATTCAAATTATGTTTATTTGTTTTAAAACAGCTTGATATTGCTTTACAAAAAGCCTTATTAACACCTGCGGAGCTGATCAGAAACTGAAAACGCCCTTTGTATTTTCAATTGCCTTATTTGATAATTAAGCTTCAAAGATAGAAAGAAAGGAAATATAGGCCGTTTTGTTTGTTTTTTCATTCCGGCAACATTGGGGTTTTTCTGTGTGATACAGGTCCAGCGGCATAAATATAGCTCAGAACTTCAAATAATGTTAGCCAATTGTGAATGTACGTGTTTGTTTCTTCAAATATTTGTGGTGTGATCGAGCAAAATCTGTCTGAAGTCGGACATATTCAATGTTCAGTTTCTTAGAGGAGAGTAAACAGCATTTGCCAAGTTACATTTATTGTATTTGGACAACCAGCTCAAAAGATATGAGCAGTAAAAGTGTTTCCAAAACAATAGGAAACAAAAATAAATACTTGTTTTTAGATTAAGATTAATTATGCCTGATCACATCACATATTAGCATTTGTTTTTAGGTTGCAGAGAATAACAAATGTATGTATACTTGTATCAAATATCCGGTGCCGTTAGATCCATCCCTCATATATTTTACATGTATAACATGTATAACGGCTTCAAGTTACAGGCAGTACAACTATACTGCGCCAAAAAATAGTATCCGAACATTTGGAAAACAAATACGAATTTTAAAACTAAACCATAGTACTGGCAAATTCCGTGATGAATGGAAGATTGCAAAAGTAATCTCTATCTATATAGTTAGGGGAAAAAGTCTGTGGTTTAGACGGCCTTATCCTGGGTTTACGTTCCTTACCTGTGGCTAAGATGCCTTAACCTTAGCACATCGCAGTCTAAACTCAGATAAGGCATCTGAACCCCAGATAATGCGCCGTAACCCCAGATAAGGGACGTAGACCGCCGATAAAGCAGTCCAACCCCCAAACAAGGCGCTTTAACCCTAAATGAGGAACATAAACCTAAGATAAGGCATCTAAACCCCACAAAAGGTGCCCAAACTCTAGATACGGGTCGTTAACCCCAGATAAGGGTCGGAAACCTCAGATAAGACATCTAAACCCAAGATAAGGCGCCTTCACCCCAGATAAGAGACGTAAACTCAGATATGACAGTTTAAACCCTCGATAAGGCGCCGTAACCCCAGATAAGGGACGTACACCTCAGATAAACCAGTCCCAACCCCAAATAAGGCGCCTTAACCATAAATAAGGAACATAAACCTAATATAAGAGAAGTAAAACCCAGACGGCGCCTTATCTGGGGTTTAAACTGCCATATCTGAGTTTACGTCTCTTATCTGGGGTTAAGGCGCCTTATCTTGGGCTTAGATGCCTTTTCTGAGGTTTACGACCCTTATCTGGGGTTAACAACCCTTATCTAGAGTTAAGGCACCTTATGTGGGGTTTAAATGTCTTTTCTGGGATTTAAGTTCCTTATTTAGGGTTAAGGCGCCTTATTTGGGGTTTAGACTGCTTTATCTGGGGTCTACGTCGCTTATCTGGGGTTACGGCGCATTATCTGGGGTTTATATGCCTTATCTGGGTTTATATGCCTTATCTGGGTTTAGACTGCGATATGCTAAGGTTAAGGCATGTTTGCCACTGGTAAGGAACGTAAACCCATGATAAGGCCGTCTAAACCACATATAAGGCGCCTTATCCATAGATAAGGGATGTAAACCCAAGATAAGGCAGTTGAAGCCCCATATAAGAGACATGAACCCCAGATAAGGCGGAAATGACACACTTATGCTTCTGCTCTCATTCAAAAATCACATTTACGCTCTACCAAATGGGGGCCATCTTGGATTTCTGGGCAAAAATTATTTTGTAACGTCAAATTAATGTCAGATTCGGATTTCTTGGGGTCGACTTACCGGAAAAAGTGTCTTTCTACACGATTTTAGGTAATCTGGTTCAAAACTTATTTTTTTCAAGATGGCGCCAGCGGCCACCATCTTGGATTTCTGGGTAAATATGAGTTCGTAATGTCAAAGTCATGTCAAATTTGAAATCCTTGTGGTCGACTTATCCAAAAAAGTGTCTTTGTACACGATTTAAGGTCCTCTTGTTCAAAACTAAATTTTTCAAGATGGTGCCGGCCACCATCTTGGATTTCTGGGTGAAAATGATGCCGTAATGTCAAACTAATGTCAGAATCGGAATCCTTGTACTCGACATATCCGAAAAAAGTGTCTTTGTGCATGATTATAGGTGCTCTGGTTCAAAACTTAAATTTTCAAAATGGTGGTGGCGGCCATTTTGGATTTTGGCCTCGAGCGAAAAATGCCGGGATTTTCGCGAGGGACATGGTGGCTATTTTTTTTTCTAAATGGTCCATAGAAGTCGAATCAATCGTCAAACCTTACTAGCCAGAGAGTGGTCACCAAAGTGAACTTTTTCCCCTAACTAATAGGAAAAGAAATCATGACGTGTTCTCCAACTATCGACCTGTTCTTCATGTTTATCAAATATATTTGAAAGACTAGTGTTCAACAGATGCTTGAATTACATTAATATAATACAATATTTTAAATGAAAAAGAGTTTGGCTTTTGGTCTAATTATTGTCTATTTGGCAATTTTAGAATTAGTTGATAAGATCAGTACTTCAGTTGAAAATAATGAAACTAGAGCAGCTAGGAATATATTAGATTTGCAGAAAACATTCGAGACAATTGATCAAAGCATTTCGTTATTCAAGTTAGAGTATTATGGGTTTAGGAGAAATGTCTTAAATTGGTTCACATATTATTTACACAAAAAAACTTTTTTTAAAGTTTTTGGAAAAACAAATCTTTAATTATCAATATGAAAGGTGTGGTGTGATCGAGCAAAATCTGTCTAAAGTTGTACAGGTTCAATTTTCAGTTTCTTATACATGTTATAGGAGAGTAAACAGCATTTGCAAGGTTACATTTTGAAGCAATGTCCATTGAATTTGAACAACCAGCTCAAAAGATATGAGCAGTAAAAGTGTTTCCAAAACAATAGGAAACAAAATTACAAATGCATACTTGCAAGGTCAAATTTCCGGTGCATTAGATCCATCCCTCATTTAATTTACATGTATAACGGCATCAAGCTGCAGGCAGTATAACTATACTGCGCCAAAAACGTATCAGAATTTTAAAACTAAACCATACTACTGGCAAATTCCGTGATGAAATGAAAATTGCAAAAAGTAATCCCTAGCTATAAGAAAAGAAATCATGACGTGTTCTCCAACTATCGACCTGTTCTTCATGTTTTTCAAAGATATTTGAAAGACTAGTGTTCAACAGATGCTTGAATTACATTAATAAAGGGTTCACAAAAAATAACTCCCCCCTTAAAATTACAAGACATTTCTTTGCATAACTTGACATACATTTTGTTGATTTGAAAACTCTAAAAACCTGTGAATAAAGGAATCATTTTCCTACCCTCCCAAAGTTCTTTCCTTAAAAAATCTTTTTGTTTTGGCCAAAAATAATCACATTTTCCAAAAATGATGCTTTCAGAAAAAGATGCACTTTTCCACATCCTATACATTTAAAGTACAAAAACATTCTCGATATCAATGTTTTGATTTATTTAATGGTGTTTTTGTTTTCTTTAATTTTTATGTATACGATTACCCAGTCACACATGCAATCATCTTGCAGTATAAAACATTGACTAATTGACAGTACGGGGTTTTTCTAGAAGATTTTATTTAGCCGGTGTTTCGAAAATGGTAAAATCAATTTAGGAGTTACAAAACATTTCTTTGCATAACTTAACATTCATTTTGTTGATTTGAAAAATTTAAAAACCTGTGAATAGAGGCATCTTGTTGCTACCCTACCAAAGTTATCCTTCTCAAAATCTTTTTGTTTTGGTCAAAAATAATCACATTTTTCAAAAATGATGCTTTAAAAAAAGTTGCGCTTTTCAACATCCCATACATGTAATGTACAAAACTTTCTCGGTATCAATGTTACGATTGATTTAATTGGGTTTTTTTCCTTCACCTTTTGTCTCTGAACTCTTAGTCACCCATGCAAACATCACGTAGTGCAAAATAATGATTTGTTGAAGCTAATTTTAACATAAATGAGGATGTTGAAAAGTGCAACTTTTTCTGAAAGCATCATTTTTAGAAAACGTGATTATTTTTGGCCAAAACAAAAGATTTTCAGACGAAAGAACATTGGAAGGGTAGAAAAACAATTCCTTTATTCACAGGTTTTTAAATTTTTCAAATCCACGAAATGTATGTCAAGTTATGCAAAAAAATGTTTTGTAATTTTAGGGGGAGTTATTTTTTGTGAACCCTTTATATACAATATTTTAAATGAAAAAGAATTTGGCTTTTGGTCTAATCATTGTCTATTTGGAAATTTTAGAATTAGTTGATCAAATCAGTACTTCAATTGAACAAAATGAAACTAGAGCAGCTAGGAATATATTAGATTTGCAGAAAACATTCGAGACAATTGATCAAAGCATTTCGTTATTCAAGTTAGAGTATTATGGGTTTAGGAGAAATGTCTTAAATTGGTTCACATATTATTTACCTAAAAAACCTTTTTTTAAAGTTTTTGGAAAAACAAATCTATAATCTTCAATATGAAAGGTGTGGTGTGATCGAGCAAAATCTGTCTAAAGTCGTACAGGTTCAATTTTCAGTTTCTTATACATGTTATAGGAGAGTAAACAGCATTTGCAAGGTTACATTTTGCAGCAATGTCCATTGAATTTGAACAACTAGCTCAAAAGATATGAGCAGTAAAAGTGTTTCCAAAACAATAGGAAACAAAATTACAAATGCATACTTGCAAGGTCAAATTTCCGGTGCATTAGACCCATCCCTCATTTAATTTACGTGTATAACGGGATCAAGCTGCAGGCAGTATAACTATACTGCGCCAAAAACGTATCAGAATTTTAAAACTAAACCATACTACTGGCAAATTCCGTGATAAATGGAAGATTGCAATAGAAATCATGACGTATTCTATCGACCTGTTCTTCATGTTTTTCAAAGATATTTGAAAGACTAGTGTTCAATGGATGCATGAATTACATTAATAAATTCAATATTAAAAAATCAGTACTTTAGTTGAAAATATTGAAACTAGAGCAGCTAGGAATATTTTAGATTTGTAAAAACATTCGAGACAATTGATCACATCATTTTGTTATTCAAGTTAGAGTATCATGGGCTTAGGAGAAATGTACTAAATTGGTTCACAGGTTTTTTTCAGGTTTTTGGTAAAACAAATCTATAATCTTCAATAAGAAAGGTCAAAATGTATCGTCGGCTTTTTATCTAAACTACATACACATAAAGTACACATCATTACATATTCAATTTACTTCGAGGAGTGTTAAATTTCAAAAATTGTGTGCTATATATATCGCGAATTTCAAAAAATTTAAATCATTTGACATCAGAAGGACATTCTTCGTTTTAAAAATGCAATTCAATATGTGTGATGTTCTCTCCGGTCCTCACGTGGTTCAAAGCAAATAAGCTGTCTGCAATCAAGACAAATTACAAACTACTCGTTACCATGGTCACAAGTCATGAAAAATGTATTTGTAATGATAGTGTTAACATTGTATTGGATAATACAAGTTTGTAAATGAATAAAAAAAATAATACAAAATCTCTTGGAGTAACAATTGTCGAGAACCTGAGCATATTCTATATTTATTATATTGTACAATGATACTTCCTTATGTTAATTACCGTATTATAGCATGGGGCAGCACTTGTATAACATACTAAGAAAAAGATCAAAGCTACAAAAAAGGGCACTTTGAACCATTGTATCAAATAGTAATAACCTCCTTAGTCATTCAGCTCCTCTCTTTAAGAACTATAATTATAAAGTATATGTTTATGATGCTTATGGTCTTGAACTAATAAGTACTTTTATGAATAAGTATTTTAACAATTAACGTCCAGCAGCCTTTCAAAATTATCTTGTCATGTAGAGTACTCTGCACAAGTACCACACGAGAAATAATAAAGATGATCAGGTTCCTAAAACGAAAACGAATTTCGATCATAAAACCTTAAAACAGCGGGCCCAATAAGTGGAATTCACTTGAGAAATGTAAAAAGACTATAAAAACGATCAAGCTTTTCAAAACAAACGTGAAAGATAATAGTATTCTTAATTTCATTTAGTGATTTATCTAATATACTTCAATTCAATTCAATTCAATTCAATTCAAAGTAGTTTATTCACATATGCTTTGACATTTAACAGTCTTCGAAGTAAAGTTTATCAATCAAATGATATGCACTTAAAGTTGAAAATTGATACATGTCTGGTTCACTAATGTATTTCACTAATTCATTTAATTGACCTGTCATTATTTTTAATTACCTACAGCTCCATGAAAGTACACACTATGATCACTAATGTCATTAAGTGTATGGTACTGATGGTATTGATATGCAAAAACGAATACAAACTCTGCAAAAATGCATAAAATGCACACAGGTGCCTACAATGGCACGAAATTAATATCTGTAAAATGTAATAATAATAATAAAAAAATCCTTTTGATTTACTTAGAAGGGTAGGTTTCATTTAAAATGTCATTCTATTTAATTGAATTGTCATTTTTGATAACTCCATAAAAGTACACAGAACCTCTTTAGTAAATGTTGAATGAAATGCTCACGTGTCCCTATCATCTCTTAACCTGTCGCACAGTAGCGTAAAGTTCTCAAAATGTGATAAGATTTTCTGCAACTTAAGTGATTCAAAAGTGCATTTTTAAAAGTTGTCGGCAAATTGCATAAAACAACTTTTATAAACATAGAGTGGCAATAGATTACGTAATGCTTTGTTCCTTTGATGCCGATTTGATTTTCCGACAGGCTAATCATAAAAGTGGTACCATTGTTTCGAACAAAGGGGTTCCGCCATTAAATCGGTCACTGATCCGACAGCAAATTAACGCTATACACAATAGGCGAGTATCAATAAGTGACTACGCAACAGTCATGTGTAAGGGCAGTCATGTGTAAAGTGTTTTCGCGTATCCCAATGTGTACTTATGCGGGTCTGAAGTCTATAGAGGCGGCTTTATCTGTCGATGTACACTTCTTTATCACCCACCTGACCTGACAATACAGGTAACAATAGAAACTAAACACATAACAGCATTAGGCAGCCATTCGATGATGTCAATACCTTTATTCGTTACGTAATTAAAACGCCCAGTCAGATGTATTTCACACCTGCCAAACACAAGTCACCCAATTTCGAAAACATGACGTTGAATGTACACTCTCATGAATATTGATTGGCAACATTTTCCAATATGTCAGCACTCTAATCAGACACAATAGAACAATGAACGTTGCAGCCCGCTGGTTCTATGTATGTTGTGTGGCCATGGTTTATAGGTCTTTATACCAATGGATATAAATTAACAATTAATACAAAAATGCATCAGTCTATAGAAAGCCTGAGGGGTTTGAGCAAGTCTAGATAAAGGTTTGATAAAGGTTCTGTCAGGCAGGATCGAAATATTTAGGAACCTAATAATTCTTCCAATATGTCAGCGTCTCTAATACAAACTCCGGTCTTTTTGTTTTCATTCTGGTCTACTTAATTGGTTTGAAGCTTATCTTACACAACTCTCAGTAAAATTGATACCATCAAAGATTTGGGTGTCGACATATCAGCTAAACTTGTCTGGGATACCAATATTAATAGAGTTGTCAAAAATGCAATCGTAAGATGGGCATGATCATGCGTACAGTACGGTTCAATGCCCCAGTAAAAGTTACCAGAACTCTTTATAGTTCCCTGATCAGGAGTGATCTTGAGTATGGTAGCTGTCTTTGGAGCGGTACATCCAAACACAACATCCAGATGTTGGAAGGTGTTCAAAGACGAGCTACCAAATTCATTTTACATTATCCTGATCAGGATTATAAGCAGAGGCTTACCAATTTGGACTTACTTCCCCTTACTCTCAGGAGAGACAAAGTGATCTCTTGTTTTTTTACAGATGTAGGGAGGGTCACTATGATATTAATATCAATAATTATGTTAAATTCAGCCAAGGGAATGGGCAGGACCATCCCACCACTAGATTATCTTCCGATCCATTTAAACTTAAAATTCAACGTTGCAAAACAGAAGCGCACATGACTTTATTTTAATCGCATTGTGCAGCTTTGGAATCAGCTGCCTTTGTCTACAAGGACAACCGGTTCCTTTTCTTCCTTCAAATCCGGGGTGGTTGGATTTTTGAATTCTCATTTTACTCAAAATTTATGTTCTTTGAATACATGCTCTTGGAGTTCCTACTGTAGATGCTCGAATTGCAGGCTTATATAATTTGGGACGGGGCTGTTGGTTTTCTTTTTCCCATAAATTGTTTTCAAAAATCGAAAGGTGGGATGGTCCTAGAGGTGACTTTGCACCTGTTTGTCCCATTCTTTTCGCTGGCATTTTAATCTATTTACTTTATCTTGATTAGTATGTGTATGTGCAATATTTATATATAATATTTTTTTCTTTGTAATTTTATATGAGCCAGTGATGAAGCATAATAAATTTAAAAAATAAATAAATAAATAAATAAAATCTAATCGGAAACAATAGAACAATAAACCCTGCAGAGCGTTGGTCTATAGTGCTCAACTTAAAACACTAAGATGTTCAGTTCATAAACAGGGTGTTTATTTTCTACAAGCAATATACAGGGTGAGTAAAAAAAAGTGCAATAGTGCAACGAATCCATCTTTATTTTATAACCAGATTGAACTTTTAACATTTAAAACACATGATATATTCATTTGTGGCCTTGTGTGAAAAAAACCCACGAAGTAATTAGCACTTACCGTTCTATTGTTATGACACATTTTACAGCGATACTCGATTTTAATGCTTTTCCACGGGATTTTGAATGTCAGCACACTCTTTGTAAGGTAGATTTGGAACAACTGCCATTTTCTTCATTGGCACTGAAGTAGAATGGAGCACACTAAGTTCTATTGTCTCTAGTGTTGAGATGTCTTGTATACGTAGAGGAAACATTACTTTTATTTGTTGTTATTTTCATATTTACCCTTACATTAAAAATGTTCATTCTCTATAAAAGAAACATACAAATTTATGGGTGGGTTTTTCAAATTGAAAGAACGCAAAAATCAACCTTGATTTAAGTTAAAGCCCGTTTCAGATCTGGTGTCTCGTGGACAAAGAGTTAAAATGGTTATCGCCGTAAAATGACTCATAAAAGTTAAAGGGTTCACTTTCTTTTTTCACCAACAAATATTGAGTGTGGCATTTATAAAAAGTTTCGATAATGGGAAAGTTCAACTTGGTTCTTACGTGAATATTGATTCGTTGACCTATTGCACTTTTTTATTCACCCTGTATATACATTAATACCCAAATGATTTGATGTGCTCATCATTAAATGTCTATGTGTTTAGTTTAGCGTTGAAAGTATTTACCTCTATACCTTTACCTTGTAAGCACCTAGCAAATGAAAAAAAATCAATTTATTTGGTCTTTACAGGTTTCCTTGAGCATGTTGAGGAAAACTTCTCTTTAAGCCTTTTTCACACTATTTTGGCCATAAGTATTGTAAATTTTGATGATAAAAAAGTCCCGATATTGAACCAGAGGGATTATCAAGCTGCCCCCGTTACCATGCATGCCATACAGGTGCGCACTAACTTTTTTTTATTGGTGTCCCCGGTTGCATATCAGCGGCGATGAGCGGCGATCCATCGCCCCTCATGAAAATGTTCCTGATGGTCATAATTTTTTGCCTGTTTACTGGGACAATTGCGCACGAATTGCGCAAAACCTTTCCATTTTACACTATTTTAGCACAAACAAAGGTGATATGTTGTGGTCATGTGCAACATTACATTATTTTTGCCCCCAAATTAAGGTGTTTAACGGTCTAAAAAAGAAGATGCACAGGGCAATTCGGGACAATTTGTGTTCGGTAGATGGAGCTGCCCCCACGCCAGTTGTGGATTTTCTCGTCCAGAGGCTTTCCCACGAGTGACCGAAAATTGGGAGTAAAGGGCGTTACCAGAGGTGTTGTGAGGCAATATTTGCTTGATTTCCCCTGCCAATTGAATGTTTGATTGTAGCCCTCAAAATGGATTTTATTACATATCCGACTCTACTTGTTCAATTTGGATACTTTGAATTGCTTCATAACATAACAAACATAAAAAAATCACTGGTTTAGTTTGAGTTTGAGAAGGGGAAAACAGGGGGAAACGCATTCCGCATTGCATTTTTAAAATCTTTTCAAGGTTTGATTTCATGTTTTCCTGACCTTACATGTAAGCAATATCCTACGTTATCTGGCTTCTGATCACTGCATCATGAACTTTACCATTCAACTTCAAAAGCAAACACATCGATATGTGAATTGTTGATTTTCATTGCTTACATTCTCTGACCTGGCACGACAAAGAAGAACTGACATACGCTGAAACTTAATATTCACCTTAGATGGCTTGATATGTCTATCTGTGCTACAACTGAAATCCTCAATTTCAAATCCTTTATCCTAAGTCAATACCAGCTATATATGTAAATTGATTTTGGTGGTTTGGGATCTCTTCTTAACTACATCATATATATGTATAGAATGTAGTTTATGAGCTACTCGATTTGTAAAAACACCTGTACAAAAATACTCCAATGGCGTAAATATAGCAAATACATACATTAAAATAAGCAAACCAAAAGCTACCAGAAGCATTTTAATGGCTTCTTTCATTATATCACTTTACTTAAATCATATAGAAAACGATATGGGACACTTTCACAATTTTCACTCATATCAAGTTTTTACTACGTAAATTGAATTTAATCAAACACGTCTGTAGAACTGTTCAAGGAAAACATTTGCCACATCTGTTTGACCTCGCAAGAAAACCTCATTTCAGTGTTGACCTCCCAGTCAGCGCCCAATGTCCTTGAGTTACGAATATAGTACGTTTAGCCAACAGAGGAACACTTGAAAATCCATCTAATTATCTGTTGAAGTGACGTCATAATCAGATTCACTGCCATAGCAATAGATGAATACAGTTTTTAACTATATCGCCTGCACTACAAGCAGGTTGCACTCATCAACTGTGTATGTCTGCAATCATAGATTGTACCGCGTGCACGTTGTAGTGCAGGGCGATATTGTCAAACATTGTATTCATCTATTGCTACAGTAGCCTTACGTCACTTCTACAGCAAATACTTATTGATGTACGTTGCTCCATAAAGAAAACATACTTTCAAACAATATTCAAAACAGGGATCTATTAAAGTTAAATAGTCATATGAAGCCGTGGTCAACGATCTTATGTTATAAAAGACGCGGTCGGACATAAGTCACTTAATACCTATAAGTCACTATAATAAACCACTTATTACCGGTAATAAGTCACTTGTCCAACCGTGCGAACACGATTTGTGTGAACAATTTGGCTGCTTAAGGGATCTGGAATGAGCGTTTTGAGCGTTTCGACAGTATTTTTTGTGGGACATGAGAGCACATCAGACATATCGAATTGCATTCTGAATACGAAGAATGTCTTTCTGGTATCAAATAATTTTCATTTTTGAAATTCACGATATAATACAAATTTTATGACAAATTGTTAAGATTTGATATTTTTCACATTTTGATATATAACAGTCCTCGAAGTAAATTTTATAAATCTAATGACATATTCTTAAAGTGTATGTAGCTGGGGAAAAGCCGACGATCAATTGAAAATTTTGACCTTTCATATTGAAGATATGGATTTTTTTTTTCCAAAAAGACCTAATTTTTTTGGTGTTTTGGAAAAAAATCCATATCTTCAATACAAAAGGTCACAATTTTCAATTCTTATGTAGTCAATGTACTATTATCCAGTAATAACGGCGTACCTCCAAAAAAAGGAATATATTCTTCTGTCGACTTGCTGAAGTCTGGTTTATGGAATAACACATCTGTTAATGTAAGTGGAAACAGGCGGACTGCGTGCGAGGCAGGCATGTTTCCCATTAAAAATTGTGTGAAAGGTGACACGAGCACCATTTTGGAGATGTCATATGTGCGAGGATTTTATGCAAAGGATATAAAGATCTTCCGTGGCCTTCGCTGAACAGTGATCTTCGCAGGACAAGTGAATCAGATATACATCAATAACAACATAAGTACAATAAGAAGAAGGTCGCTGGTTAAGTAACATTTACAGGTTGTAAGAAAAATATTATAAAAATAGTATTAGGCAAACATGTCACGTATTGAATTTTACTTTTTTGTCAAGGTAATATCTTAAACTACTACGTAAGCTTTGTTTCAATAAAATCGGTGGTCGATAACTGAAGATATGGCCTCTTTTGTAAAGTAGTCCTAAAACAACTTCGGGCACTTTCGTGTCTTTGTGTAGCAAAAGTGACTGAATTGAGTTGAATCATGAACCATCTGGTCGGTGCTCTTAAGATGGGTGATTTGGTAATTTAATTTATGAATTTGAAATAAATAAAAGTATTTACTTATGTCAATTAAGTCATTTGGGGTTGGAAGATACCTTCCCCTAAATAACAGCTAATAACAGTATTGCGAACCATCAGCATCCATGGTTCGATGTAGAGAGTCTTTCCTATTCAGAGGAGATATTGCAATTACACACTTTATTACCTTTTAACAATAACCAATGACACTAGCACGTAATTCCAGTCAAGCACCAATCTTTAATCCTATTATTGAAGAGGATAATAAGCTTATACTTATGTATGTATAAGTCTTTGTTTGCTTTGGCTAAATCCTGTTCAAGAGAGGACATTCCTGAACCTCGTTCAGTTGGGATGATTTGAAGTGACCGCCAATTATGACCATTTGATATTTAATACCAGTAATGTGGAAAAAAGAAATAATGTAGTGCCAAAATAATGTACCCTTTTACGGAAGGAGCAAAGTTTAACAAGTTATAACTCCGCTTCTGCAGTACGAATGTCAGCGGCGAATGTTCATAATTTATACAAAACAAAATAAAAGCATTGGCACCGATGCGTGTGCTCAATGGAAAAGAGAAAAAAAGTTATTATTTCCCAGTCTTTAAAAAAAAATTGCAGGCAGCGGTGGGAATCGATCTCGGTACCTCGCGGTTAAAAAGCACTGTGCAAGACTACTAAGCTAACTAAATATCTGTTGTACGATGCTTGACATTAATCTTTGATATAGCTTAATCGCGGAATTAAATGAGTAATAAAAGAAGTATATAGATTCTTATTTAGCGGTCAAATTGGATGAAAGGGGAAATATTTGTCCCTGCTCTAAAGAAAAAAAAAAAAAAAAAATTATCAAATAAATTTAAATTAAAATTGAGATTTTATATTTATTTCTTTCACGAGGCGGTATTATCACAGACAAACACTGTATAAGCTAAAAACTCGACCCTCATCAATAGATGCTGTCATGGCTCAATGGTAGAGCATCAGACTGCTAATGTCAATATCGTTGGTTCGAGTCCTCCTGCCAGCAATGGTGATATTTATGATTTTAATGTTACGCTGCACTTTGTTCTATTTTTTTCGTTTATTTATTTATTTATTTATTTATTTTTGTTTATAAATAATTTGATATATTTGAAAGAGGTATTTGAGCAATTTTATAATCCTATGGGGTCATTTCCCAACTTGCCAAACGCACAACACCTATGAGTTTGCATCATACATGTCATCATCATAAAAAAAAAATTCTATCTATACCTGACGCCGGCAGCGTAATTTCTTTCTGCAACCAAAATGGGCCGCAATATATCACTAACCGCATAGTCCGAGGCAAGGTTCATTATTGTCAGGGTTAGGGTCTTAGGGTTAGGGTCTTATGGTTAGGGTTAGGGGTTAGGGTTAGGGTTAGGGTTAGGGTTAGGGTTAGGGTTTAGGGTTTAGGGTTAGGGTTAGGGTTAGGGTTAGGGTTAGGGTTAGGGTAAGGGATTAGGGTTAGGGTTAGGATTATATTCGTATTTATTATACTGTACTAGTAATAGTATATTGTGTGTATGCAGTTTATTCCGTAATCAATAAGTATCATAAACAAACACCTTTCTGGCACAACGAATCATAGCACAGTCGTGTAGGCATTAGACTATGGATACAAAGGTTGTGGGTTCGAACCCCAGGTAAACCGTTCTAGAATTTTAATTCTATCGATTTCTTTTTATTTTATTAAGTAAGAGGAAATAATAATGGTAATAAACTCGTGTTATATCTAGCCTCATAGGCCTATTAATTACATGTATGTACTATGTGTTATCGCATTGCGGCCCATTATGGTTGCAGAAAGAAATAACGCACGCCGGCAACTAGACTACTATACAAAAAAAGAGTATCAAATCTTTCCTGCTCAATCAATATAATACTTGCAAATAGATCATAGTTTACTAATCTAATCCTGTAATATAGACCTGTTATATCACCTGTATTTGCATGTAGAGTCTATACATGGTTTGTTATGGTAGGGATTAGTGTCCGATCTCTGTAATGTAATGTAAATGAAGCATATTGATATGCAGGAAGAATCGATCAGGGCGCTATCTATTAGGGAAAGATAAACACTATTCAAAATATCAATAGACAAGAAGAAAGGGATGTAGAGATTTGTAATTGAGTCATGCATGATTTAACTCTATTTAACAGAAGGTTCTTTCCTAAACCCAAACGTAATGTGAAAGTGAAAGAAAAACATGAAAACCTTTGCGTTTGTTCTGATCGATATCTCTGACGATATTCATGAGAGTTCATTTTACGCGGTACAAACTTGATGTGCGAAATTGGTTTTAAAAAAAGTGGCCCAACTCCGGCAATTAAGTAAAATCGGGCATAGTGTTTGAACCTGAACTAGGAAATACATCAAGTTTTTCAGTTAGCCAAGATATTACTCATTCTACTGCATATCACACTTACGCCGTGATCCTTTTTATTTATTTCTGAAAAGCAAAAATGCAATTGCTAATCATGAAAGTCGATTTCATGCAATGCAAGCTTGTTATCATGCGCGAAAATGTCAAAAGTGGTCCAACTCATTTTCTTGATGATTTAGTTAATTGAGTATAGCGCTTGAGCCCGAACTAGTAAAGAAACCAAGTAAAGTTTTTTTTTTCTGTTAGACAAGATGTTACTTATTCCACTGCATATAACATTGTTGTCATGATCTCTTTTATTTTTTTCTGAGAAGCGAAGTTCCAATCAATTGTATTTCATGATTATAAAGTGCATGCATTTATGTTTATGTATCAGATCATTATAAATCATGACTTACTTTTGATTAAAGATTCCGATATTGTTAACTTATTCAAACAGTGTGTTTTGTTGTACATTCTGAAGTGAATTGGGGTTAAAGCTGTTTTGGGCCTTGAGTCATTAAAGACTCGTAACACTATATAGACATACATAAATTAAATATGGCTTCGCCAGGATGTGGCAGATGAAATGGTAGAATAAATTATAACCCATAACAGCCTCTGCAGTTCAATTTAAACTGCAGAACCATATGGAAAGGTTTGACTACAAAAACGATTCTCTTAAAAACCATCTATGCACAGTTTCCACCTCGATACACCTGAGCACACAATTACAATTCAATATTTTTAATAAAACGACGTGTCCCGTCGATACATCAACGGGACCGAACTCGGCCACGATCGACTGAGTGACAGCATTGTAAACTTTGATTTACCTCAGTTATTTCCCCAAAATTAAAAGGGGACATATCTGAAAATAAAAAGGACCATTTTGTGGAAAAGAAAACAAATCTATTTTAATGGAAATGTTACAAAATCAAAATGACTTTAAATGCAGAACTCGTACAATCCAATTTTGTAGGACTTATTACCTGTCAGTCAGCACCTGGGATGACGGCATTGGAAAAATTGATTATATTATCTTGATGATATCTCACATACAGGAAAATGACATAGCACAGTCAACCAACTATTTCATGCAGAAAATTATACAAATTGAAGTGTTTCTACATTATAAAAATGTTAAAGACTAATCGTGATGTTTGTCTTCATCATATCTCAAGTGGTTAACTAGTAGCACACGAGTTACAAGAAAGTTTATTCAACATTTTCAATTATTTTTCAAAAGCAGCGATAACATTGAATTTTCATTTACATATTACTAATTACAAATTACAAATTAACCAAAGATGAGTATGAAATGATTAGCATTTTTTCAGCCTTTTACAAAATATATCGACAATACTATATTAAAGGTCCATTCAGTGATTTGCTCATCCAGACATAAAAATCATCACAATTCTGATTTTGGTACCTTTATCATTATCATAGATGTGCCAACATAGCCTAGTGGTTCGGCCGAAAGCCGTGTATTTTTTACATAACAAAGCATACATCTGTAAACTGACAGTATATAAATTAGCTACATGTATTTGAATGGTGCTTCAACTTCATCAATACTGCTGTTTTCTTCGTTTTTTGCCAAAAATGTTTATTTCAAAAATACCTATTACGTCATGGCCCTTTTTTATTTCACTATTTCAATAACTTATCCTTCACTTTTAAGCAATTTATAGAGAATTATATATTTACACTTTGGCTGTGATCACTGAATGGGACTTTAAGTAAACGTTTGCTTCACGGATTAAGGGCTGGGGTATGAACGTTTGGACAGTATTTATTTTGGGACATTAGAGCACATCAGACATATCGAATTGCATTCTGAATACGAAGAATGTCATTCTGATATCAAATAATTTTGATTTTTGAAATTCGCAATTTAATACACATTTTATGGCAAATCATTAAAATTGATATTTTTGATATTTAACAGTACTTGAAGTAAACTTTATAAATCTGGTGATTTATACTTAAAGTGTATGTAGGTGGGATAAAAGCCGACGATCAATTGAAAATTTTGACCTTTCGTATTGAAGATATGGATTTTTTCCCAAAACACCAAACAAAAATAAGGTCTTTTTGGGGAAAAATCCATATCTTCAATATGAAAGGTCAAAATTTTCAATTGACCGTCGGCTTTTTCCTCCTGCTACATACACTTTAAGAATATATCATTAGATTTATATAATTTACTTCTAGGACTGTTATATATCAAAAATTTGAAAAATATCAAATTTTTATAATTTGTCATAAAATTTGTATTATATTGTGATTTTCAAAAATGAAAATTATTTGATATCAGAAAGACATGCTTCGTATTCAGAATGCAATTCGATAGGTCTGAGGTGCTCTCATGTCCCACAAAAAATACTGTCGAAACGCAATAAACGCTCATTCTAGATCCCTTAACGATTGTCTATAGTTGAGAATTTACTCTTTTAGTGTTCATGGTGATGGTTAGCAACTGCGTATTACTTGGTGGAGAAAAATGAGATGTTAATCTGTCTAATGCAAAAGCCTCACAGTGGCAAGTATAAACATTAGACAATAATCAACCTTATACAGCGCAGGTTTTAACCTGATTAATGCCCGAAAAAGAAAACAATTAGCCTATATACTAACATCGGCACTAGACTTGTTGGAAATAAGAGCGAAATAAATGCATCTGTCTCCAAGGGAAATTAATCAGTCCTACGTAACTCGCACAATGTTTGTAATTCTCGAATTGCATTTTTGACCATTTTAGCTCAATAAAAATAACAATAATTGCGCATGGTAATAGCAATTCAAATGAATTGAACTATAATTTATCCATCTTTCTCTCTCTATCTCCCACCCTTCCTCTCTCCCCTCTCTCGCTCTATCTCATTCCTTCTCTCCCCTTCTACTCTCTCTCTCCTACTCCCTCTCTCCCTCTCTCCCCGCTCTCTCGTTCTCTCTCTCGTTCCCTCTCTCTCTCTCTCTCACTCTCTCTCTCTCTTTTTCTCTCTCTCTCCTCCCATGTTTGTTTACCAGTTAGACAATAGTGATTATCAAGCTTACCGTTGTGTTCTGGAGCTTATTGGATGCATAACGGCACAGTACCTGTTCACCGCCAATGCCGTTAGTGTAATGATACTAACAGCCATATTAACATAGACCACGTATATGCTGAACTTGCACATTCCTAGCCCAAGTTTCCACGACATGTCACCAGGTGTAATCATATATACTCCGATTTTGGCGGGAACCTGAAGTACTAGAAATAAGAAGTCAGTAACCGCCAAGTTGAAAAGATACATGTTGGTGGTAATGCGAAGAGCCCCGTTACGGAGAAGCACAAAGATCACGAGAGCATTGGCAGGGATGCCTAGGACAAATACCATCGTGAACAGGGTATGAGGTAACCATTTCATGTCAGTCGTCATTGAAAGGTATCCTCCAGGATAGGAAGAGTAATATTCGTCATAGCTGTTGTTCAGATATTGCGTGAATTCTGATGTGTAATTATCGGGAAATAGTTCATCGTCAGTAGAATTGGCCAGCATAGCGTCTCCATCACAAACCTGTTGGTAATTCATTGTGATGCGCGTCTAGACTTCACGAAATAATAAGTAGTGAATCCACAGGTATCGACGTTTGAAACGTTGCGTGCAGAGTATAATATGTTACACGAACTGTTCCACATACATATTATACTTTAAAGATAAAAATCCTCAGAAATGGGTGCACTATTACCTTACATTGCAAGTAATGTTTTAACATCTGCAGGAACACTTTTGAAATTTCAATTTCTTCTCCGCCTAAAACCTGACTTGTGAATGGTTGCTTGCATTATTCTCGTAGTGTGTTACTTGTTTCTGTTCATACCGTCAGAGCATGTGTAGATCAACACGAGCCCGCCTACACATCCAGTCTCACCTCCATCAATAGTTACATGTTTAATTTACGTAATTTATTTATTATATCATCATGTCTATGTGCCATTACTTTGAATAGAGCACTTAAAACGCTTGGCATATACGCGATAGGAATCTGATTGTTAAGAAGTACCTGGTACCCACAGTATTGTTTAAAGATATGGAAATATACATAATATAGAAAACGTACATTAGGACACACGAGAGCACATTTATCAACGAATCAGTCGTCTCCGATTGTGTAAACCTTGCTGTTGTTTTATTGATTAAAATGTATAGTTCGTGTGTCTTTAATGCAGTCATGTCACAATTTTTATGCACAGGATTCAAAATACATTTTAATTTGCGATTAAATTATATATCCCGGTCTAAAGGACTTTGTACAAAGGTTATTTGCGTCCTTTTCTTTAAAATACAGATATTGCCTGGCATTCCTCATTAACAACCAATCAAGGCGTGCATGCAGGATCGTCTAAGATCAGAGATTCACCTTATATGCTGAGGCTGCGCAAGCTTGCGAGCTTGAGAGGCTGTCTGATAAAAGGTTGAAGGTTAGCCGAAGGGTTTGCCGACTAAGACCGCATAAAAGAACTTCTTCCTCCATCCAGACAAAGAGCTCGTCGTCGTACCCTTCGCAATTCGCATAAATTTGCCCAGCTGCGTTTCAAGTCATCCCGCATCCAAAAATAATCCAATGCTCTACTTTGCTAACTTGATAAACAAGCAGTGGTGGTTTCTTGCCTTAATTCCCATATCTGAAGTGTATACAATGTTTTCTATTTTCAATTCTATTTAAAAAGAGCAATACGGAGTGGTCCAAAAAGAACTTTACCTAATTTAAAAGGTTAATTTCTCCGACTTTAGAGCAGCTATTCCCAACATTTTTAAATATTCTAAATATATGTACCTTCCTAAAAATATGGGGTAAACAAATGAAAGAAAAATAAGCGTAATTCAAAGGGATTTATCCGCGTTAGGCATGTACATAATTGGTAAAACACACTCGGTTTGTCATTCAACATTTTACATGCATGAATGAATTCCATCTCTAATATCTTAATCCTCACTCTTAACACTAATACTACTAAAATTAATGAAACAAATTACACAATTACATTGACTTCACCTGGTGAGATTTTTGAACTTGACATGTTTGCATTTTGTGACTGCTTGGATTTCTAGACAAGATTTCAAGGTGTCAAGATGAGACCATTTATAACACAAGAGAGGACTTTTTGGCAGAAGAATACTTTACAACATGGAACTTTTTGGAAGTGCTGCGTGAATTTCGAATTCGTTTCCAGAATGTGAGAATCCCGCCGAAAACCTATCATAAGTCTACAGAAGAAGTAACGATATGTTGAATAGATGTAGATGACGGAGTGGACGTCATGGAACTAGCCGAACACCTGCGGAGCTGCCAATTATATACACAGTTATATAGACACAACAGTTTGCCTCGCCTCACATACAACGAACGACATTTCAAATTATTGTTGCATACTTTTTAAGAGTATTTGATCCTAGTTGTATTAGTTCTATCTAGTAACTGTAATTTTATATCATTCTGTGATATAGTTATGTTATGAAAAACTTAAAATTTGATAAATGTTTATAAATGTGAAATGAAATAAAATGAAAAAAAGATACTTTCTGAACAACAGACAAGAACTAAGGATTTCAAGGACTTCATTTTGCAATTGCAAAATATGTACCAGTTTTCTTTTCTTTCGTTGTTGTTGTTGTTGTAGTTTGTTTGTGTTTTGTTTTTGTTTTTGGTTTTTTTTTGTTGGTTTTTTTTTATTTTTTATTTTTTTAAATTTTATTTTTTGTTTTTTGAAGATTTCAACGAGCATGTCGGGTTGGGGAGCGGTGGGACATGGCAGACTGGACGTTGGCTTTCAAAGGGAGCGTGTTTATAGTGGTGTACGGTATTTATACGGTATCCTTATACGGATATGGGATTAGGATAGAATGTGACTTATCCGTTATCTCGGCTGTTTATAGTGGCAATCAATAGCGCTATTCTGAATCCGAGGTGATTGCACTCAGCGTGTTCGAGGTCACCGCAATGCAATGTGGGAGACACAAATATGGAGCCAGTTTCAAATAGTTTGCCGTCGAAACGATACCGGCCATTTTTTAAAACATTATTGCTACAGTACCGTACTATATTTTTAGGTGATGTGTTATTGCAGTGACAAATTTGAGCTCGGAGAGTTGTATTACCCTGCTCCACTTCCTTGAATAACGGTATTGTTAATCCCTGTCTGTTTATAGTGGCCGTATACGGAATGAATGTACTGCAATATCCATCGATATCGAAGGATATCAGTTCCGTATAATATGTGCGGCAAATAGCGCTATTGGTCTGTTTATAGTGGCGACCAATACCGTATAAGATGTACTTATACCCTAAATACCGGATAATCTGGCTCACTATAAACAGGCTCAGGGAAAATGAGTGGATGTGCGTGATTGCATATAATATATGCAAATAAGATATCTCACATTCCTCTCACACAATACATTGAGTAGCTCTACTACTTGACACTTTGTTTGGGAAGCTTTTCGTCTAGAAACGCTCTTGTTTATAAAGAATGCTTCTAAAACCTCTCAAACATCTAGAGCGAAACATGAAAAAGACCCGAACAACATTTAGAAAGTAAATAGCTTTTAACCTTTTTTACAAACAAGACCGCGTAAATATCAGCCACCTCTTTCTCACTTTTTCAAATTATCGACTCATCTTGTCTGGGACGTTAATACTTTGTCATTGTTTGTGGTTCATCAATGTTCAAACATATCCAAACACTTTAATGTGCTTATTTTGGAAAAACTTTTAAACACTATAATATCCATTTTTATTATTATTCTATCACCAAAGAAATACATTTATTTACTCCCCCCATCCGCACAAAAAGTCTTGAATATACAGAGGTTCCAGAAAATGTCAACAAATGTAACGATAATTTAATCTCATTTAATAAAATAATATCTGATGTAAATCTGGTTGACTGTACACACACCCCAGCGCTCTGTTCTCTACCCTCCCAACACACCCCCCCCGTTCCCGAACAAATATATTATGACTCCGAAGGGTCGTTACACCGAATTTACTACAAGATTTTTTATTCTAAAGACTTAATTCTCCGAAAGCTAGTTGCTCCGAAGGGTCATTACTCCGAGTTTCGGAGTAACAGGTCGTGTTCTAAATTCGGAGCAGTTCTTCGGAATAATAAACCTTCGGCAAAACGATTCTTCGGAATAACGAGGCGTAACCATTATTTTAATCTCCTTGGCTGATCCAACAACCCAGTTACTTCACAACAGTGCTAATATTAACCACTGTACAACAGTCTTTAAAGCCATATTATAACATTTCTGTAAAAATAGATTAGTATTTATTTTCCATAAAATGTTAGCTTTTACTGTCAGATATGTCCCCTTTTAATTTTGAGCCGAACAAGCGAGGTAAAGCATAGAAAATTGGAATTTACTAGTAGCACCCATGCATGTTACTCCCGCGGTTGTAATACGGTACGATCCTCGGGATGTATGTGTATCCTGCACGCCGTGTACGTACTGTACATACGTGTTCGACTAATATTTCCATCGTAATAATAAAACGCCGGTTCCATCGTTTTATTCAAAATCTAAAGTCTTGATTTATTGTAAGTAAGTATCTTTATTGACTAAAGTATATTACAATCGTATAAAAACCAGAATTTAAAAAAATGTTGAGGGCGTTCTCCTCAGCAAATGTTATAATATGGCTTTAAGTGGTATTATTGAGCACATAAGTGCATAGTATTTTAGTGCAGTGATAGAGCACTCTGTTTGTCAAAATTTACTTTAGTATGTATTTTGAGGTATTATGCGACACCAAATAATTGAATACATGAATTCAAAACCCACCCAAGTCCATGGGAAGTGATTTTGAGAAAAAAACCTGTGTATCATTTTAATTCCTTCAGTTAGATTTACCTGGTCAATATGGTAAGTTTTACGTGCAAATGAGTGGGTTAAATTGTATTAGGTATGACGATTAGCATTTCAGGGACTTCGTGGGGTTCATCTTAAATGCTAGACTTGGGTGTTTTTTTTAATCATATACAAAGACAACAATGTTGGAATGAGATTACCAATAGTAAGATAATACAAAATAAAGCACACAGGTATGTATAATGTTGATAAGCATTCTGCCATGATATAATATAAACCACACACTTTCTTTTATTGAACCCATTTAAGTAACTCGCCAGCAATGAATGTGTTACAAGCGAACTTTTATACATACTGGATTTCAATCAATGTGTTACAAGACTCAAATCATGGACTTGGATGGTTCTTTCATACATGCTATTTTTCACATGCTCAATAGCATTCTGAATACGGAGAATATCCTGATGATATTAAATAATTTGAATGTTTTTTTAATTCAAATTTGATGGCAAATTATTAAAAATTGGTATTTTGATATTTTTGATATTTGACAATTCTCGAAGCACGCTACTTTTTTTTTTTTATTTAGGTCTTTTGGGAAAAAATGTATAATATCTTCAATACGAATGACAGCTAAATACACCCTAAGTACATATCATTAGATTTATAAAGTTTACTTCAAGAACTGTTCAACTGTTCAATGTCAAAAATATCAATTTTTAATATCCGATCCATTAAGGCAAAAAACATGTTTGTTTCCTGTAGCAGGTCTAAAACGTCAAATGCGAAATGCTGGTTTGTTTGTTTTTTGTTTTTTGTTGTTTTTTTGTATTTTTTTTTTTTTTTTTTTTTTTGTATTGTTTTGTTTTGGAATGGAAATTGTGTAAGTGGGTCTTTCCAACACACGCACAAAAAATCATATTTCTTCATATTCAAGAAAATCTATGAACCCCTTTCAACATGCAAATTTAAAAAGTTATTTAAAACATCACAATGATATTTTCTAATTAAGGAAAACATAGACTTCTTATATATATGCCCTGAGGAATTTGCAGATAATGGATCTGAAAGGCTCCCCACATGTATTATACATGCACGTTTACATGTGTTATGTAAAACATGGCTCACCAAATGCATTATAAATATCGTTGGGCTGTATATCAAACTAGATTTGGTTTTTTGCTCCCGTAGATATTTGATCACATTTCTCACGGAAAGCCATAAAATGAAACACCCGATGTGAAAAGTTGTGGTTTAAAACATGCCATTTAGTCCTTATATGTAGCCTATTGTACGACGAATTGGATGGCTTAGGGGAAATCAAAGTAGTTTAAGTGCCAATTGACAATTCCAGAACTGTTCGTTCACTCAATGGGCAATTGAGTTGTTTACAACGGTAATTGCAGAGTATTGATCATACAAAGTGTCAAACTGCTTTACATACCATAATAACCATTTTGAAAAAGTTACACACAACTTACAAAGTGTTCCTAGCTTCGGAAATTTTCAAGCGATGCTTTATCTCTCCTTGAGCATCTTAAGAATACATATATGAGGTCTGCAATTAGGACTGAGAAACACTAGAAGACAGGTTTCCGTAAAAAATCTGTGACTGCTTGAAAAATCTGTGCAAATCTGGGTTAGATTATAGATTTTCACAGAGTGTTCAACCGCTCACGGATTATTGTCATCTAGTAAAAAATTCCGTTAAGTTTATTAACTCATAAAGTATTTCAAGGTATTGGCCCATTCAGTAACCCCGGCGTAAGTGTTAAAAATTAAAATTGTTTATAAATTGCCTAAAAGTGAAGAATAAGTCATTCAAATTGTCATTTAACTATTTTTTAAATGAACAATTCGCTAAAAAACGAAGAAAACAGCGGTATTGACAAAGTTGAAACACATTCAAATACAATAGCTAATTTGTCTACTTAAAAGGACATTTCGTGATCCACAGCCTCATCCCCCACTTTTCTCAAAAAAAATGTTGAGATTTTTATACCACTGGAAACCTCTGGCTACATAATGTTTATGTACCAAAAATTTCTTGCAGATTAATTAGTTTAGCAAAAATATCGTCGAATTTGAATTTCGTTCTGATATACCAGAACGAAATTTTGGTATACCAGAACGACATTACAACAGTGGCCTATGGAGCAGTGTAATACACATAATTATGCATAACTCGCAAACGCAAAATCGGAATTTTTGGGAATAAGCTTTTTCGTGGATATCTACTGAAAAATTTCATAAAAATAGCATTAAAAATATATAGCTTACAAATATTAAAAATGCAATGGAATATATACCTAAAGATGATGATATTATATCAAAAGAAACATTTAAATTTTATGAACATCTCTATACAGGTTATTCTAATTATCTAGAAAATATAGAAAAAAGTCAATACAATTTTTGAAGCTGCGTGCATAATTTCATTACTTAAATGAACAATATCCTTGTGTGTATATGATTTACTGTATGTAAAAATGTGGTTAGAAATCGGACACTCATAGCTGATAATCTGGTTCCGTTGCCGCTGCAAAATTTTCAACTTCATGTAATCAGGAAAAGATTTATAGTCCGGGATAGAGATCATTGGCAACACAGTATGACTGAGAAGTTGCGTACTGTAATTGTTTATTAGAGTATGTAGATAGTATGTAAACATGGTAAATAGAGTATGTAGTTTTAGATTCCATAGAGAGCCACGAGGGCACCCTTGAGTTTCAATAGAGGTCAAAGGAGACACAAGGGGATTACACATTTGAAATTCTAAAAAGTTATAAAATATCACATAATGTTTCTCTGGTCCCAAGAAATAAAAACGTCAGTGGTCTTGTATCTCAAGGATGCTCCAAATTGAATAACACTAGTATTAAATTAAATGTCTTTATAATTATTAAAAATTACAACAAATGTAGAATTTGCTATATCTGAGAAGTCATATTATTCTCGAATCATTGGTCCAAGTTCAACAACCCTATATCCCTATATATCCTATAGAGTAGTCTGAGGAAGAACTTTTGATATTTTATAACTCAATTTGCTCAAGGATGTCCTCGTGGCTCCCTGTGAAATCTAAACCTACATATCCCACGGTTGTTTGATGGGATCATTTATTAGTTTTTCAAACGAAACATCATGTACAACCAAATTTTAGGCTTAAACAGCTAAATGTGATATCATGCTAATGTATCATAGTGCACTTATGTCCACGGCAAATTCACCGTGACCTTTCCAGCCATAAGCCCGCTTAGTGAAGATTAAACCGAGATATGCAGTACTAAACCATTATAATAATCGATTGTCCAATGCAAATTTATTACCACGTGATAATATTAATCCAATGCGCGACCGAATTGTCCGCTACGGTCGACTAATCCAATCGATAATGACGCTATTGACATGCACGGCGGAGCTCCACTGACTGAGTTTTGGGGTATTTTTCACTGGTTTGCTATCATTTACTCATCAAGGCGGTCCACCGTTATTATAAGGACTATGATAATAATATAAAGATTGACATGTAGAGAATAAACCATACTTGATTAACATAAAGTACTACATTTGTACCTATTATGGTTTAGTGACACCCCTGTTGCAAATGCGACCAAGCCAGGGCGGCCCGGTGAAGCAAAATGTGCATTGGAATAACACGGGAGTTTGGATATAGATGGTATATTTCTTTCTCATTCAAATGTATGTTCCCCGTTATTAAAGCTTGTACCGGGTTGAAAATTCAGATATTTTGAAAAGACTAAGTAATTGAAACATAGAAAAAGTACTAAAATCATAGCTTTTATACTTTTTCATATATGACGCTAACTAGTTTAACTCATATATCTACAACACAGCGCTACCAGTAGGGTTCAATTGCCTATTGTGAGTGCCCCTGTGTTGTGTGCATACATGTAGTTAACAATAACTGCATGATGTACAGATGCTTTTGAGTCATTCTCAACTTTAATTTCCTCTCCTTTACAAAATTATTCACTTTTATAGCATTTTTAAAGCTTTTTCGGATATAAAATATATCTATTAATGACAAAATTGGGGGCGCTATTTAGTAACTGGAAATTACTCTTTCAAGCTTTTGATACAAATAATTCCTTTTATTGTTTGATAAAATATGTTAATAAAATTTCCTTGTTGCTTGTTTCACCTATTCCAGCTGTTTTAATGGCAGTATTAATCACCCACCCCTTGCAAATAAAGAAATATGATTTAGGATAAATAGCGCCATCTATAGTTTGCATTTAGTTAATAATGAAGCCAATTCTATATAAATCAAACAACCGTGATCCTCCTCTATTACTTGAAGCAACAAACATTGCATTATAATAGTGCGCAACCATACGGTCATACTGTGTCGTCAATGACATCTCTCCTCCACTATAAACCTCTTTCCTGATTACATGCTCAAGGGTACAATCGTAGACTAGATGGCACAGCTGTGTTTGAGCAAACACGAATATCTATGCCCGTGTTTTCCACCATAACAAACTTTAACCCACCTTAACCCACCATGACACCCATTAGTCAACTTAAGCACCCCTTCACCACCTAAACCTACCCTGATACTTCTTAAACCACCATGACAACCCTGATCCACCATGGCATGCCCTTAACGCAGCATAACACCCTACCCAATGTCGATACACTTTGGGCAAGATTTTGAAAATTTCTATGCTAATTAGCTAATTTGCATATAACTTACAACAGAAGCGTACAATGAAAACAAAAGCTCAGGTATGTTGTTGCTCATGACATTTGCCACATTTTGGTATCAAGGACGATACACTTTAGACAACATTTGAGCATTTTTATGCTAATTAGCTAATTTGCATATAACTCAAAACAGAAGCGTCCAATGAAAAAATAAATCGCCTACATGTTGTTGCTCATGAAATTTGCCACATTTTAGTACCATTGACGATACACTTTGGACAGAATTTGAGCATTTTTATGGTGATTCACTAATTTGAATATAACTCAAAACTGAAGCGTCCAATGAAACAATAAATCGCCTGTACGAAATTTGCCACATTTTGGTACCAATGACGATACACTTTGGACAACATTTGAGCATTTGCATGCTAATTAGCTAATTTGCATATAACTCAAAACTGAAGCGTCCAATGAAAACATAAATTGCCTGTACGTTGTTGCTCATGAAATTTGCCACATTTTGGTACCAATGACGATACACTTTGGACAAGATTTGAGTATTTTTATGCTAATTAGCTAAATTTTATACATATTACTCCCTGTAGCTCATGACCTTTGACCTCTGGGGTCGAGGCTATCACAGAATATAAGTATGAACCCTGTGGGTGCTGTAGTTCATGAGCTAGAGCTGTTTGAAATTTTACACATATTTCCCCCCCCCCCCTTTAGCCCATGACCTTTGACCTTTGGCGTCGAGGCTACCTAAAGGCATATATAGTGGTCATGGGCCATCATTATACCAAGTATGGGCCCCGATGCTACTTTAGTTCTTGAGCTAGAGGAGAGCAAAGAAGTGGTCTTGATTAGGAGAAGGAGGAGAAGACTAAACGCAACAAATACAATATCTATGCCCCGTTGCACGGGCATAGATAAATCTACACATCCCTGGTTGTACAATAGTGCGCACCTTCACACCCATACGGCAATTTGTCTCGACTATTACATATTTAAACAGATGAAACTCACAAATCTATTAGCTGCGACATAAGGTTAGCAAATATTTTAAACGGTTGCGATTTGGTAGTTCTCACCACCATCTTGAGAATGGTAGTTTTGGCAAAAATTGCATTGATCATTTCATAGCGAGTGTTTAGAAGAATTCAAATATTACAGATATTCTTTTGTAGGTCCTGTGGTTCTTGAGTTATGTTGTACAGCGGGCTGAAATAACAACACTTTCGAAAACGTACATAACTCATTGACAACACTAAATCAAGCGTGTTTTCAAAGTATATGATTTGTAGAATGAACTTTTGCAAACATCAAAGTGATATTTTT
This sequence comes from Amphiura filiformis, assembly GCF_039555335.1. NCBI lineage: Eukaryota > Metazoa > Echinodermata > Ophiuroidea > Amphilepidida > Amphiuridae > Amphiura > Amphiura filiformis. Next base: position 60,922,300 of record NC_092631.1, on the reverse strand, counting down.
CAATAATAATTATATTGATTTAGATAATGAAAATGGCTGCTTCGACCTACAATACCTCGTCTACCAATAAAATAACGCATGAATCTCTCAAGCAGAGCTGCCCACTTTTATGCTGAACATACCCGAGGCAATTTCAATATGCTAGGCCCATATTTTGTGGGTGACATATGTGCTCACTGACCATGAAGCTTAACAATTGGTCAAAATACACGAAGCAATATGGGACCTTGCAATTCCTTAACCAGGGTCATAGGTTTGGGGATATACTCAAAACATAGTTAGTGGTTAATGATTTTCATAATCATATCAAAATGGCTCCTATGTTATAGAGACAGTAAAAGATTGTCATTATCTCCTGTATAACTATACAATTTTCCATAAAGAAAAGGTGAAGTAGGAAAACTAAGATCAAAAGGGCATGTTGCCGTTGAGCCAGGTTCCACAGAACTTCGTTGTCCTCATACATATCTAGAAATTTCTGTGCTATAGGTGTGCCTTTGTACATCATGACATGGCCATATTTTAAATGGATTTATTTGGGAAGCACGGTGGTCCAATGGTTAGGGTGTGAGCTTAATAATCGAAAGGTTGTGGGTTCGAGCCCCACCGTGGCCAGTATGCAAGACGGCTTAATTCCCAATTGCTTCACTCCACCCAGGTGTAAAATGGGGAGCTGCTGGGGGTAATCATAATCTAAATCAGCTAAGAATACCTTGACTTGTGGAAGCGGAAATGATTCTGATATATCCTAATGGCAGCGGAAGAATTGTTGAAGTGTGCTCGTACTTAAGTGTAGCGCACGTTAAATCACCGACATTTATTTATTTATTTATTTATTTATTTATTTATTTATTTATTTATTTATTTATTTATTTATTTATTTATTTATTTATTTGACTAGGCTAAACAGCAACAGCAAAGACATAGGCTTACAAGTGTATGTAGCATGTGCACACATTATAATGTTGCGGATGGTGAATCAAGTAGGTCCCTACATTTCCCAAATGAATGTAGTGATCAGCCGGTGTTCCTTCAGCTGATTGGCTGGAGGAGGTTAGATTACATGCAACAACCTTGAAAGTAGAGCATGTCTCTACTTTTTGCATGTTGCTCGGGGTATCAATGTCACCTTGCAAATCCAAATTACACGGCGCAATCTTGTTGCAAGATGCTCTGAGGTAGTCTACAACAGACAATTGCTTGGGAAATTGCCTCGTGTATGTTGTGCTTTACTCTACACATACTACATTCGCCGTATTCCAAACTTCAATCAAAGTTAAGCTTTCATATACGAATGGCATACGCACCATATGCATAGAATAAACATTTTAATTATTAACTTGTTTCCTTTGGATATAATCAATGTAATATACGGCGGATGCAGGTTTTTGAAAGGGAGCACAACATATTATGAGACCGGAATTGGATTTTTTTTAAACATCACTTTTAGCCTTAATGTACGATTTCCGTCTAATTTTAATTTTGTTATTTTTCATTCAAAATGTTGAAATAATATTAGTAATAACTGTCAGGAAGGGTTCTTGTCCATTTTAAGCTGAAATAACAAGATAAAGTGAAAGAAATCCCACTGGTTATTTTTGGCCATTTATGGGAGGACATAGAGTCATAATTTCATGAATCTATGACTTTATGTCGAACTTTGCTCTGTTGAACTACAACATATACTGTTAGTGGTTTAGGTCAACGTGACTTTATTTGTAAGTGAGAGTCACTATTTTGATAATGCAAAAACAAACATTATCGTTATAACTTAAATTATATCCCGACCATAAAGGGTCTTGTCAGTGACAGATCCAAATAGGAGAAAATCCGGCGCACCCTCCTTTCCCCTACATTTTTCCAATACACAGCAATTAAGTTAAATTCGAAAGCAGCATGCCAAATCGGCTCAGTTTCAACCAATTCTAGCCTCTGCGCCTCCGCCGCAGCTCAACCTCCCACCCCCCCCCCCCCCCATCCTGGATCCGCCCCTGTATTATTTTAAACTTGCAATAAAGTTAAAAATTAGGTTATCATAGGGAATGCGAAAATGCAATAGAGGGTTTTTTTTTGTAATGTGTGGATGTGCGTGCTTTTTTCCCCAGAATAACATATTTGTGAATCTTCTGTGGCCTTGAATTATATTTATACATCACTTCTATGAAACAAGCCGCGTTAAAAGTAGTACATAACGTCCCTAGACACAGTGGAGAGTTCTGTAACCTTATTGCAATCGCGTTTGGCTCAATGTGTCTTTTTTTTTTTTTTCTCAAAAATATTTTTGTAAAAAGTTTCTTTAAATTATAAAAATGCGAATTTTTTTGGGATTCAAATGCATTGGCTTTACACTCTCATTTAAGCTAAATTTATAATTCCCCACTCTCTAATGCATGACGTTCTGTAGTGATATGTGAGTTAGCACATAGTGTAGAGCCATAAGTTTTCCGTTTTATACTTTTGACATTCCGTTTTCTTGTGGCTTTCCGTGTTGTATCGGACATATTTTGTCCGATACAAGAAGTTTAGATTTTAGATCAATTTCACCGTATGATCAGAATTTGAGCATGACATGCCATTTACACAAACGTGCTAGAAAAAGATTTTTAATATTGTATTTTGCAAATTTCCATGGTCCACAGAACTGTGTGCATCTATCGGGAACTAATCGTTTGTGGCCTTCCAAATTTTTCGTGTTGAAGGTCACGCTTTACATACATCAATGAACATCCAAAGAGTTCTCCGTGTTTGAAAACATATAGTCTCCTCCGCAGCCACTTTGGTTACACGTAAACAAACTGGCTGCGTTGGAGACTACTATTTATATAATGTCGTCATCAGTCTGTTGCATTGGAAATCAATTTCGCTTCGAACGCAGAAAAGGGCCGTACTAGCCAGCATTTTACCAACACAATTTGTCCTTTTCAGGAGAAATACAAATAAAACAATTGCAACGAGTGTTAACTTGTAATGTGATAATTATTTTGATCGAATGGAGTTAAACTTATTTTTGCAATAGATATGCCCTTTAAGATATATTACAACCTTTACCGCACTTTTTACACGTTTATTTTATTGAAAATAACAACAGACACACATTTTATATTTGTATTTTACTCGCTTTTTTCATTTTTTTTTTCGAATTAAACTAAATCCTTTACATTTGTGAAGATTATATAACAATTATTAATATTTGAACTATAATCTAGTCTACTGGACTTACTATTTTTGAGTGGGAAATTTTCACGTCCAATCCTGAACGCATCATCAGCCCTACTGATCATCTGGCGGTAACAGTTCATTGACCTGTGAAACGGATGTTGTGGTATCACAGGTCACCTGATTCCCTGACATGAAATCCTGTTTTCCGTTTTCTACCTCCAATTCCATGAATTTCGATTGTTTTCTGTATTGCGGAAAACTAATGGCTTTTTACATCGATATTTAAAAAAAATGGTAACCAAGCAGAACTCCGTAGGTTACAATAATCGTTGTGTGCTAATCAAATAAGCCCAAATGAAATGAAAGATATTATTTTAGTATAACACGAAGATCAGAATGATAACACAATAACATTTTGTCATGAAATGTCACATACACAAGGGACGTAAGACGATAGCGTAATAGTATGATTTGTTTTCTTCAGATATCATCGATCACTCACTAGTCTAATCCTCTGTTATTGGATGTTTCATATGTGTTACAGGCTCGGTAACCTCCTAGATCAACAACCGGGATAAAAAGAATTGTATCGCAGTCTTGAATATTTACCATGCCCGTACTATCTATTTCAAGATACAAACGTTGCTGAAAAAACACATTGTGGCGTGCATTGAGATAATTAAGAAAAGCATAAGGCAATAAAACTCCGATAAGCTCCGTTTCAAATAGTGACGTACGTGCGAACTAAGCCGAAATCCCCAAATATTCCGTTTCACATAGTGACGTATACGTTTAGAGCTACAATCCAATACAATACTACAATACCAAATTTATGTATCATATGAAAGAAGAAAAAATAAGTTTAATTGCAAGTATAACAAGAGAACTCCCATCCCACATCCATTTTGTCGACAATTTAATGACACTTAACACAATTCATAGCCCATAGGCCCACCGGTAAAGTCCATTCCCTAAATAAAGTCCGTTATTTTATAAACTTATCATTGAGGAATGCCTGATATTCATGCATGGTACGTGCACTCCTTTTTAATATTTGAAGTAGCCACACCTCATCCGTGGACAGAGTGAAAACGGGTACATTTCTTTAAAAGAGCATATCTTCACCAGTTGTGAGCCGATTGAAATATTTCTTTCGGTTTACTAAAGCTAACGAACACAAGTTTTATACGTACCAAAATATATTTGATTAACTTTTTAGAAATAGGAGAAAAGGAGGGCGCAACGAGGGTTCTGTTTTTTATGGGACACCCTGTAGAATGAACTGGTTAGGCGGGTTTGCAAAATATCATTGATTAATGTGGAAAACAAACCCTGGGGTATACCAACATTTTGCCATTTAAGAGAATCATCAGTGACCTGTTAATTAGGTAGTCGGTTAATTAGTCATTCCAGGCCAGTGAAGCTAACAGAGGGCTTGGGCAGGAGACTACGTACAAATGCTCGGCGGATGTCAAAGCAGATAACGCGAGCTTCTTCCGTGTTGTTTAATGCATTCTTCCTTGTTGTTTGGACATGTCAGAAGAAGCCATGGCGAGAGAAGGGGTAGTGGTTTTCTTCCGACTTATTTAGTTCTATTTGGGTGGCATAAGTGGCCACATCCTAGACTCGTGGTCCGTAAGATACCTTAACCTTGCAGTAAAGATACCACTATCAAACATATCAGACATCAAAGACTTTTTGTACCATCTAACAGCTCGCGTGTGGAATGCTCTCCCAGCGTAAAACCCCACGATCCGATCATCAGCTTCAGCAAGGAGGTTTTAGAATTTCTATTCGATGGCAAACTTGTCAGATGTTACTTCCAATGCCTATAGAAAAGCATCACTTCTGTGTAACTGTCTCCCGTTAACATTTTTATTGTACCTGTCCAACCGGATAAACTGCTTATTACCAGCAATACCAAAGATACCAAGATCAGTCTCCATTCCGTAGTATTCAATTCAGTTTTTACCCAAAATATTTTGGATGTTGCAATACTTATAGATGCTGTGTGTGTCTTAATTGAAAGAATACAAAACCAACCCGCCAATCATATTAATTTATCATGATTGACATATCTTTTCAATTGTAATCTTATCGCCAGATGTTTTCTTTTCTAAATTTCCATCATAAAATGTAATTACTTGTATCAATTTGTCTTAGTCTACTTACAGCGTTAATTGCGTTCACAACAGTCTGCAACAGGTATTTTTTAAAAGAGCAATGTTAGCATGTCTGTTGGAATATTATGTGTATCACTTTCTTTAAAGATGTTATTTCATTTCATTTTTGTTATTCAACGGAGAGACCAATTGTCGTCGTAAATGTTGGTTTAATATTTCAGAGTGTTGATATATGGGGTGTTTCCAGAACTGTATAGACTTCTACTGTGGTTTTACATTTTTGCCAAAATAAGAAACATTTGTTTTGAATAATAGAGTTCAGATTGCAATATAACATGTCTAAGGCAACCACAGTTGTTTGTGACAATGCCGACGTGTTTTATGATTTATGACATTTTTAAGTTTACGTTCTTGTTTCTGAAATTTCTTTTGTTTTATCTATGTTACATTCGCAGAGACAATATTGACCATGTTGTTTGCTTTGGCATTGTGTGTGGTACTACTCGGCGGCCTGGCTGAGGGTAAGCTTTAAAATGCTCTCGATATTTCTGTTATTATTACTGCCTCGTGAATATCAATTCGCCGTAGTAGTGATGATGTAACAGGATTGACAATCATAGCAATAGGTCAATCATACAGTTCATGAATATGCCTTAATGCGAACCTGCTCACCTGTGAAGATTGTCGCAATGATTCGCATAACAATGTATCGTCTATCTATTGTTTTCCTTTCTTTCCTTACCTCATCAGCTGCAACTCCGATTCTGTCATGTTACTACACCAACTGGGCTCAGTACAGACCTGACCCAATGAAATTTTTCCCAGAGGATATTGATCCATTCATGTGTACCCATATCATGTATGCATTTGCGGATCTGAAGAATAACCATCTGACACCATTTGAATACAATGACGATGACTTTACAGATGGTACACCAGGAATGTATACTCGAGTAAACAATTTGAAAGCAAAGAACCCAGATCTTAAGGTATGCTTAAAAAGTTGTTTCTGTAAAACCATATTGAACTATTTAAGTCTTTATGTTTCTATCATTACCTATTTTATCAAGTTAAAAATGCAAATTGCTTAACATTTATAGACAAATATTTAAATATAATAATTTAGTACTTGCATTTTATTTCTCAGCGATTTGACTCTATTTGATGTCTATGTTTCGCCAAATTTCTCCGGTGCATTTAGATTCATTAAACAATAATATAAGGAAATTGACACAAAATCCGTCGACCTTGAATATTTTATGATTTCTCTTATGGAGTTGTTACAATGAGCTTTGTCACCGAATACGACATGACATTGTAGAAGGGTTCCCATTCTAGCCGTCAAAGAAACGAAACTCTACAGAATAGCCAAACGGAAGCTGGAAAAGTAATACAATATTCCCATGCATATTTTAAATTTCACTAGGTTTCTCTGGCTGTAGGAGGATGGAACATGGGCTCTGGGCCATTCATAACGATGGTTGAAACCAAAGAAACTCGAGCAGATTTCATCAGTCATTCCATTGGCTTCTTGCGAGACCGTAATTTCGATGGTCTCGACCTTGATTGGGAATATCCTTCCGGTGTATACAAGGATAAGTTTACATTACTTGTACAGGTGAGGATTAGATGCATTAACAGTACACATACGTACACTGTTACTAGAAGTTGCAGGAACTGTTCCGTAAAAATTTTACTTTAAAACAACGTCAATAATTTAATAAATTTCCATTATTATCCTTATATACAAAATATTAACATTTCTACATAACAGTTTTATAAACAAAACTATATCATAAGAATCCGCCGCCAACATGCAAATCACTACAAAGCATTTCTTTTGTTATTACCGTGCATTTAAAAATTAGGCTTGTGAAATATTTATGAGGTTTTGCGTGGAACACGCGAACAATTATATTATAATTGTCTTACGTGCCAATTATACACGCCTGTAAAAGTGCCCCGCCTTTGCTCCCGATCGCCTGTCTTAAAGCCATAATGTAACATTTGCTGAGGAGGACGCCCTCAATACTTTTCAAAATTCTGTTTTATTAAACTATCATACCTTGCAAAAGAACAAGACTTTAAGTGTTGTAGTTTTGTCATAATGCGCATAATACGATGGAAATACTAACATATGCACGATGTTCATAACACAGTACGTGTACATACATGGCGTGCGGGACGCGACAGTCACACATAAAAGGACCGTGCCGTATCACAACCGACAGGCGACATCGGCGCTGGTAGCAAATTCCAATTTTCTTTGCTTTACCTTAGTTGTTCGGCTCAAAATTAAAAGGGGACATATCTGGCAGTTACTGTAAATGCTACCATTTTATGGAAAATTAATACTAATCTATTGCTTATGAAAATGTTACAATATGCATTGCAAATACGAGAGGCCCATTTTTTTCAGTTGTTGGCGTGGTAGGAAAAAGCCACGTGTGTCGATGAGTGTTAATTTTACCTCGCGTGTCACACCACAAGAGAAGTTGAAGACCTTTGATCAGTACTGTAAATATAATTATACATCCCTTGTGAGGCAATTTGGTGGCAGTTGGGTATTAAACATTTATATTGTCATAGACTGAATCGGCAGGTGCGGGTTTTTTATTCTTTATTCCTGAGACTCAATCACAATACAAAACACAGGTATAAATACAATATATATTAATTAACTGTCACATAAAAACTTAAAAGTCCCCAATGGCGTGTTGCACTGGACCATCGGGTCATTCAACTTAGTTAGTAGAAGTGGGTGGACTCTTCTAAAACATAGATAATATACTGGAGAGGTTATAATGAAAGACAGAGATAAAAAAAAAAAGACTAGTTTGCGTCTGAAATTCTGTGAACTAATCAGAAATGCCGTACTGCGCAGGTCGCCAACCAATCACGGCGCGCCTTTGCCCTGACGTCAGACGCGATCTAGGTTTTTTTTATCTCTGTCTTTCATTATACTACTGTACAAATACTTGTGGCTGACAATATCATACACTAAGATATGTATACTATTTCGAACCTTTAATACCATTTTGACCAATTTAACATTACGACAGGAAATAGTGATTTTGTCATAATGTGCGACTTGAAAATAAAACGTTTATGGTTAAATACCACTAATTATATATTGCACGGGTTTCAATGGGGAAATGGCTAATTTCGGGTGGAATTTCTCATATTAAGGGATCTAAAATGAGCGTTTATTGCGTTTCGATAGTATTTTTTGTGGCACATGAGAGCACCTCAGACCTATCGAATTGTATTCTGAATACGAAGCATGTCTTTCTGATATCAAATAATTTTCATTTTTGAAAATCACAATATAATACAAATTTTATGACAAATTATAAAAATTTGATATTTTTCGAATTTTTGATATATAACAGTCCTCGAAGTAAATTATATAAATGTAATGATATATTCTTAAAGTGTATGTAGCAGGGAGGAAAAGCCGACGGTCAATTGAAAATTTTGACCTTTCATATTGAAGATATGGATTTTTTTCAAAAAAGACCTAATTTTTTTTGGTGTTTTGGAAAAAAAATCCATATCTTCAATACAAAAGGTCAAGATTTTCAATTGATCGTCGGCTTTTCAACCCACCTACATACACTTTAAGTATAAATCATCAGATTTATAAAGTTTACTTCAAGTACTGTTAAATATCAAAAATATCAATTTTAATGATTTGCCATAAAATGTGTATTAAATTGCGAATTTCAAAATTCAAAATTATTTGATATCAGAATGACATTCTTCGTATTCATAATGCAATTCGATATGTCTGATGTGCTCTAATGTCCCAAAATAAATACTGTCCAAACGTTCATACCCCAGCCCTTAAGAACTCTCACAGTTAAATGCCACTAATATCAGGTGAAACTGTACAACAAAAATGTCATATAATGAGAGAAAATATACCATTTTGAAGCATCACATCCTAAAAAGTACTTTTTGGCTATATAACTTGATCAATTTCAGCGATTTTAATGCAGTCTTTTCAGATGCCATGCAAACAAATAGTTACCTGTTGCGATTTGGTAGTTCACAGGATCTTGCGAATGGTAGTGAGCTTTGGCAAAAATTGCATTGATTTATAGCGATTTTATAGTGTGTAGAAGAATTCAAATATCACAGATATACTTGTGTAGGTCATATGGCTCTTGAGTTATGTTGTAGCTGAAACCACAACACTTTTGTAAACGTACATAACTCATTAACAACAATAAATCAAGCAACTTTTCAAAAATTTGTAGAATGAACTTTTGTAAAACATCAAAGTGTTATTTTTCAATAATAAATTGATTTAGATAATGAAAATTTTTTGCTGCTTCGGCCAATAATACAGCGTCTACCCTTAACATTTCCGTTCATTGAAATGTGCCACGATTAATGGCGAGGTCGTCGGTTCCGTCCTGCCTGTCAAATGTGTTGCAATGCAAATTTATCACATTTGATAACTCTCCCAGCTTTAGTGGGTTTGTTATCACGGGTCGATAATCATAAGAAGTAGTTACGCTCGACGTGGCGCGCACATACGCAATGGTTATCGCATAAAAAGAACGTAGCAAAATATTGAATCAGTCTGGCACACGACGAAAATACGTTCGTGAAGGAAACCCGTCGAAATGTAGAGGGAGCCAGATTATACGAGATATTAGTTTATCTAGGACTTTACTTACAGTTCAAGACAGAAATTTAATTAGACAGCCATCGAATGTGATTAGAATGCCGCGCTTAAGGCGGATACTCGACGGCAGACCTATGGTATCATTTTGTCCGAAGAACCAAATTTCAAACGACTTTATGCCAGTAGCGTAGCCAGCGGGAGGAGGGGGCAGGTTGGCCAAAAAAATGAAAGAAAAAAGTGCTCCTCTTGCAAAATATGAAAGAGAAAAACCAAAGTAAAAGAAAAAGGGCAAGGAGCCCCTTTCCACCAAAGGTCACAATAAAGCCCTTTTTAGTGTAATTACACAATTTATGGGCATTACTCGCGCATTATTATCTTAGTAAAGCCTTTTTTGGAAGCTCGAAGTCATGTACATGCAGTCTGTCTAAAAACAAAAACCGGTATATATATATTTGATGCAACTGCTATTATCTGTTGCCTGTGCCCCGAAATTTTATTTTGCACCCCTTCCCCCACCCACCATGCCCACGACCAAGAAAGCTGGCTACGCCCCTACTTCATGGAAGAGAATTCTTGGTACGATTATGAAAAAAACGTATGAAATTATACGGATATAATGTTTAATGTGCCAAATTTTGAGGGGAAACTATACAAAGATGAGGTGATTTTCCCGGTGATTTTTCACTTGCATACATGTATTTTCGAAGGTCGTATATGACATCATGTTTTACACCCTGAATACAACGAGAATCTGTAATCAATTACGCGCGGTTGTTTGATGTGATCATTTAGTAATTTTTCTAACAAAACATTTTATGATTTTCAATTCTAGGCCTGGACAATACCAACAGCTATCCTATTGATATACACATACATTTGTTAGCTATTCTTAACATAGATTTTCATTATTTTTATTTATTTATTTATTTATTTATTTATTTATTTATTTATTTATTTATTTATTTATTTATTTATTTATTTATTTTTGATTTATTTATTTATTTATTTATGTATTTATTTATTTATTTATTTATTTATTATTTTTGTTTGCCTTTTTGTGGTAGTTTTTATTTGTGTGTAAATTGAGAGTAGTTACATATATTCTAAAAGTTTAGTTTAGACCAATAATATGAGTTATTCCTTTCATTTCATGATACAATATTTACTCGTTTTTCTGATATTTTAATGTCATTATACAAGTGTCTATTTCTTGCAAAGATGCAAACAAGGTTTAAGATAAACAGCGCCATCAGTGTTCGAATTTGCTTAAAAATGAATTTAGTTCTACATGCCATCAAACAACCGTGTACGCTCACCCGCCCAATTTCAAGAACGTACGAAGTTGCGGATCATACTGGTTATACTTATACAACCATATCATTCTTTTAGACACAGGAAAGCAATACTCGGCTTTACACGTGATTGTTGAGTTACAAAATACACATGTGATATTACGCAACGTTTCAGGCAACTGCATAGCTGATGAGGTAAACGATAACGTCAATATAACTAAATTTTATATCATTTGAAGGAAATGCAAAGATATGAGTTATCGTTTTAAATGATTGACTGACACTATCAATGGTATCAATGATAAATACAAAACAGCCATATCCACGCAATATCCACGTACCTTTAAAGGATGTCTACGGCAATCATGACATCATGCCTTATATGTTAGAAAATTTTATAATTATCATGCACGAACCACATGGTTTTATTTTAAACAAACTCATATTGACCATAAAAACGAATTAAAACAGCCGTCGCTCAATACGTGATATTCAAAATTCCCCGCATCATGCAGTTATTGTTGCCTACATGTATGCACACAACACAGGGGCACTCACAATAGGCCATTGACCCCTACTGGTAGCGTTGTGTTGTAGATATAGGAGATGAACTAGTTAGCATTATATATCAAAAAAGTATAAAAGCTATGATTTTAGTACTTGCTCTATGTTTCAATTACATATTCTTTTCAAAATATCTGAATTTTCAACGGGGGACCATACATTTGTATGAGAAAGAAATCCTACCATCTATCCAAACTCCAGTGTTATTCCAATGCACATTTTGCTTCACTGGGCCGCCCTGGCTTGGTCGTATTTGGAAGAGGGGTGTCACGAAACCGTAATAGGTACAAATTCAGTACTTTCTGTCAATCAAGTATGGTTTATTCTCTACATGTCAATCTTTAAATTATTAGCATAGTCCTTATAATAACGGGGGACCGCCGTGATGAGTAAATGACAGCAAACCAGTGAAAAATACCCCAAATTAGTCGACCGTAGCGGACAATTCGATCGTTCATTGGATTAATATTATCACGTGGTAATAAATTTGCATTGGACAATCGATTACTATAATGGTTTAGTACTGTATATCTCGGTTTAATATTCACTAAGCGGGTTTATGGCTGGAAAGATCACGGTGAATTTGCCGTGGACTTAAACAGCGCTATGGGGCGCTGAAAATGTCGAGTGCAATTACGTCCCAGTAATACAATGAAAGCTGAAAACAATTGAGCACAAATAACCATGACGTCATTGCACTGGTTAATTTCTGTGCGGGAATTTTGAATATCGCGTGTTGAGAGCCGGCTTTTTTATTCATTTGTATGGTCAATATGAGTTTGTTTTAAACAAAACTATGTGGGTCGGGCTTGATAATTATTTTTGCCGGAGTCATCCTTTAAGTTTCATAACGGTGGAGCAATTATAGAGTAAAATATTGGAGGCAAAAAAGAGGCCAACGCACTTGACTCTTTCATATTTGTTGTTTTTCCCCCACTTCTGTCATTTTTGCTTCGTAAATGACTAAAATTATAAGAGGAAATCAGGACGACCTACTTTTAATGAACATCTGAATAATATTTCTTGGCAGACATATTAAATTGATCTGCACAGACAGTGGCATCACGTTTCATACGGAATCGTGCATTTTAAAGTAATGCATTAACACACTTTCAGCTCCTTATTTGTGGTCATATATCAGTTGTCACTTTTGCCGACATCGCCATTGAGCATAACATTAAGTGTAATGTAATTGCCATAAAGGTGTCCCAGCTGTTATTGTAGTGAAGTTTTGGATCAATTGAACGGGGTTATTCTCTGGTGTGCCACCACGCAATATGTCACCAGATTCCTATTGTAATTAGCACGATCAATAAATGTAGGTACGTGTCTTAAGGGATCTAAAATGAGCGTTTATTGCGTTTCGACAGTATTTTTTGTGGGACATGAGAGCACCTCAGACCTATCGAATTGCATTCTGAATACGAAGCATGTCTTTCTGATATCAAATAATTTTCATTTTTTGAAAATCACAATATAATTCAAATTTTATGACAAATTATAAAAATTTGATGTTTTCAAATTTTTGATATATAACAGCCCTCGAAGTAAATTATATAAATCTAATGATATATTCTTAAAGTGTATGTAGCAGGGAGGAAAAGCCGACGGTCAATTGAAAATTTTGACCTTTCATATTGAAGATAAAATAATATTGATGTTTTTTGGTGTTTTGGGAAAAAAAATCCATATCTTCAATACGAAAGGTCAAAATTTTCAATTGATCGTCGGCATTTCATCCCACCTACATACACGTTAAGTATAAATCATCAGATTTATAAAGTTTACTTCGAGTACTGTTAAATATCAAAAATATCAATTTTTAATGATTTGCCATAAAATGTGTATTAAATTGCGAATTTCAAAAACCAAAATTATTTGATATCAGAATGACATTCTTCGTATTCAGAATGCAATTCGATATGTCTGATGTGCTCTAATGTGCCAAAATAAATACTGTCCAAACGTTCATACCCCAGCCCTTAATATATGAAAAGTATCCGCCGTAGAAGTGACGTAATAATAGGATTAACTACCATAGCGATAGAGGAAAACAATTTGAATAGATCGCCCTGCACTACAACGTTCACGCGGTACCTATGCTTTGAGCCACAGATGTCAAAGAAATGCTGATCACTCGCACCAAGGATTCTATTATGCTCGCACCTGTAAGATAAGTATCTTTGAAAAGAGTGGTATTGTATTCAAGTGTAATTACAGACATATACAGGTGATGAGTGCAATCTGCTTGAGGTGAAGGTCGATCTATTCAAATCGTTTTCCTCTATTGCTATGGTAGGTAATCCGATTATTTACGTCACTTGTAGGGCGAATTGCAAATTTATTATGCTTATTTCTAACTGTATTCCTTATTTATCTATGATCATTAAAGCCATAGTGTAACATTTGCTGAGAAAGGACGCCATTTTTAATAAAAGACGTGTTCTGTCGTTTTATTCATACGATACAATCAAAGGCATACGTAGTCCGACGAGTAGGACCTGTTTTTTTTTCTTAGTTACCAACTATACTCTAACTCTGATCGCTCAAGAAAGATTAACCACAAAAATACACTAACCGCGCCTCCCGGCGTTATATTTATTCCTTGTTATTTTTGGGGCGGCGCGGTCACTGGACTTTCGCGATTCGTCTTTCTTGCACCATGTGAGATAGTGATCATAGTGAAAAATGAGTACAGTCTGGTAACTTAGAAAAAAAAGGTCCTACTCGTCGGACTAGGCATACGCGATGTTCATAACACTGTACGTACACGTGGCTTATGGGATGGTCATAACACATCAACAAGACCGACTTTGGCCGCGAAACGCATAGGCGCTAGAATTATATAGCGATTTCACTTGTTTTGCCTCATGTGTAACCACAAAATTAAAAAGGGGGACATTTCCGAGACTGACAAGGTTTTGTAGAACAGAAATGCAAATATATTTCTTATATAAATTTTACAACATGGCTTTAACTATGAAAATTGCCTCTGAGTTTTTTTAATTTGTGAATTTGTTTTGAAAAAACAAAAGGTTAGTTCCCGACAGATGCATACATCTCTTTTGGTTCTTTGCATAATAAATTCAATGTTAAATACTTTTCTGGTGAGTTTGTGTCTAAATGGTATGTCGTGAAAAAGTGAGAATCATCATACAAAACTATGTGTTGCGATCGACGAATTGATCGCTCAATCGCACCACGATTAAGAATATCAAGTGTGGTTTGCGCCGCACACAATGACGACTATCGATTTGAACTACACCACTCTTCGTCATACATAAATTCTCCCAGCCACATTTCCCTAACATAATATGATTTTTTTAAGGGAAATTTAGTTCGGCAGAGGTGGGGCTCGAACTCACGCCGCACCCCTATCGTGAATTCTAAATGAGCCTAGCGCCTTAGACCTCTCGGCCACCTGACTTGTTGGTATCCATCTTGAAACTGTTTTGAACAGCGCAACTTAGGCTTACCACGTGACAAGCAAAGACAGAAAACGTACCATATTTTGGAATTTTATTTGCTTAAAACATTAATGTGGATTAATAGCGCTCAATTGTTGATAACTGCGTGTTCTACATACAGAAATCAGACAATAAATGAGCCTCTATTAATAGTATACATGCACAATAAGTTATATCGATTTTGAGTCGCCGGGCTGCACGTGCGCTAGTCGTAGTCGTATAATACATGTGGGTCAGTATATGGAGCCTACCATTTTTCTTGTATACAGGTCGTATTTTATCATTTATATAAAAAATCCACATTAGACCTCAAATTTTATTTCAGGAAATAAAAGATTAGATTACCATAAAAACGAAACAGTAATCTTTGGCGGGGTCTAATGTAATTTTTGGCGTACATAAAATTGAAATAAAATTCTCTGTCTCTTAAACAACATCAAATGGCCACAATTGGGTATCACGAATCGTTATATATGATGTGCAGTTAATATTCATATTTTCTTTTATACAGAGGATGCTTCAGTTTTGACACAAAAAATATTTTATTGAAAACCCTCTCACTCGGTTATTTCAAAAAGGTAACCACGCTTCCCTAGAATGTGCAATAAATTAGCATTAAACTTTTTCTTATTTTAACAGCATTCTAGAAACTCTTGGCGTTTGACGAAAAAAGGAGTATATTTGAACTATAAGAATTACTAACGATTTTCAAACAATAGAGGGGGTAATGTTTCACTTACGTTTTTCCAAGTCATATTAATGCCCTGCGGGGTAAGATTTTGTCGACCACGATCGCTGTCGGTCAGGATTATTTCAGATTTCCCATCATACTCCGTCTCTATTTCCAAAAAATATAGCATCAGTACCGACAGCTCAGTTTCAAGAATGATTTGAGCCCCATTTTAACTGCTGTCAAGCAAACATATAGGGTGACGTGCAAAAGAAGTAATGACATGAATAAGAAATGTGTTGTTGCTTTAAAAACATATTTCTTTATAATGA
Source organism: Amphiura filiformis (assembly GCF_039555335.1). Taxonomy (NCBI): domain Eukaryota; kingdom Metazoa; phylum Echinodermata; class Ophiuroidea; order Amphilepidida; family Amphiuridae; genus Amphiura; species Amphiura filiformis. The sequence goes on along the minus strand of NC_092631.1, from coordinate 60,906,057 downwards.
TTTTATTAACCAAAACAGTTACCGATAAAAAAGATTAAAACATGGTATTTAAGCTGCTAATTGAACGCAATAGTCATACATTTTATGTGCAACTTTTCTTTCAAGGAATTACGTGTGGCGTATAATGCCGAAGGGACAAGCACAGGGCGCCCTCCATTATTGATCACAGCCGCTACCCCGGCCGGAGAAGGGACCCTCAATTATGCTTATGATGTTGGAGCTGTGTCAAAGTAAGTTCATATATATATATGATAATAAAACACCATAATAAAAAATATGATAAAAACAATGGTATTTGAACCCTAGGTGCACTCATAGAAATTGTTCGTTGGCATTGCTCAGTATACTCTAAAAAATACCTATTCAAAAATGAATAGAATCTATTCATGTACGCCGGGCACTTAAGAGAATCTATTCAAAATGAATAGACAATTCTATTCAAATAAATGATCCCAAATTCTATTCAAAAATGAAGAGGTCACTTGTCAGAAAATGAATAGTTTACTAGTTACAGTTGATTAGAATCTAGCCAATTTATTTGAATCTATTTGACTCTAGTCAAAGGGAACGAATATATGCCTGAAATACTTCGCTTCGCGCTAAGAGAGGAACACTGCGACTCATCACCGTGGTGTTGAATAGCCATCAAGTGTATTTGAGAGCATGGTGACACGTACTACAGAAATTATCTTTTACACTATTTTTGAGTTGTCCAAACTTACTCCCTTTGAATTGCGCCAACAAGGCGAACAAGTCATTTCTATGAGTGTGCGTGTCCAAACCACTCAAATCATTCTTCGTATGAGGTAATATGTACCACTTTCAGACGACGGTAGGCACGCGTCATTGACGTACGAGGCTGAAAGCCACTTCATAATAGTCGGTTATCAATAATGAAACTTGAACAACAAAATAAATTCACTGGATTTCGTTTCTAGGAAAATATTAAAGCATTCCACATGCTTGGATTTGTTGGCTTTTATTTTAAAATCACGTGTAAACCAATTTTTTTCGAATTCAAAATGTGTACATGTTGTTACCGCCGCGGCGCGCCGTGGCGCCGTGTCGCCGCCCGACCAATTTAGTGTACGATAATTTAGTGTATTGATAAATGGATGACTGGTGGCTGTCTATAACAGAATAAATAATTTATACGAATAGGAATATATCATGTATTTTTTCATTTAATTCTTTTATAAAGTAACAACCAGCAATGGTATGCAGGTTACCGGCGTTTTTCTCCTGCGACTGTTGTTGCGTTCTCGGCCCGCAGCACGCCGCGATTTTCGAATCTCAACTGCAATTTTTACGCTCACCTTGCTCACATTGTTAGCTCTGTTTGGCGTTTCTTCTTCTTGACGTTTTTGCTGCGGAAAAACGCTACGGTATTTATAGTTGTCACGTCGGGAAACGGTGCCGAAAAATTATAACAGAAAAACGATTGGAAGACATGGGACAACTATATCACACTATAGCCTTTAGGACGCTTAGAGTTTGATGGCGGTTGGTTATAATAATTATGCCAAGGTATTTAGCAATATCATTATCATCATACAAAATACATAGGTGCCCAAATTAACCTTGTCACCTTTAATTTACGGCGCAAAAAACGTATCCAAACACAATACGACTTTATTTTCATAACTTATAGCAATTTGAATAAAAAAGAGAGCTTTTTAAATGTGACAAATATTTGCATTGACTTTTCTCTCGAAGCACACAGATATTGAACATAGCGGAGTGAGCGTTCACCCGACAGGCTTTGTTGAACCCGTAACAAAAGGTGGCAGAAATCACATTGATGGAGGATAACTTTTGATACTCGACCATTTGTCATTCAAATACGTATAGCTTACATACGAATTCATTTTCACGCATTCCTACACCTCAATGGCAGCCATTACTGGGTCCCTCCCTTAGTTCTATTCCACCTAAAATGTGAAATGACGTGGCCTTTGCGGGGATATTAAACTGCATTCCATCACCCGTGTTACACGTAGACAAACGAATGATGAAAGTTTACAACACAATACAATTCAACATCGATTTTTAAGCGGATTTAACCCACCCCCCCCCCCCCCCAATTGGGCAGTAACAACACCAGTTTGGTGCAGACGGGACCCAGTAATGGCCGATTGAATTCTGACCATCACTTGGCTCGTTGGATTCGTCTATAGTGGAATAAAATCGCATCGTACCGATTAAGGTATCAAAGGACGCAGAATAACATTCTCCATCTCGACTACTTTACTTATTAAGTGTTCGGATACTTTATGTGCGCAGACTAATTATATTAGGCCAACAGAAAACAAGTTTGTTTCCTGTAGCGCGCACATTTTTTTGCATTAGAATTTCTTTTTCACTTTTCAAAGGAAACAAAAACAAAAAAGCGGAAAAATCACAAAAAAAATTATATAAAACACTACTGGAGTAAACGTTTACACATTATACAATAAACGAGCGTAGTGAAAAACTACTGGAGAAAACATCACACATTCCTTGAAATACCCTTATTTAATCTGCAGGTTGAACGGGGATCATAAATATTCGTGAATATGATTTTTGTGTGTGTGTCGGAGAGACCCACTGTAAATTCCCATTCCAATTTGCAGAAAAAAAGGAATTTTTGTCATTTGAAGATATGGATTTAAAAAAAATGCATTTCGCATTTGACTTTTTTGACCTGCTACAGGAAATAAACATGTTTTTTGGCCTTATTAATTTATTATACCCCATTTATCACACAGCAATGGAACAAAATTGGATCACGCTGATTAAATAAATAATGTCGGATAAAAACATTGCACTTGGATATACCTTTTTAAAAAAATCCTGGTTAAAATTCGGCATGAAATTGTTTCTTTTACTGTAAGATTTTTGATTTTATAGGCCTTTTTTTAATTAACAAATCAGTACTTCATTTCTAATATAACCAGCAAAAATAATCGATATTTCTATAGTGGCTTGCAAAATCATCCATCCATGGGTATGTTCGCCAGTTGGTTTTAACAAAATTGGTAGTCGGAATTGAAAAATGGTGCATCAAAACGAAAATGCTGACAAAACTATGATATATAATCATGTGCTTTATAAAGTTGGGAAATATCTTTCATTAGCGAATTATGTTACATTGAAAACTAAAACTTTGACCTCAAAAAAGCTCATGGGGCAAGTTGACGCCTTTGAAAATCGAACATCTTACACTAGAAGCCTACATTTCATACATAAAGTTGACACCGGGATTTAAAAAAATATACAGTACCAAAAATTACAGTTTTTCCTGACATTTACTGCTTTTCATTTGGCCGAGAAAATGAATATTACAGTGAAAATGTGTAACTCAAACTTTTTCTCATTTCAACACCCAATTCGATCGTTGTATTGCCTCATTAAACGTCTGAGTGTGCCTCGTATAACAATAGCCATCGATTCACTAGCGTTATGGTTGTCAATACGAGCATATCGAAACTGGTCTACGTGTTCTCTTTGGAGTCTTTGTTTTGAAATACTGTATACAAAGCCGCAACCATTTGCTGTATAATTTCATTGAAAATGTTATGGGTTTCATGTATTTGATTGTTTTATTATTGTTTTACAATATTTGTATTGTTTTTGAGGCAACGGTCTTTTATTTTGATAGAAATATGAAGGTGTAGAAAATAAATGAATTAACAAAACACGTGCTATGACTCCACGCATGCCGGTTATTCATAAAGTTCCGCATTACTATTAAATGTAATAGCTTCAAAAGTGAAAATTTTTCTTTGTTAAAGTTTTCACGGTTATACACATCAGATTGTTTCCCAAGGGTGGAATTATAATTTATTGACCATTTTCATTTTTCTAATTGAACTAAAAACCGCAAACGATAAAGAATTGTATACTTCGAGTAAGAAAATGCAAATCCTCTTTCCTTCTATTTACAAGTGTTTTGACTATACTAATGGATAGCAACGGAAAATATCAAATGTACAACCAGACAGCCTACTATATAGATGACAACACCTCAGGCAACGCCATATGCACGAAAATCATTAAACAGTCCTGCATGCGAGCTTTAAGTTTAAACTAAAAGCATTTCACCACCTTTTCCTCAATAAAATAATATAGAGTGCCTAGTGGGCAAAATCTGGTGGGATATTGGGGCCGGATTCACACACAGTATTTCAAAAGCTTCAACCTTTTGCACAATGACAATTTTTCTAAATTTTATTTTGGGTCCGAATGGCACCACAGAATTTTCATGTCAAATAAAGCCTCGCATAGTGCAGTTATGTCCACGGCAAATTCACCGTGACCTTTCCAGCCATAAACCCGCTTAGTGCAGATTAAACCGAGATATGCAGTACTAAACCAGTATAGTAATCGATTGTCCAATGCAAATTTATTACCACGTGATAATATTAATCCAATGAGGGATCGAATTGTCCGCTACGGTCGACTAATCCAACCTGTAATGACGCTATTGACATGTACGGGCGGAGCTCCACTGACTGAGTTTTGGGGTATTTTTCACTGGTTTGCTATCATTTACTCATCAAGGCGGTCCCCCGTTATTATAAGGACTATGCTAATGATTTAAAGATTGGCATGTAGAGAATAAACCATACTTGATTAACAGAAAGTACTAAATTTGTATCTATTACGGTTTCGTGACACCCCTCTTGCAAATGCGACCAAGCCAGGGCAGCCCGGTGAAGCAAAATGTGCATTGTAATAACACGTGAGTTTGGATATAGATGGTATATTTCTTTCTCATAAAAATGTATGGTCCTCCGTTATTAAAGCTTGTACCGGGTTGAAAATTCAGATATTTTGAAAAGAATAAGTACTTGAAACATAAAGCAAGTACTCAAATCATAGCTTTTATACTTTTTCATATATGACGCTAACTAGTTCATCTCCTATATCTACAACACATCGCTACCAGTAGGGGTCAATTGCCTGTTGTGAGTGCCCCTGTGTTGTGTGCATACAATGTAGTTAACAATAACTGCATGATGGTTTGAACCTGCCTTTCAAGTGCGTGTAAAGTAAAATCCCAGGCATTCCCGTCGTGACAAGTTCATTTCAACGGCCGTCTATGGGATAATAGAGAGATTGCGAACATGCGTTCACTGCTAACGCCATACGGTTTACGTGTTGCGACTTTGTGCGGTGGAATGTCATAGTGCCGTTCGCATCCAAACTAGTCTCCTATACAGTCAGTTTGTGTCGGTTATAAAGCTCGTTGTTCCTAGTATGTTCGTGATAGCCGCATACAGTCTGACCCGAGACTACACCCAAACACAATTGCAATAAGCTGAAGGTGGCGCTATGGTGAGACAAATATATCTAAAGGGATAGGAAGCATCCATTCTTTCTCCTTGGGTGTATCGAACCAGAGAAGGTGAAAATAGATTATCATCTTACCTGATCGAATCCACATTCCTCGGTATTGATATGCAAATACGACTGATTGTAACTTTTGCGCTGAGCATTCAGTCCAGTTTATTGATATTTGAATTTTGAGGACTATTTAATAATGAGTATTGTTCACCCGGCATGGAGTATACTGTTCGAACAACAATAAATAAACCCCTTTAACATATAAATGTACATAGTACCCTGTTTACGTTTAAAGCCAAATAAAAATACTACCCAGCAAAATAAATATATTACAGAAAACGTTAAATGTCGGATTAAAGGGTATATGAAGGGTATAAAACGGTTTAATAACATTCAAAACACATGTTTTTCAAAACTTAATTGTTCCTAATATAATAGACTTTTAAAAGTACAAAAAGTGTTGACAATATTTTACAATTTCATGTTTTAAAAAAGCGTTTTCATGACTTTTATATAACCCGGCATTTAAATATTATCGAATTGATTTAACTAAAACAAAAACACATGATCATGTTTTAAAAACATTTTGGTGTTTGCTGGATAGTATCTTAGCAAAACAGTTTGACAGCTGTTTAACGTAACGAAAAGGCAATGGTGATAAACGATGTTCCACGAACTACTGTTGCCCATCCAAAACATTTGGGACGACATCCTCCACACACAAATAGGCACGTTCGAAAAAACTGGGTTTTTATTACATGTCGGACTTGCCGATTGGAACGCGATTTTTCCAAAATAGAAACAGTCTATGTTGTTCGGTTCTTTTTTTGTGATTATTGATCTTTGAATGGTGTATAATAAAAATTATCAGGGTGTAAAAGCGTCATCGTAAGATGGCCGCCACGTAAGTCTAAAATATCATTCAAACGGTTTCTTAGTGACAAAAGGTAAAAGACAAATAATCATAGCACGGTGGCCGAGCGGAACGGGCTACGACTCATAATCGGAAGGTTGCGGGTTCGAGCCCCGGCGACGCCATCGTGTTGTGCCTTTGAGTAAGGCACTTTATCTCGATTACTCCTCTCCACCCAGGTGTGAAATGGGGAGCTGTTATGAATACTGTCCATTGAGCGCCGCCCAAAGGTATGAGCATGCCTTGGGCATTGTATGGCACCTGACATATTCTAACGACGGCGGAATAAATGTAAAGCGCTTTGGTACATGTTCACATGTGAAAGGCGCTGTATAAATACCAACATTTATTTTTTTATTTTATAGCGTTTTTGGCAGTTAAAGCTTTTTTGCTGATTATTGGTCTTTGAGTGGTGCAGAATAAGATTCTGAGGGGTGTAAAATCGTCACCCTTGGGAAATCTGAAATATTCAAGGTGGCCGCCACGTAAATAGCATTCAAATGATTTTTTAGTGACAAAAGGTATCAAAACAAATACTAATTATCATGATTATAGCGCATTATTAGTACTTTGGCTTACTATATAATATATGCATATGGATTATGAACTGACACGTTTCAGTGATCCTAGATTTCCATGATATCTTGAATATTTCTAATATGCCCAAAATGGTGACCATTTTCCACCACCACTGAATCATATTTTTGTAGCACCCAAAGAGTAATAATCACCAAAGCAAAAAAACTTTATCTCGCAAAACCATCTAACCTCTCTCTGCCACCGGATTGGTTATAGAACTAGGGCGCTTAAGTATATACGATATCAAAAACTGGAGCACGCCTAGAAGAGTATTTACGTTTAACTTTGAGTAGAATGCTCCCAGGACACGTATTGCCTAATCCATGGCAAATATTATTCAAAATGGATGTTGGCTATAATACCAGTTTCAACATGTTGCAAATTAGAGTGTCTACGTTATTTAACTTTTTGTATTTCCTTTTTATTTCATTCCGAATTAAGTAGATCAGTTTATCAAATGGCGCTCGTCGGGCGTGCTATTTTCCAAATGAGCCTGCCTGACGGACTTCCTGATATTTTCCAACTTACTCTCTATTTAAGCCTATTTCAGCATCAAAATGGCAAATGTTGGTCATCTTCCCGTGAAGTCCTTTTGGTAGCAGGTCAACTGAATGATTTTGCCTGCCTGGGAAAGTTTGTCCACTTATAACTAGACATTTAAATGGTGTCTCCGGTAATCACAACATTATGCCTTATATGTTAGAAAATTAATTATGAAGCACGAATCAGGTAGTTGTATTTGAAATTAATACAGCCGTCTCTCAACACGCGATATTCAAAACGTCCAATGATGAGGCCCATCATATTTTTCTACAGTAAAATCGATAAATAAAAACGATTTTTATTTCCCTCTTGTAAAATTATTTCAAGAGATATTGTCTTTTTGTTTGTTAGTTTGAAATAGTATTTTCCTTTATTCTTTTGAAGATTGCGCGCCTACTAAGAACCCCCATTATTATTATTATTATTATTATTATTATTATTATTATTATTATTATTATTATTATTATTATTATTATTATTATTATTATTATTATTATTATTATTATTTAGGAGCGAAATCTCAAGTTTATTGAAGTTTTAACCAAAAGTCAATTTTGCCTTTTGTACATAGCCACAATTTCCCATTTTTCAACAGGGCGCTCACATTATGACATTATAGCGATATTATGTGGGGAATGTTTGTACTTATTTTAGTATCACTGGTTGGAAAAGACCTATAGCTATACCTTAAATTAGTACCAAATTAAACGGTAAATGACGTTTATAAATGAGAATTAGGGGGGTTGCAACACCCCCCCCCCCCCCCTTCGTAGTCCATGTTACAAAATATGGCTCAGTAGTTCTAGGGTTAAGCAACTTTTCTTTCATGCGACATAAAGGGTCTACTATGTGTGCAAACAATAAATCAAAAGGACTTACTCGTTAAGTTTCCTGACCAGCTTCCCCGGAAGCAAACAATACGAGTAAATATGTACACCATCTACTCAGAGATAGCAGTGCAAATGAAACCTTGGACATCTTGTTTATACTGTGAATTTGTAAATCCATGAAACTTAATGTATTGATACTCTACATATATGGTCAATTCCAGCCAAAGCGGGACAAAATTCTCTCTGGGGGCCATTTTGAAAATGTTTTCCTTTTCAATTCTAGACTTATCAAATGAGATGATCATATCTAGTGAATCATCAGGTGGAAGTGCCATCGGATTGAAAAATGACTTTTCTTGCTAGACCAAATAAAGTGTTAAATGCGCATATGCATGTTACCCACGAATTCAAGCCTTTTTCACCTGTTGTACGCCATAAAATTTCACTTTCTTTAATATCTTTCAATATTTTATGTGTGACTCATATACACTAGAAATCGGTGAAGACTTTGAACGTAAAATAGAATTTTATTACATATATCTACAAAGAAATATTTTGGTTATTACAAATTTTAAGAAAGAACCAGGTGTACAGTTAAGATTGTGTCAATTCTTCGAACTCTTTCCAAAGTGGCTGTCATTTAACATTACTGTATTATTTCGAAAGATTAGAATAAATGCTTCATATAAATATAAAGTTAGATTTTTTATCTCGTCGCAGGATGAGGATCTCGGATGGATTCGTTGGTAACAGCGTCTGGAAAACAGGAATTCCTATTAATTAAAAAAAATACTTTTCCGTATGTCAATAATTCAGGCTGCAATGACACTAAAATGAATTTTAATCAAAATACAAACTACATGGAATATTTAGAATGGATCATTATGGCATTTTTGGTATAAAAATTTTGAGAATAATGAAGTTGCCAAATTCAAATAGACAGAGCAAACAGTTTTATGTTATTATTTTAGTAAAATCATTCCATATTTTCATGCAGCAATATTCTATTAAATCGTGTTTGACAGTTCCTATGTACTAAAACACTATCAATACATTGTTAACTATAATTTAAGTAGGGATTCGTGGGTAACCAAAATGTTCGTGGGTAACACATATTTGAAGGTATGTATTGGTAAGCGGCAAAATAGAAAATATTACAGAAGGTTGGAAACCATCATGCGGTTATTCCTCTATTGTGTTTCAATGATTCCCGTTTCTCAAACCAATTGCATTTACCCAAAAATGGTAATTTAGGATAATCAATCAAAACTTCATGATACAGCTTCAGTATACCTTCAAGAGGACGCTATTAAACAGGACTGTTTTGGAACCTATTTCGCATGTTTTCAAAATGTTAAGATACATAAGAAACATATAATTTACGAGTAAATCCTTGGATTCGTGGGTAACGCCGAATTCGTGGGTAAAGCTATAAGTACTATAGTACCGTTTGGGGTTTGCGTTTCTTAGGTGCATAAACTGCAAGTACTGTAAAAAATATAGCATACACATGGCTTGAATATGTGCTGATTTAAACTTAAAATAAACAATCTCCTTGTTTTTCAAGGTTAGCATCTATTCGGGATTCGTGGGTAACAAAAGTTTAAACCGTCGTAGATTCTTTTTTAAAGCTTTGAACGTATTTTTACGATTTTCAATTTTAAGCGCTTGTCAAACTTAATTCAGTGTCCAAAGTCATTAAATGTTAATTTAAGTTATGGCAATTATATTTGCTGGACTCGTGGGTAACAGTTGATACGTGGGTAACGTCAAATTTGATTTTATGGAATTTTATGGGTAAAACGTATTTGCATAAAATAATCACTTGGACCTCAGAATTATAGAACGAAACTTCGTTTCATGATATAGTCATTTATGGCATATTCACTTAACATTTTCAGAACGATCATTTTATTTTTGATACGCGGGTAACAAAATTATTAGCCAAATTGACTTAATGGCCTCTAGAGTCCACAAACTTTGGTGGAATTCAATCGTTTTACGTATGATGAGAGATCATGCAAACGTCTTTCTAACGGTAATAATTTCATTTTGATTGAAGGATATTCAATGAAATATATGGTGCTTTATCCTTGGATTCGTGGGTAACGCCAATTCATTTAAGCCATCATAACTTGTCCCCTGGTATGACTTGCTAGTAAAGGCCTATATGCACAAAGAGTGCACATTGGACGTTACATGATATGCTCCATCAATAACGTGATTTCCTTTATTAATGACATTTTAAAGTGGAAAGTTAAGATAGGGAGAATTTCGTCCCGCTTTCGCTGGAATTGACCATATACTGCGCCAATAAAGTATCCTTACACTTAAATCACAATTTCAAAACTGAACAGTATTGGGGTAATCCTGCACATTATGACACCACATTGAATCCAATGTGACCTCAAGAAGTAAAGTTATAAGCAATTGAATAGACGAAGGTCCAATTTTAAAATTGACAAACAGGCCTATACATGGCGCAAAAATGATTCCAACAAGCACAACAAAGAGACAACACTGTTTCTTCAATGAAACGTTATTTCAAGCAGTTTTAATTTAATTTTACTTCTCTGTACTTTTCATAATTTTCATTTTATTTGTTAGTTCTTTTGTTTCAGTTTTCTTTTGTTCCTTTTGTTTTAAATTAAAGCCAAACGCACAAATTAGCCATTCACCACTCTCAAACCAGACGTCTAGTCTGTGGAGTTTTGAATAGGCCTGTATGTCACTTTTAAAACGGGACCCTCGTCTAATCAAATGTGTGTAACTTTGCTTCTTGAAGTCACATTGGATTCAATGTGGTATCATAATGTGCGGGATCAGACAGTGCATCTATTAAAAAAACAAATTTACCACAATATTGTTCAGTTTGGAAATTGTGATTATTTTTCCAAGTGTAAGGATACTTTATTGGCGCAGTATATAATAGGCCTATGCATAAAAAGAAAAACTTACACCACTAACCCGCCCACTAATAACCATGTAGCATTTAAAACATCTTCATAAGTTGCTGCAAAACAAGGCATACTGTTATTTTTAAATAACAGTATTTAAAAACCTTGACAAAAACACTTTGGTAAAACGTTTTAGCAGTTAAAACCATATTGTAACATTTGCTGAGGAGGACACCCTCAATGTTTTTCAAAATTCTGTTTTTTACACGATTGTAATAATGTACTTTATTAAACTAACGTACCCTCTAAAATCAAGACTTTAGGTGCTGTAGTTTTTTGTCAAAATCCGAGATTTTGAATAAAACGCAGGAACCGTCGATTAGTTATTACGATGGAAATATTAGTCGAACGCGTACGCGATGTTCATAACACGGTACGTAAATGGCGTGCAGGACTTTCACACACGCACACGCACCCCCCACACACACACACCCCACACACCCTACACACACATCAAAGGGCCGTGCGGTAACATAACCGATAGAGTGATACGCATTGGCGACATCGGCGCTGGTAGTAAATTCCAATTTTCTTTGCTTTACCTCGGTTGTTCGGCTCAAAATTAAAAAGGGACAGTAAATGCTAATTCGAGTTCAAGCCCCGGTGCATTCTCTCTTTGTTCTCGTGAATAATTGAAATTTATATTTCCCCTTGGCAACGAACTACCTGCTTGTTTGTCTCAGTTGCATGGTTACCCGTACGAAAACTTGGTGAGCTGATCCCGGCTGCGATGGTTTATTGTGGCATAGGGGTGCGCTCCTTAGCTACAAATTGTTGCTAGATGTTTTATTTGGTGTCTTGCAGAGTGTGCTGCGATTGTGTGGTTATGCCTATCAGTGCGTAGCGCACTATTAAAAGTATAACGCTTTTCGTTATTTATTTTTGCAAAAATTCCCGGTATTTTTTATTAAATTTTGACATTTTGCAACATATTTTGAAACATATTAAAAACATTTGAATAGAATACGAATTGCAAATAATGGACTACGAGGTAACATAACTTCAAAGGTATACAACATTATAGAACTCCTCATAATGTAAACTTTACATTTATTTGACAGAGAACTGGATTTCTTTAATATCATGACCTATGACATGGCTGGTTCTTGGGATCCTTTTGTGGGGCATCATACAAACCTTTATTCTGCGCCAGAAGATACGGGTAACTTAGTTGCTCATGTTGTGGTAAGTGCTTTTCCTCGTTTAAAGCCATAATGTACGATCTTATAATATGAAATTGGTTAATTTTTTTCAAACCTGATATAATATTTGTAATGTTTACACATGTCCCAACTTCCACCTAAATGGAAATGGCTAAATTTGTTGTCTCTGTAGGTCAACAGAGCAAAGTTCGGCATAATTTAAAAATTATGATAATGTCCTCCCATAGAACTGCATGATAAATGGCCAAAATAACGAGTGGGGTTTCTTTAACTTTACCTTGTGATTTCAACCTAAAATGGACAGCAAACCTTCCCGTCAGTTATTACTAATATTATTTCAACATTTTGAATAAAGAATAACAAAATCAAAATTGGATGGAAATCGTACATTAAGACTTTAAATGAGATGCCTGATGTTGTTTCTAGCATTTTGTTGAAACTCGAGCACTCTTATTAGTTTGCCATATTGTCGTAGTAAAATGATTGACATGATGAAAAAGTATAAAAGTACAACGCGATATGCAATTTCTTGCCAATTGACTTTAGCTCTATACATGGTATCCGGGGATCCTGGATTTGTTCTCCGGAAGTCAATTTGACCGAAATTCTTTCCCACAATACATTAATAATTCATGAAAGTGAGAGGCTGTGTTTATTGTCATCGTCCGCCATGACACTTGATAGAACGATAAAATGGGGCGATATGATTTTACCCTGGGTTGGTCTGGCCTGGTATTAGTCAGTGGAGGCAGAAGCATTAAAATTTAGGGGGTCGGCGACGAGCATATTGTGTTCCGGTTTTACTGGGACTTCTTTTGCTTGTGCGAAGGTGTGTTTTGCTCACGTGTAAATTACTCACGTTACCCGGTTGACCTTTGGCACTATATCCCCCACACCGGAGGAGAGTTAATGACTGCACATCCTGGTCATTGACTTTTGCCTGATCTCTGTGGATGTTTATTATGCAATCTACTTTCTGGAGGGGATTGTAAGCTGGGATTACATATGGATAAACTGGTTGGTGCGCCTCATGGGTATATGGGGTATGCAGTGTTTTGTAAGAATGGGGTAGTGGGGGCATGTAATGCGTGGAGAGCGTGCATCCCAAGGGGTAGGTGAATTTACCGTTAATGTAATTAATCTGAAAATTACAAGCCCGTCATCTCATTCAACGGCATTGAACCCATATAAGAGTGCTTTAGTTTCACCAATATATGTTTCACTAATTATTGCTTCTAATTGTAATAAACCACTATAGCCAGAAGATTAAACAGGTATAGACAACAGTTATCAAAATAGTTATTCCTCTATATTGAAAAGTACTTTTCAAGTGGTCGTAACGGACTGTGTAATAGCCTGTAGGTGAATTATCTGCCAAAATATTTGAACGATTTCCTAATTTTAAGGCGTAACATCAAAAAGATGCACCAGAATCTGTGTCAAAATCGGTTCTCCCCTTGATCTGCCAAAACCGCTTGCACACACACCCCTGAGTCTTACACCAATTGCTTCACCCTATCCTATAATTCAATAGTTATTGTACAGTCCTGAATTACAAGCATGTAGCCTTGCTACTAATACTAAAAAAGGAAAAAGGTTGATAAAGACATACTCTATTTATTCTTGTTTATTTGAATCTGAAAATGAGATTTCAAATCGAGTATGCCTATTATTAGTTTGAAGGACAAGCAATATCTAAACTCAAAATGTCATTCTAAAATAATTGACATGGATATGAAAGTCTAATATCTACGGTAATCCATATATCTTAAATTGACGTTTATTATTGATCACTTAATGCCATATGTATCTGTTCGCAGGATTACGTGACAAAGGACTACATTAGACGAGGTTGTCCAAAAGAAAAAGTCGTCGTTGGGTGCGCTACATATGGTCGTAGCTTTAGGTTATCAGGCGCTGATAACATGCCTGGAGCACCATCTAGTGGTGGGGCGTCACCTGGTGATTTCACAAAGCAAGGTGGAATTTGGTCTCAATATGAGGTAATATTACACTCTTACATTAAAGGGGCATTTCGTGATCCACAGCCTCATCCCCCCACTTTTCTCAAAAAAAGTTGAGATTTTTATATCACTGGAAACCTCTGGCTACATAATGTTTATGTTCAAAATATTTCTTGCAGATTAATTCGTTTTGCAAAGATATCGTGAAATTTGAATTTCGTTCTGGTGCACCAGAACGAAATTACAACGCATTGTCTATGGAGCAGTGTAATACACATAATCATGCATAACTCGCAAACGCAAAATCGGAATCAACTGAAATGTTGGGAATAGGCTTTTTTCGTGGATATGTACTGAAAAATGTCATAAAAAGAGGATGCTAGGATCACGAAATACTCCTTTAAAACGCGCTGGAAAAATAAATAAACGTCTAGCCCTTTTCTTTTGTTCCAATGTCTTTTGTATCGTTGTTGTTGGTATTTTTGTTGTTATTGTTTTTGTTGATGTTGTTGTTGTTGTTGTTGTTGTTGTTGTTGTTGTTCAAAGTCTGACGCGAGGTGTCATTTTTGACAGGATAGGAAACAAAAATGTTTTCACTGGTGTGAAACAATATGGAGATAAATTTTTAAAAATGTCAGATATACAGCCGTTTTTGAAAGTTTTCAAACTTTTTTGCTGAGTTTATATAAGCGATAAAACAGCCACAAGGTACCTACGATAATGTAATTCTTAGCTATGCAGTACATATTATTATACGATGACGGCAATGTATTTTGACGAATATCAATTTGTTACTTTATTTGCCATTTGTCATATTTTTATGCTAAAAAAATAATTTTAATCATTATATAGTTTCAATAATTGTAAATAAAGTTTCATTGTTTAATGACTAGCCAGCCTTTTAAGATTGGTCTGAACCCTGGAATTATGGAAACTTTCGGGTCTCATAATTGCTACATTGTTGGTTTAAAATATATAAAAGTATACATATTTAGAATGGCAAAGACTTGATAAGTTCATCTGTGAGGTCAAATTTGGGCCAAAATGCTCATTTTGGCCCAAAATCCCAAAAAAACGGTTCTTGGGCCAAATATTTTTTTAAATTAATTTTTAAAAACTAGATAAAAATATCTAGGAGCCGTTTTTTTATTTTTTTGAATTTTGACCAACTTCACCAAAAATATTTGAAATTTGGGCGAAAATCAGGATTTTTTATGATTTTTTTGAAAATTCAGCATTTTTTGACCATTTTGGTGCAAATTTCTCGAAGTTGGTCGAAATTGAATAAAGTGCTCAATCCCAAAAGGGAGAGCGTATACAAATTCAAAGAACAGACCTTCCAGAATAGGTAGTCGTTACTCTGAGTTTCAATTTTATGCCTAAAAAGGAAATCGTATAAGTGTTCAAGTCGGAAGTAGCTACTTTTTTTTCAACATTTTATTGAGCTTTGATCAAAATTCAAATTCAGGTCAAATAGATTGTATACCAAGCATACTATTTTTCCACGATTAAACCTGGATATGACTGAGTTTCCTTTCCCATAATTCCATTTCCATCAATATTATGGAAGATAATTATTCAGATCAATTTGGCGCTGCAAAGGCGACAGGTTGACTATCCACATATCAGAGCCAACTCCATTTTTTGTGTGTGTTTTTTCGCAGATATGTGATCGAATAGACAATGGTTTCACAGAACGTTGGGACGGGCATCGTAAAGTTCCTCATGCTTATTCTGCCACTGAGTGGGTTGGATATGAGAATCCAGACAGTATTACACTTAAAGTAAGCAGAATCTTATCGCACATGGCTTTGTGTTATTATGTGACCCCACGCGAGTATTTTCAATCAATATTCACATCACACTATTCTGACATTCTCTCTCTCTCTAGGTGCCATATCCTAGGACGTTGGCGATCATGTCATGCCAAAGTTCTCTGTTATAGGCCATCTCCAGAAGCCTTGTCGCCTTGTGTTCAGCTCCCCTTTCTTTTTGCCAGTCTTTCAGATTTGATAACCACATCACTCTCTTCCTGCCTCTGCTCCGTGTGCCTTCTATACTTCCTGTCAATACTAGGTTCTCGAAACCATCCTTTCGGAGAATACTGCTTAACTCTGATTTCACGTAACAGCTTCCTGTTTACATTTGCTCTACTTAGGACATTGTCATTAGGCACTTTATCAGTCCACGGGATCTTCATCATTCTTCTAAGGAACCATATCTCACAGCTCTCCAATATTCTTTCAATGTCATTGCGCAGTACGATGTCGGGAGAAACGCCTTGAGATTTCTCATCGGTCAAATGCGTCCTGTATATTTCAAAACTATTTGAACAGATATACGACCATATATGCTAGCCTGGCTTGTACATTTTGCATAGGTATGGACCATGGATTTTCCATGGACCCAAGCGTTTGTCATTTATGGACCCGGGTTATCATGGTTATGTAACTTATGTACCAAATTATACAATATTGTAATTTCGCTTTTTACAACAACAAAAATAAAAGAAATCACAGCAACAGTATTATATGCAGTGGATCAGAAAAAATTCACTTGGTTTCTTTACTAAATTAGTTTGGTGTCAAACGCGATGCTCAATTAACTAAATCGTCCAGACAAGCGATTGGTATTTGACCAATGACTATTATGAGTTGGCGAACTTTTCGCACCGCAACAAAAGCGCGCTACTTCATTGGCTCAGCGATGTAGTATAAATTCAGAATTAGACACCGACCGTTGCCAGCATTTGCTGGTTTCCAAAGACGCTGGCCACGGAATACACACATGTACACAGCTGCCGGTATCTATATGTTTACGCTGCCGAAATTAACGAAACAAATGCATAAATCGAGTATTTTGAGTAATTGACGAATTTATGCGTTTATACCACAGTTAAACATAAAAAACACATATTTTGAATATCATAAACCAAAATAATATGACGCTTACAAAAAGAAGTAAAAAAGGAAAAGGATTTTTGGATCGGTCGATTAAAGGGCAAATCAACTTAATTTTTAAGCCCTATACCGAGGGATCAGAGGCATACCGTGGCCACCGAGTCATGGGCGGGCAAATGTTCAAATCGTCCCACTGACCCGCTAATACAATGTCTTTTATATAGTGCTACACATGTAACTGTAGTGAACAAAACATATTGCAATTGTAATACTAAAATGGGCCATAATGAGAACAATTGAGTATTTTTAAAACACGGAACAAAGGGAAATGCACATTACAACTTTTGGTCAATTTTGTCCTGGTATTTTGAGTCAGGAGTAAACTTGCCCCAAACACGCCCTCATTTATATCAGTACGCCTCTGTGACGAGTTGCATGGTGGCCGAAAAGAGAGATATAGACGAATCAGATTATGATACAGGCAATAAAAAAAGCCTTTATTTCCATTTGTTTTTATTAATATATTGTTTGTCTCTATGTTAATAACTACCAATATTAATTATTTTTATTCCGAATGAAGGCAGAGTACATATTGGCAAATAATCTTGGCGGTGCTATGGTGTGGGCACTAGATCTTGATGACTTCAAAGGATATTACTGCACCAATGCTTTCCCCGGAACAGGAGCATGGAGTATCATGACGGAGTTAAAACGTGGATTGCATGGTGGTAAGTGTTACTAATTTTACGTTTTAGAGATACACGGTGATGCGTTCCCTTGTTTGTCAAATTCCTGGGTTCATCTGAGAAGACCTTTGGTGCATCGGTTTGTTATCAGGGGGGGGGGTAGAAGTTGTTAATCGTGATCCCAGTCCTTATCCCTACACTCTTATTTTCTCGATATAAATATTCTTAACCAATCTTAAACACACGAGTTACGAGGTCTTCTCTTAAAGCCTTGAACTTTGCCACTGTATACAACCTTATACAATACTTCAACATTTAACAACCAATAAATGCTTTAAAGTTGAATTTATACTCGATCGCCGAGCGATTGCGATGAAACACTTTGGGAAAGCGATGGGCAATCGCCGAATTTTGCGATGTATCGCTTGTCGCTTTTGCATTTAAATTATCACGGCGATGGCGATTGCAGACGACAATTAAAATATTCTAAATGCCACAAAATAAATTTTTTAAACATCAGTTGCTGTCAATAAATATTGAATTGATTTATCACCTAAAGTTAATAATCGAGAAAGGTAAATTAATTAGCAAAATAATAGATCCAGTTGGTTGTATATGATTGGTTGACGCATTCACGTGTCAATCGATATCGCTGGGAAGTTGAGATTTCTTCAACTTGCAAAAGCAACGTCGTTTTTGCCTCAGCGATTTGAATCTACTGATCGCCTTGACGCTCTGGAAATGTAAGTAAACACTGGGCAAGCGTGAGAATCGTTTTTCTGCAAAAGCGATCGAGTATAAATTCAGCTTAATGCTTTAAATAACTGCATGTTTAACCCTTTAAACCACTAGTTGTTTTTAAAAGGTATTATACGTTTGTTGTTTAAAATACAGCAGACCTTATCAATAAATTGCTTAAATACATGAATGGGTCAATAGGTTGGGGTTTTTCTTTCTTTCTGTTATATTTGATGCTGAAACAGCATTCATATTTGATTTCATCAGATCTTTGTCAACTGTGAGATTCGTTCAACTAATACAATATCATGCATTAGGTATTTTGTTTTCTTTTTGTTTTCTTTTTGCTTGAAAAAATGATGTTATGTGCCCTGAGTACATTAATTTAATTTAATAATTTAATTTTTGTTTATAATTTAAAGCTATGTCATAAGAGATATGAAACAAGAAGGAAACCCTTGGAAATAATTATTCAAGAGTTTGTCTGTTATGACATGTTTTAGGTTAAAACCCCTTTGGTTACAGTAAAGAGATTCATTTGGTAGGATTGTTGAAATCATAAACTAGTATTTTTGTTAGCCAAATCCATAGAAATTACTCACGAATCTGAGCTTTCGCCATCTTGGCTGATGGCTTGATCACAGATGAACTGGTCCACTGCTTTTCCCGCGAGACTTGGTTGCTAAGGACGCATCCTCGTTACCCGGAAGAGATGTTGATTTTAGCAGTGGGTCATATACATGATCTAGAAAGTGTGCACCTTCGTCACGATTGAGTGAGTTTTTGCACCTCCTTCTGATTTGGATGGCCTCCATTGACCAAACCAGCGAAGTCGTGTATGACATTCCATGCAAAGGTTGCAACAAATCCTATATAGGAGAGACTGGAAGGCCGTTTGGGGTAAGAAAGAAAGAACACCAGAAAGACGCCGACAAGATTGCGACTAAGAACTTTACAAGAGCCAACAGAAAGCTATCCACCACAGAGCAGCACAAATCGGCAATAACCGACCACATAGCGCAAGATAACCATGTCATCGACTGGGAGGGGCCAAATTACTCGACAGAGACTCTAATGCGTTCACGAGGAGAGTCAGGGAGGCCATCCAAATCAGAAGAAAGGCAAAAACTCACTCAATCGTGACGAAGGTGCACACTTTCTAGATCATGTATATGACCCACTGCTAAAATCAACATCACTTCCGGGTAACGAGGATGCGTCCTTAGCAACCAAGTCTCGCGGGAAAAGCAGTGGACCAGTTCATCTGTGATCAAGCCATCAGCCAAGATGGCGAAAGCTCCGATTCGTGAGTAATTTCTATTTGGATTTGGCTAACAAAAATACCAGTTTACCCTTTGGTTACAGTAAACAAACTCAATCAGTGTTATTGAAAATCTTGCAAAATCCCCACTATGACAGGATGTCCCGTGCTTTGCCTAATGTTATTTTGGAAAAACCCCATTGCTAAAATAAGTGAATGTGACAGAATGATCTATTAATAGCTTGTTGGGTTTTTTTGTGAGTATAAAAGGTGAAAGCAATTTAGTTTGCTCTTTACAGAATATGAATAAAGTTTGTAGACTCTATATAATATGTGTTGGTCGTCGTACTTCAAAAGAGGTACAATTGAACCAGTTTGCACAGCCAATAATGTGCTATTTTAATGCAGCAACGAAAGATATTGTGAGCACATGGAAGTGCTTCTCCTCCCCAAGGAAACTAGCTAGTCAGGTTTATAAAACAACACATATGTCAGAAAGAAGCCTGTTTCCTGGAGAAAGAGAGTGATTTGTGGAAGAAGCATCCTAGCTGAAGAAAGTGTCATCTGTGCAATGAGTTGAGTATTTGGGAAAAGCATTTCTGTGCGAAGATTTTATACGCAAGAGATTATACAAATGCAAGTGTACAATTGACTTAGCTGAACAGTGCTTTTTGAAGGACAGGTGAACAAGGATATACATCAGAGATCCAGAACATTGCAACAGAACAACATTATAATCAACAAGAAGAAAACTGCCGCTTTAAGTAGTTATTATTTAAAAGTGTGATTATATTGTATGTGCATTTATTGTTCATGTATCAATCATAGTTTGCTTAGATTTTGTCAACTTAAGCAAACAGTGTATTATTGTTGTGCATTCGTGTAAACGGTGATTCTGACCTTGAGTCAATTCTCAGTGTAAACCTTTATCTCTCGCATGCATTAGACAATGCTGGTACACGTATATGCCTAATACGCATTTTCAGTTCAAGCCTAAAATCTCACACACAAATATTACTTTCTCATTGGTCTTGTAGATAAAAATCTGCATTACCTGCGTATATGTAGTCCTAACTAATATTTATGGCACAACACCGGCAGGAAATATTTTCCGTATTATCTGCGAAATCCTAACACGCGAGCATGTGCGACACATAACACGCGATATCCTAAGCCACGCGCAAACTTCACTCGAGGCATGGCTGCATAACTGTTTGTGTTAAATTGGTATAGTTTTTATATCTGACTAAATTCCTAATACAAACACGTCGGAAAATAAAATAGAATTGAATAGAATTCATGTTCTTCACTAAAGGGTAAAATCATTACTCCCTGTTTTTTCTCACAAAATACGGGAAAATATACGATTTAGTGCCGTATTCCGTAGATATTTCCACGTATTTCGTGAACAAACAGGAGGTAACTAATAGTGTCAACGACATTTTACTTTCCACTTTGTAGCGTGCTGTCAAACAATACTTCCTTTTTTGGTAATCTTGGTAAATCACATCCAATATTCATAAATGATTAATGCATCAATGTCATAATGTAAATAATGTTAATGATAATTAATCGATGTTATTCTCAAGTGGCAGCAATGATAAATCCAACACGTCGCTAGGCAAGATTTTGCTCATGACATACTGAAATTTCATGACATTTCCACCCTGCGTATAAATTTCAAGAGAGAGGGCGAGAGAGACGGAAAGAGAGAGAGAGAGATAGAGAAAGGAGAAAAAAATCCCCGGGAATCTAACCAAAACACCATACAGCAATCTCTGTCCTAATACTAGTAATAACAAGCCATAATGTATGATTTCCGTCAAATTTTAATTTTGCTATTCTTTATGTAACCACAATGCTGAAATAATATTAGTAATATCTGACAGGGATCTGTTGATTTTAAAGAATGTCTCCGGCAATCACGACATTATACCTTATGTTAGAAAAAAATAATTATCAAGCACGAATCACATTGTTTTATTTAAAAGAAACTCATATTGACCATCAAAACGAATAAAAACAGTCGGGCCGAAATTGTCTAGGGCATTGACGTCATGGTTATTTGTGCTCAACTGTCGCCAGCCTTAATTGTATTACTGGAACGTTATTGTACCAGACAATTTCGGCTCCCGGGAATTTTGAATATCGCGTTTTGAGACATAACTGGGGGAAGGAGCCCTGGACGCCACATTGGGGGCGCCAAATTGACCAATTCAGCATCGATTCTGCGCCTCTCCAAGCGATGAAAGTCAAAACTTTTGCGCACAGATACTCATTTAAAAGATCAATTTAAGACCAAAATTCACTAAACTTCATTATAACCAAAACTGCTTAGTGGGATTTGTGGGATTACTTCCGCGCTCCGCGCGTAATTGTTTCACGAATTGGGGTGCGCCATTAGGTATCCATTATTTATTTATCTATTCAAAATCCCGTCACATGCGAGTGATTTTGAATAGATAAATAAATAATGATAGGGCGTATTCGCGCGCATTCCAGCATAAATATGCATTTAAAAGATCAATTTAAGACCAAAATTAACCGAACTTCATTATAACCAAAATTGCCTAGTGGTATTTGTGGTATTTATCGAGCGCTCCGAAATCACCCTTGATGTGACCCAAAAAGCCCTAAATAGCGTGAGCAAAACAACATGATAGAAAGCTTGCGATTTTCAAACGTGCGTATTGTAAAAGGAACGGGGGTGGGGCTGGCTGACCCTTTTTATTGAATGGCCGAGCGGATTTGCCACAATTTTTGGAGCAGCGCCACCCCTCCTTTTAGGGGAAAATATAAAGTAGCGAAGACTGGTTTCTAAAAACGCAGATTTATGCGAACGAAAATATTGCCACCATCAGGGTAAGTTGGTGTGGCAGAACACACCGAGGTATCCGTCGAAGGAATCCTGGTCAGGCTTAAAAACACAACAATGAATATTATTAATTTGTTAACAAGTTTTATTAAAGTTTTTACTCTACAAAATACATCTTAATCTACTATATGAATAACAGTTTATGTCACAAATGGCTTACCATACCTGGCTGAAAGGAATGATTTGATTTTACAATGCACAACTGTTTAATTAAACAATTAGCAACAGTGTGTTTTATCTGCTGTGTTATGATGCACATGACCTGCCATACTTTATTATGACGCAAATGGCCTGCCATACCTTATGTTGTGTTTTAGCACATTACATCATTTTACATAAAGTTTCACAATTTACATAAACAAAGAATACTTTTTATATGGTTCATCAAAGCATCCTATACAATGACAAGTAATACATGGTACCTTTTTTTTAGGATTCATCAAAGCACCTGACACATGTAAATACATAAAAAAAGGTCACTGCACTATTAATTTCATGCACAAACTATTTCAAATGCCAAACCTTACAATTGATTTTTACCTCACTCCTGAATCCAATTTGTCCATTACAACTGTACACTATTTCTTTCTACTGGTATCACCTGAGCACCTTTTTACCATGAACTCGCCAATTCTCCAACTATTTTAATCTCACACAATCCTGAACAATACACAACTCTAACATTGTTCACAAATGTTAACTCGCAATTTGAGCGCCTCAAACCTTCGCGTCCCTAAACTCTCACTAAAGCTCTCTCACAACTCGCCTAATCTGCAACTTCTAAATGCATAAACCACAAAAGCGCAATTGCCAACATTAATATTACATTTACAATTATTTCACAAAATGACATTATGAATGCACACTGCAAGCATTATTTTTGAAACCATATTACGCCTACACACTGAACACACATTTAAATACGAATGTCCTCATGGAAATCTATGTTGCGCACAACCTTCGGGGGCTGATGCTGGGAGCCACATCAACACATTCTGCACCACTGCGCAGATTTCCACTTTTCATACACAAAAACAAGCTTTTTATACAATGACACATTATGGCCACCACCAGGTGGTGTATGACATGCATTCCCTAAATTCAGTAAATTTTCATCGTCAACCGTGTAATTGAATGGGATTATTTTGAAATTTTAAAACGCTTGAAATATCACAAACAAATAGGCCTATGTTGATAAATAATATAAATACAAGAAAACCGTTGGGGTTCGATAATGAACCCCACAAAACTAACCGACTATATTGGAAAATGCCATACGGCCGGGCGGTTTCACGAGTTGCCGGCGCGATCATGTCATCCGCCGCCTGGCCACCACAGACTTCAAAGTGCACGAGGAGTCTGCATAACCTTAAATAGAAGTCAGTGAAACTTCCGGTATAGCAGTAATACGCCGTAGCCACCCGTCAGTGTTACTAGTATCTCTACTTCGGGTTTCTTCTGTTTTCTGCGTGTCTTAAATAAAATACAACCTGTTTACTCATCGACACACATTTTTGAGTTGGTACACAAATCCCGCAAATCAACTTGACAGATTTCAACACACACAGATACAAGGTTTCAACAATAACTGCGTCGCTTATTACATTAAAATGATCTATTTTTATCACACAGCAATCATCAATTTCAGTGCTAATTTTGTCAACAATGGCTTGCCATACTTTGTTTAGAAATACACATCTTGATAAAAACAGCTTACTATACATTTCACAAATTGAACATTTTACATAAACCAAGGACTTTCATTCACAAAATGCACACAGAAATACAATTGGATATTAAGGGGTGCTTTACTGGGCTTAAAGGTAACTAGCGGCTAGTGAAAGCAAGAAGACCTGAAGTTGACAATTTTACTGCACTTTCCAACTAATTAAAGCAAGAGAGACCCAGAAGCACAAGAGTCTCCACCACAACCATTTAAGGTAAGGGAAGGCCTAAAATATGACACTATCACATATCCAATATATAATACTGATAGATTATGCAAATCTTGAATCAAATGGTGCACTACATACTTTAATATACACAGAGCATTTAGCCTAAACCAAAAATATGATTACGCAATCAGCATGCACAAATCTGGTAAATTATGCAACTACATGTTATTTAAAGTCACACATTATTTTAACCTGGCCTACTTTTACGCAAAGTGCACAATATCTGAACCATGCTCACAATCGTGCTCAAATGCTCAACATGATAAAATAGCTTCAAATATTTATTTACACAAAGTTTGACTTTCTGTACACAAAATGTCATGACAATTTCCAATCATATGTGCTGCTTGTTTTGCAAAAACATAGTATTTTAACCCAATTTACTTTCCACAAGGTTTTGTCCCAATCCCTGCCAAACAATGACCTGAACTTGAACTCTGACCCAATTTCAGATATTTTGACTCTCAAAACAATGTCCAAAACAAATACAGCCCAAAACATTGCTCAAAACAAACACATCCCAATTTGGCAAACATTTTGTTTCAGTCATCCCCTCAAGAAGCACAAATTGTTTGTTTACATTTAAATATGCATATCATCAAAATCATAAACTCACATTAAAAATATACACACAATGTCCCATGTCGTCGCCTGTCGATCTTGCTTGTCTGTCGTTGTCGCGAAAGTGCACTTTTGAAGTAATTAAAATCCGACATTTTGCTGGCCAGCTTTTTAATTGCGAAATGTCCATTGCGATGCAAGAAAATGACGTCTACGCTAAATCACGGCTTGAAAATATCCTGTCCATTGCGTGCGTCATGAGCTGCCAAAACTCCATTGAAGATATAACTCCAATCCAGGCGATAATATCCACTCAAATAATGCGAATCTTTCCCCATTTCTCAGCATACTACGAAGTAAAATGTCGTCACAATTACAACTCGTCAACTTGGTAAATTTGTATCGTCCATTCGCTGCTGTCAATTTTGCTCGGTCTTTTCCAATTCCACACGAAAATATAGTCACGGTAATCTCTATCTCTTCCAAACTCTCGTCTTACTCCTAAGTAATATTATCTGTCCATTTGTCGAAATTGCCTTCTCTCGTCGCTTTCTACTCGCCTATCCATCACGTAACACGGTCTGCCCACGTCGTCGTCAGTCTCACATCACGGATCGGTCTTGTTTCAACTTTCTTTATAACGGATCGGTCTTGGTCGTCCTGCATCAGTCCCCTGGTCTAATCTCGTCTGACAAGTTTCTCAAATCGCGCACCTCAAGATCCACGCCAAAGTTTGGATCAGCTGACTTTCATCCAATCAGCGTCCGCGATTGCTAAATCTTCACAAAGGCGATGCCGCTTCCTGTACAACAGCTTACAACGTTACCAGTACGCGCTGAATACAATGGAAAACTTACAAAAACAACTTAAGTGTGGTACAAACAATACCTTGATGTAGCCGCAAAACACGTGATTATTTGGCTTGCAAAATAATGGAAAAACACGCTATTTATAGAGGGGAAATCCCGTTACAGTATCATACGCCCATGCATCTATTCAATATCACTCTCATGTAACGGGATTTTGAATAGATGATAGGGCGTATTCGCTCGCATTCCAGCACAAATACGCATTTAAAAGATCAATTTAAGACCAAAATTCACTAAAAAATATGTGAGGATTGGAAATAAACAAGACACTATGAAGCTCGGCAAACTAAATTAAGAGAAAAAAAAAAATCATGACTCAAGTCCTGTTCGGTTTTTTTTTTCAAGTCACTTAAGACTCTCAATTTACAAGCTTGATAGGATTATAAAGCATGTCAAGTAGAATGTAAAATACACGTCTTATTACTCTAAAAATAGGCTTTTTATTTGGACGCCACGATGCAATACACTCTAGAAGCTCACTCCTTTATAATCGTCAGCAGATTTATATCCTCATGAGACATTCGTGATTTATAGGGCATGAAGTTTAACCAGCAAACATAAAAACTTTTCCCGACATTTTTCGCAAAAGGTTAGAAAATCTTGCTTTAGTGTGTTTTCATATAAAATGTTTAAAAACGTTTTCATGACATTAAAACCCGGCATTTAATGTTGGTAAAATATTTTTACCAAATCCAAACCCCAAAATATGACGTGTTTAAAACGTTTGAAGAACATTTTGTGTTTGATGGGTTACAATTTGATTAATTCGAATTAATATTGGGCCATATTAAAGCAACATTCACAGGTATATTTGTTCATCATTTTCCCACCAAAATCCCCGACAACACCAACAATCTTACCATAACCATTGTAATCAATCTGCGTGTTTCTACTGGGGAACGGTTGGCGGGTAATGCGGTTTAGTTTAGAGTTCTGCCAGTGGAAACGCACCAGTTAACGGTTGCTGGGTGTTGAACTTATTTTATGTATATTTTATGTATCACATTGTGACCTCAAAAGCAGCTTGGGGTCAGGAAAATATTTTCAATACTTCAGGTACACACCTCAACCCCTATTTTAAGCATCAGTAGAAACGTGCTGAATCGGATTGTGGTAACCAGGTAATACCGGGTAAAAATACAGAGTGCTCAGTGTAAACACGCAGAATAAGACCAACTGCCTTTTCAAAAATCACCCTTGATGTGACCCAAAAAGCCCTAAATAGCATGAGCCAATCAACATAATAGAGAGCTTGCGATTTCCAAACGTACGTATCATACGCCCGTGCATCTATTCAAAATCACTCTCATGTGACGGGATTTTTAATAGATGATAGGGCGCATGATGCGTACGTTTGGAAAACGCAAGCTCTCTATTGTTAATAAGTGATAACGTGAAACTGAATTCGCTGTAGAATTAGTGATGTAACAGGATTATTCACCATAGCGATAGGTGAAAATAATTGTTGAATGTATTGCCCTGCACTAGACGTACGCTGTAACTCTGCATTGATTATCAAAGAATGGATCGTAATTCTATTGAAATTTCACATTATTCAGAGTCCATGTACGTTTCACTCGCACCTGTACGATTAGTGTTTATGAAAAGAGCGGCATTGTGTTCAATCTTTATGATTGCACACATACACAGACATGACAGGTGATGAGTGCAGCCTACCTATGGCATGGGGCGATACAGTGGCGTACCTAGGGTTGGTAGAGCCCGGGGCAAGAACTCAAAACCCCCGACATTTTTTTTCTCGCCATATTTTTGCCAAAAGGTTGGCCCCTACCAAATTTGTGTGTCGAAAAACTGACAAGCAAAAAAAAGGTTAACAGCCCAAGCGCACCGCACAGAAATAACATAAAATAACAAATCAATTTGTTATGTTTTCTGTACAGTTTAGAAGAGAGTTTGAAGTTGAATCATTTGTTAATGTCGGGGTTTTATTTATTGTTATTTATTGGCAAATGGTAGGTCCATTATTTTTTTCAGTCAAACCGATTTGGCGCCCCTAGTGGTAGCGCCCGGGGCATCTTGTCCCGCCCCCCGTCGTTACGCCACTGGGGCAATGCATTCAAAAATTGTTTTCACCTACCGTTTTGGTCATTTATCCTGTTACATCACTACTTCTACGGCGAATACTATACTACGAGCGGAGGGGGTATCAAAACGTTTTAGAAATCACCAAGAAGTGAAGGAGTTATGTCAATAAATGTTTGTGTAATATGGTGCAAAAATGGTCTAATAAGTATGTTTACTTTTTTTTACAGTGGCGCTTAATGTTAATACCTGCCTCGGTAATCGATGAGACTATTTTTCACTGTGGCCACATCGTGCACTTCGTGGCTGAGCCACGGTGGCTTATCTGTGAGGGACATGTGCCCAGTTTGGAAATTCTTTTTCCAAAACCCTACAAGTGCCATTTGAAAATCACCACCATATATAGCTTGCATTTCATTTTCTGGGCACTGTAACAGTGTAACCCTTCAAAAGCGTGCCTCAATTTTTCCCATCTTGCAGGTTATGCGTGGTAACCGGGTAAATATACTTGACAAATTTTACACCATAATTTACATAAAGACCAGTGATTACGCTGACAAAATTCCATTGATATAGCGCCTTCACTTCTGGGTGATTTAAAACTTTCTGATATCCCCTCGTAATGTTGTGTAATGCAACCTCCCAGCAAACACAAAAACGTTTTAGATATTATTCGCAAATGGTTAGAAAAGGTTGCTAGAAAACGGGTTATATAAATGGTATAAAACGTTTTATTTAAAAACTTACTGAAAAATATTCGAACATAATGTTATTCAAGTGTTGACAAAGTATTTGGCAAAAATATTTGCAAAAACCATTTTATAGCAACATTTTGACAACATTTTAAAATATTGTTCTAATGTGTTTTCATACAAAACGTTTTAAAAACGTTTCATGACCTTTATATAACCCGACATTTAATGTTACCAAAACCAAAAACGTTTAAAGCTAGTCAATTTCATAAGGATTTGTTTAGTATTGTAGTTTCATTAAAAGTTTCAATACCATTTTCCAATATTTTTATCGAAGCACCCACAATGTTGACGCATTTCACCCCAGGCTTACTCAATGAGGGTCCAATACATATATAACGAACGGGGGAAATGCAATTTTGGAAATCAACTTGTGTAACTTCCTGCATGTACCTCATTTTTTTTGCTTTAAAGGAACTGGGGCTTCAGTTTTTTGACAATAAATGTTGCATATAATTCCAAACGATAAAAAAAAATCGCAATGAAAATGTTGCAATAAATTCATATGAAAACCAATTTAACTTGGGGCTACGTAATAAAAATTGTGATTATCTCTTTATGAACACCCAATATGGTTCAATGTCACCCTGGGGCTGGAACAAACAACATTTTCCATTCAATGATATCGCATATAATATTATGTGAACATTATTATTTTCATATATAAATAAGTATGTTTTAAAGATATCATTACGCAGGAAATGAACGATGTGATTGCTTCAAGGACGCTGTCGATCAATATCCCCAATTATAGGTAGTTAAGGTTAGCAACTATTTTAAACTGTTGCGATTTAGTTGTTCACAGCATCTTGCGAATGGTAGTGAGTTTGGGCAAAAATGCATTGATCATTTCATAGCGAGCGTTTCGAAGAATTCAAATATCACAGATATATTTTTGTAGATCCTGTGGTTCTTGAGTTATGTTGTAAAGAGGGCTGAAACAACAACACTTTTTGTAAAAGTCGGGTGCTACATATGTATCATTTTCTAGTGCCAAGCATATTCTAAACCAATCATTAATCATATTGTTGAAGAGGATAATAGGCTTGTACCTATGGTCTATAGAAATGTTTGTCATACAGCTCCAGTCTTTTTTTACTGTGGATAATCCCAGTTTGAACTGGTAAAAGCATTGTATTGTATTTTTGTAGGTGTGCATTAGCCACCCACTAACAATGAGAGGACATTCTTTGATCTCGTTGACTTGGGGATGATTTGAAATGACCGCCACTTCAGATTGTCATGAGTGTGTGCAATTTTTATTCCAACAATGGGGGGAAAGAGTCACATGTAGCAGCCGACATAAAGTACCTTTCGTGGTAACGAGTCACAAAGGAAAATGCGGGAAAATGCAAGAATATCATAGATTCAAGTTTCCAATAAAGAATCACCATACCAAGAACATCCATGTTTCATTATGACAATATTTACGAGTCTTAAAGAATATATTCACATGTATTCTTTATTATTACCATGGTTAAGGTATTATTAACTTATTTTTTCGTATTTACTAGAGCAATATGTACCACCAACCTATCCGCCTCGAACCACCCCAGACCCGAATGCCTTCAAATGTGATAACATGCCGAACGGTCTGTACCCCGATCCGTGGGATTGCACCAAATATTACAACTGTTGGGAAGGACAGACAAACCATATTACATGTCCCGAAGGGTTATATTACAATCCGAATGGGTATTGCGATGATCCGGCAAACGTCCCATGTGGTACGTATTGCATACAACGTAGGGACTACGTTGGGGTTTCTTTAAGGATTCTGGCTGTGTGAAAAAATAATTAAAACAGATACACATGATTTTGATAATACTTGGCGTAATCAGTCTTGCTTAATTACGCCATACATAGCCACTTGATGTTTGCAAACATATAGGCTGCTAAGGAATGAGGGCGTTTAACTGGAATCTTTAACATATCGTGCGTAGCTCTCCGGGCAGCGATCTTTAAAATAAGAACTCAACAAGAAAATAATGCGAGACACAAGGAACCGTTCAATATTTACGCCAGAGGGAGTGGACGTTTTAAGGGGGACTTTTTCGCCATGTTTTGTGATTCCTTTTTTCCCGATCGGCACCAGATGAATCAACCTTCCTTTTACGCGCTACTAATCAGGGTCTATTTAATTCTGTCTCAGATTGTAACATATCATGGTATCGTCTATAACTGAAAACTGAATTAAAAATACTGCTTTGCGTCTGACGTCAGGGCAAAGGCGCGACGTGATTGGTTGCTGACCTGCGCAGTACGGCATTTCTGGTCTAGTTGACAGGACGTCATACGCAAACTAGTCTTTTTAATTCGGTCTTCAATTATACATCAGTTCACTTTTGTGTAACATGGTGGTCGCCATGTTTTGTGATTCCTTTTGTTCGATCGGCACCAGATGAATCACCCTTCCTTTTCGCGCTACTTATCAATTAAGGATTGTAAAATATTACGGTATCGTCCACATCAGTTCCCTTTTTGTAAAATGGTGATCAATCTTTGACAAAGAGAGTACCTTGGACATTTAGCTCATCTGTTTTCTCACTAAGTATTTTGTTTTCCCACCGGTATCGTATGTGCAGTTTCTAACTCCTTCTTATTTGTCTAAAGAATGGGTCCACTAGATCTTATTTAGGAAATTAGCACAATTGAACGGTGCAAATGTGTCAGCGGATGTGTTGCTAGTTCGGGCTGACACGCTATGCCCAATTACAAGTAACCAAATCGTCCAGAAAATAAATTGGGCCCCTTTTGAACAAATGTGGCACGTAAAATTGTCTTTCAAGATTATGCAATTATTGCATTTTTGATTTTCAGAAAAACAAATAAATAAAAGGGGTCATGGAGTAAATGTTATATGCATTGGAATTGGTAATGTTGGCTTACAGATAAACGGCTTCTTTCCTACTTCAGGTTCAAATGCTATGACCTATTTAAATAATCTCCCTTTTTTAGCTATTTTTGCCATGTTAATCGCACAAATCAAGTTTGTACAGCGTAAAATAAACCCTCATATCGTCGCGTCAAAGAATTCACATAATTGACATAAGTAATCATTTAAATGATATTTCTTTCAAATTTATAAAATAAAATACCACTTCCAATACCCCAGTGTTTAAAGTTACCCATCTTAGGAGCACTGACCAGATGGTTTATGATTCAACTCAATTCAGTCACTTTTGCTACAAAAAGACACGAAAGTGACCCAAGCTGTTTTACGACTATACTTAAGTGTAAAGTAGTCGTAAAACAGCTTGGGTCACTTTCGTGTCTTCACACCATTTATTGACCATATTTTCTCTTGTTGTTCACCGATTTATTTAAACAACTCTTTTGTAGTAGGTTAAGAAATTACCTTGACGATAAAGTCCACACCAATACAATCGATAAGTGATATGTTTGCCCAATACTATTTTCTAAATTGTAATAACCTTTTTTGTTACAATCTGTTTGTGGGCAAGCAATTAATAGCAGGTCAAGGGGGACAAGTACTAGTTGGCAGGTGAGCAAGGGATATCAAGTCACAATGTTTGCGGAAAGCAATATTTTACAGGCCAAAAAGAAGGTCAAGCAGTCTTTAACACACAATTTAAGAGGCCGCTTTTATTGTCACAAACTGTTTGCCAGTCCATGATGGAACGGTTATATAGATTGAAAAGGGCAAGGATTTTCTGTTCACATGGGATAAGTATAAAAACTTATAATAACATAATATAAACTTATAATAAATAAACAAAGATCTTTCTTCTCTCTACAGACAACGGAAGCCCGCCACCAACAGGAGGCTCACCACCAACACCCCCTCAGACAACAGCAGCTACCCAACCAACTCAACCGCCACCTGTCACCACTCAGCCCTCAGGTGATTTCTCCTGTACTGGTAGACCAAATGGATGCTATGAAGACCCTAAAAGCTGCAACATGTGGTATGAATGCTGGAGCGGAAATAAGTATCATAATACTTGCACACCTGGATTATATTTCAACATCGACTTCTGCGGGTGTGACTGGCCAGATAATGTTAAATGCCCGTAGATTTTATTACGACTATTGTTTTATCCTTAACAAACAAACAACAAAACACAATAAAATCATAAAGCAGTAAAATTTCGAAAATATATAGTTAAATCTTCAGTTTTAATGAAAGAGAATAAGGACATTAAGAAAAATAACAAGCAAAAAGATAAACTGTTGAGTACCTCTTTAAGGATTTTGCAATTTGTAAACTGCAATTAAAATTCCTCTCATCTGGTAAAAGGCGGGCAGATAACCAACAATAAGAGACTACATCGGTTCCGATCAGTGTAATAAGCCCAATTGCTGGCTATACTTGCCTGTCCTGGCGACCCACTTCACCAGGTCTCGTGTGTCTGGCCGAAGTTTCGTCAACTCTATCTCCTAGATTTCAGCTGTCACTAGGATGCGCAACATACTCATCTATCAGGGGCACAGTTCTTTAACCCCAATACATTTGTACATTCATTGAATGACTTCTGAAAATTTAGGTACAAAAACTCATACTCTGCAACTTGAGGTCAAATTTTACACTATGGTTGTTTAATTGAGGTTGTTGAACTATGCCAATGGGATGAGGCTATTGTGGTCCATAGTGTGTTAATGCCTAGATATGATTGACATAAAAAAGAGCCTTGTACACTTTGGAGAAATATTCACAATTTATGGTGCTATTTATTCCAAATTTTAAAAACGTGTAGCAGTTTTGCATGCAGCATGGTTGTTGCACTGCAACAACCGAGAATGGTAAAATTTCATTAGATATTGTAAACCACAATGCCCACGGCCTTTATTCAATTTTTATTTCATTTCTTAGTAAATGTAACCAGCGTATAGTTGTTCATAATAAAAAAAATTAAGAACCAATAGCGTTTATGACAAATTAGTAAATAAACATATGAAATAAAAATATGAAATAATAAAAACTCTGCAAATACTTCGGTTCGTTACAGATTTCTGTGCATTTTTGCTAACGTCTTTTTGTTATTCAAAGGTCAAATCCAATGTGGAGAAAACACGTCAAAAAAGGTCAAGGTCAAAATAGGCCTCAATGGTTCTTGACCTATTTTGATCTGTTACCTAGGTAACGAAATATCCTAGATTGTACAATCCTATCTTTATTTGAATTGTTGTATCAAAGCGAGGATTTTGACACTTCTTTTGTTAAAATCGGAGCATTTTGATGTTTTTGACCCCCATACACACAAAAACGTGACATTTGACCTTTTTGGATTTTCTTAATCCTTATGACTAGTGGTACAACCCCCGGCTAACTCACTACTGAAAAAGCTCGATATTTATACCAAAACAAGTAGTATGGAGAATAGATATCGTTTGAATACGAAATTTATAATATTTAAAAAAAAATTTTAAATAATCTGTTCATTTCGGGCTGAGATCATCTATTAAAACTCATATAAATGATTCAATTTATATTTATATTGCCTTTTGTAATATTTCGAACATAATTTTCGTGATATATTTTGCAGTTATCATACATTTTGTTCAGCATGTTGTATCGATCAACCCAACTACGCATGCGCATATTGTTGATTAATTAGCATCAATTATCACCGTACTGAGTACCAGCTCTTACACTTGACCAGTCATTATATTTTTATTTTTTTTGGAGATAATTAATGTCATGGTTTTTCATATTCAACAATTTTGCTGAATTATGTTGCTTCCCTTTAATATTAAAGTTGTTGGTCATATGTCTCTAGAATGCTCAATTATTACATGCGATATAGATCAAAATACAGTAAGCCAAAAATTAAGGTACCAGTTATGTTCACCCCTTGTATATCCTAAACAAAGACAGATATGTCATAATTGGAACCAGCAGCCAATAGCTGGATCTTTTAGCTCGAATGTAAGACCTCATTTGTTGAAATTGTTCAAGAAATAAAGATATGACGATCCAAAAACCCAAGGAAGATGCCAATGTAAAAGTTGCAGTTTGCTCCATTGCGTGCCCTATTGATATGCACACAATGCGTTCACGAACAAGAGAACCAGCGCGCTGGTTCTCTTGTTCGTGAACGCATTGTCGCCGTGCTTCCATTGATTAACACGTTAAAATTAGCGTCGTGCTTTCATTGACTTGAACACAAAAGTGCAACTTTTAATTTCTTTAGTTTCTTTATATTGGGTGTAGACAACCGTTTCTTTAATTTTCAATCAATTTCAACAAATGAGGTCTTAAATCAGAGCTAACGAGTACAGGTATTGGCTGCTTGTTTTAATTTTAACACATTTTTCTTTATATAGGATATAAAGGGCTGAACACAACTGGTACCTTAATTTTTTGGCTTACTGTAGGTCAAAGGGTAAAAACAAAATTGTATATGAGTAAAATTTTCAAAATGCTTCAATCGCAATGAAAATTATCTCAAATTATCCGTCTTGACAAAATAAAACACAAAATTTATAGTTTGCTAAATCTGAAAAGTCATCTTATTCTAGAATCAGGGTCCAAGTTCAATAGCCCTATATATCCTACACAATATATGTGACGTGTCATGTAGCTTCATGTCAAAAGGAGACACTTTTGGGCAGGATCGTAATTGAAGAAATAGCCAAAAATCTGCCCGGGGTGATTTTTTCACAATTTGGGTTAGTGTTGCGAATTTGCGATGTTATAAATGATAGAAAATATTGTCTGATAGTTTCAGAGCGGAATATAACTGTCATCTTGTATTTTTGAGACATTTTTCAAGGTAATTCCTACTCTCAACATTGTCAATAATATTTTTAAAGGCTGATATCTCAATTTCCAATTTTATAATACCATAACTTATGAACTCAATATCTTCGCTTAGGAATGTCCGATTTCATTGGGGAAAACGGCATTGTGGAGCAAAATACCTCTATATTTAAGATATGTAAAAACCTCAAAATTGATATCCTGCCCAAAAGTGTCTCCTTTTGACATGACATGTCACATATATAATCTTGACACTGCAGAGGTCATAGCATAAAATCTATACTCCGCAGATATGGCAAAGTATATATTCTTTATTTTTACTCCTTACAACCCAAAGAAAAATTTCTGCTCTTTTATACTTTGATTTAAGCATTTTAAAATGTTATCCCTTTGTGTGACATTTGACCTCAATAACTCAATTTGCTCAAGGGTGCCATTTTTGCTCCCGGCGGATTCTGAATCTACACACCACTGTCTGTTACTTAAAAGAGACAGTACGCAACTTCACGCTTATACTGGGACGTCAATGGTCTCTATTCTCGACTATAAGTAAATTGAGATATTTTGGTTAAGCATATACGGTAAAGGTTTGCTTAATGACGCTAAAGTGGAATTTTAGGCACAACCTAAAAGTAAAAATGTGTTAAAATTACCACCAGCAAATAAGTGCACAGAACATTAATTCTTGTTGGAATTTCATATGAAATTTACCTCAAGGCAAAGGAGCCCAAGTGCGCCATTAGGCGAATCTTTACGGTATGACTTCCTACCCTAAATAGCGTAAATAAATGATGAAAAACATGTTTTTATCCCTTTATGACCTTTCGTGACCTCTAGCAGTCATCAAGGGGAATCTAAAATCAACATTGGACCTAGTCCTTCATGCACATTGGTGAGTAAGGTCAGTACATTATTGTTTACTGAGTGATAAGGCTAAGCATCATAGGAAAAATACACTGGATCTTTCCAGACAACCGATTTACTCCCGACTAAAACTTAGTCCCTGTTATTGAACATAATTATAAGATATAAGAAACCAGTAACCTCCATCATGTCCATGTTTCATAGAATTTTAATACATATTTACCCAGTATTGCATGTTTATCGTAATTGGAGCCCTATGACAAGTTTGTGCATTTAAATCTCTCTAATCTCCACGAGTCCTTGGTTTGTGAAAATATAGACCTATTAAAATATTAAGTGTTCATGTATTAGTAAGCATGTTATCAAGGCCTTATCTGCATGGCATAATTGAATATGATAGTGATACTTCTTTAAAAAGTGTATATTTTGAGTCAAGACGTAGGTATCATGAACATTGAAACACCTGATCCATTAAAAACTCTTCTTGTTATATTACATTATGACAGCTGCGTAATGTCTTATTATCCGCAGAAATACGACAATTCAGTATTCATGGTATTGGTGAAAATTCCGCGTGAAAAGTCAAATTCGGCAAATATGTCATTTCCAATAACGCAGATTTTCCCGAGGTATCTGAAATGCGCCTTGTCGATAC
This sequence comes from Amphiura filiformis, assembly GCF_039555335.1. NCBI lineage: Eukaryota > Metazoa > Echinodermata > Ophiuroidea > Amphilepidida > Amphiuridae > Amphiura > Amphiura filiformis. The sequence goes on along the minus strand of NC_092631.1, from coordinate 60,868,897 downwards.
AATAGCACTTAAAGGATGTCTCCGACAACCACAACATTATGCCTTTATCAAAAATTAAATCACGTGGGTTTGTTTGAAACAAACTAATATTGACCATAAAAACGAACTAATACAGCCGTATCTCAACACGTGATATGCAAATTTCCCCGCCACCGAAAATGTCCAGTGTAATGACGACCCAGTAAAACAATGAAGGCTGACAATAATTGAGCACAAGTAACCATGACGTCATTGCACTAGACATTTTCGGCGCGGGAATTTTGAATTTCGCGTGTTGAAAGCCGGCTGCTTTTATCCGTTTTTATGGCCAATATGAGCTTGTTTTAAATAAACCCATGTGATTCGTGCTTGATAATTATTTTTCTATTATAAGGGCTAATGTTGTGATTGCCGAAGACATCCTTTAAGCTGAAATTTTTGTTTACGACCTTTCCTGTTTACCTTTTATCGGTATTGACCCTGTAATTTTTATCTTGTCTGGTAATCTGTACCGTCGAGCCCTTTGCTCAACTGCCTACTAGGACTTCTACGTGTGTAATAATAATGAAAATGGCCACGGTTCAAGAGAATTCGGATATTGTCCGTGTCATGTTATGGTCTGTTCCGCGATCTGCCTCAACAAGTTTTCTGAAATGTATGACCAATGTTCCTAAATCTCAAATGTGGTACGAACCCTATTTGATGACATTTTCATTTTCGAATTATGGCAAACATCGCGAAGATACTGTTAGTTTGTTTCGAGATGCGTGGGGAGCTACGTTGGCCGATACGACTACTTTCGGTTCTGAAATAGCAGGTACAGTATTATAGGCCTTCTATGTTTTGTTTCCCCGATATTCTTAAACATATTAAGCACAGTTGCGACATCAGGATTTTTTGTATCGGAGTAAAGTGGGTGAGAAGAAATATCATGGGCATTGTCGTAGCGACGGGGGGGGGGGGGCAAGGGAGGCACGTGCCCTGAGCGCCACCCTGGGCGTCACAAATGGGGGCGCCATTAGGTATCCTTACCCCTGAGCGCCACAACCCCTAGATACGCCACTGATTATAGGGTGACATCTAAGATTCCACCAGGCGTTGCAACTGATTGAGCTCGTTTCAAAATGAGAACCGTTTACCTCAAATTGCCATTTTCAATAACTTTGATAAAGTGTTATATAAATTGCCATATCTTGTTTAGGTAAAGCCATAATACTAATTGCGCAAAACAATTCGCCATCTGTGGAATTCTTTCCACTGTTTTTAAGCATTAATTTCTTAATTTCTTCAAGGCATTTCTTCTTATTTGATATAAGTGTAATGTACCCAAGGAATGTGCCCGGGGTAATGTGCAACAATACATTTTGATTAGGCCTAGATTTTCGGATAATTTCTTTAATCGATATTACATGTAGCCACATTGAATAATTTCATGTTGTTTGGGTGGATTTCAATGTTTCTGCATATCATGTACCTACTTGCAGTCGCCCTTCACTCTTGATCAGCATTGTCCAACTTGCAGTATTTTCATTTTGATCAATACAATACATTGGGCACCAGTGGTGGTAATTGTAATCTTTCCTAAAATGGTCCCATAATACAAGTATATGGAAGAAGGCGTATAAAGCTGACACAGGTTCTAAGATTGAGAAACTTACATATTTAAACTTCTGGGGATAAGCACTGATAAGGGTGACACACAGCAGTATCTCAATGTGTTCTTGGATCTTGTGCTGTAAAACACTATAATTCACCTTTGTCTGTATGTTTGTTTTTATCCAGGAGGTTACTTGGCTGCCGACAAATCGTATCTTTGGCTAAAAAATCAACTAGAAAACGTACAACCGTACAACAAGAAAATTGTGTTTTGCAAAGAAATAAGTTGGTCAATAGACGGACTATACGAATACCTCCCAGAGGGTTTCCGTCATACGTTTCTGATTCGTCATCCTTATAAAGTCTTCGACTCATGGGAAAGAATGATCAATCGTCCAGTCGAAGACGAAACAAAGCGGATGAAAATATCTGAGCTTCCAGACTATTTGGTGCCATCAGGGTTGTTCTTCAAAGAACAGTACGATCTTTACCAACATGTGAAAGAGCGTTATGAACCAACTCCTGTGATTATTGACACAGATGACTTATTAGCTGACCCTGGTCGTGTATTGAAAGCTTATTGCCAGGCAGTAGGTATACCTTATAGCGATGACTTACTTCAGTGGAAACCAGGCAGAGAATGTATGGATCAACAGTGGGTGGTGGCCAAAGAACAGATCATGACTCAAAATTTAGCCAATAATCACATGGAAACTTTTGCCAGTACTTGTTTTGAAAAACCTTCTAAAGTACCTAATCGAGGTGAACTTTCAGATGATGTTCGTCACTGCTCTGATGTGTGCATGGAATATTATGAAGCAATGTATGCAAACAGGTTACATTAGAATGGTACAGAAGCAAAAACAGAAGCACTGTTGAGAAGAAGAGGAAAAAGAGGAGGAAAAGGGAGAGGAAAAGGGAGAAGAAGAAGAAGAAGAAGAAGAATGAAATATGAACATGTTGGTGTGTTAATAGTTGTTATCAAAACACCCTTGTAAACGCCAAATCGGCATTGGAGGTTTGATATGCATTGTGCGACAGCTTTTGCAGTTTTGGGACACTTTGCCCTCTGACCTATTGGGAAATTCAGAAAAATTGTTTTTTATGAAATAAAATATAATCTAAAATGTTTTACAAGAATGAAAACAAACCAAAAAAACATTATTATTGAATAAATTAATTATTTAAATATATTTAATGATAAAGTTATGACAATAATAAATTACTTGATAATAATTACAGCAATTTTTCCGATATTTCAGAGGTCAAATTGTCCCAAAACTGCTCTCAAAAATCGGAAGTTACAATGGCGATTGGGCTTTACAGCAGTATAAATATATAGGTATGTTAATTGTTTTCCTAATATCCCTGTAAATGCGTTGTAATGTTGATCGTAAGCAACGTCTCATATACTTTTACGTGAAATGTGTTATTAGTGAATTTTTATGTTATGATTTCGATGTGTTCATATCAGTAACCAGACAGAATAAGACAACGAATGCGGATAACCTTATTTTAAACTTAAGTGGCTATTTCTTTTTTTAATCGAATGAAATATTTGAAAACACTATCATACTTTGCTGTGGTTGATTATCCTTCAGAACATTTTCACTGAATTAAAATGACTAAACAATGATAATGGAATAATAATACAATTCACAGATGAGATCACAAGCTGCGTCCTTATTAATCAATTGTGTTAAACACTCCCAACAAACAAACAAACAAACAAACAAAACGGTAATATTGTAACATTTAGTTGCAAGTCGCTGCTTAAAGTTTACGTAATACATGAGTTTCATCAATGCCTCTCTTCTTTTTTCTTGCAAATTTATGAAGTACATAATGTGATGCGATCAAGCAAAATCAGTCGGAACTCGGCAATAATAAATTTTCAGTTTCGTAAAGGATAGTAAAAAGCATTTACAAAGCTGAATTTTGCAGAAAACGCCATTGAAATTGAACAACCAGTTCCACAGATATGAGCAATTACAGAGTTTCCAAAACTAGAGGAAACAAAAGCAAATATATCCTTTGTTTGGCTATATCTCAAAATCAATATTTCCGAGTTCCGACTGATTTTGCTTGATCGCACCACAAATATGTTCATCACCTCATCGACTCATACATTATCCCTGCCTACAGTGCTTTTATACCATTTTAGTATATCATTTTTGCCCTATATAATTTAGTTTACTGTTACTAACGATTTATATTAATCATCGTCATCATCAGTCGTCTGTGGACGGAATGGAGGAAGCATCAGTCTTCTGTCTTTCAATAAATCAGATGTGTATAACAACCTGATTTTCATATAAATCAGATGTGTTTTTTACAACATTATTTATACTATTCAAGTACTAAATCTAATCCAAATCTAAACAAATACTCAATAATATCGCAAAAGCGACATCTAATTGAGAAGAAAAATGGCCTACGATTAAAACACAAATACTTATACGAGAATACAGATTAAACATTAAGTTACATGACATAGGGCAGTTTTGAAGTGTTGAATACTACAAGACTCTAGAGCAGATGATGGGAGGTTATTCCATTCTGATATGGTATTTGGAAAGACACTATAATTTCATGCTTGAACGAACAGCTCTATAAGAACGACTCCAGTATCCAAAATATACTGCTCATTGTCCTTCAAGAACGATCAGGAACCTCTTATTACCATTTTACATATCAACTTACATATGTAATGTGCTTGATAATTATTTTTCTAACATATAAGGCATAATGTTATAATTGCCGGAGACTCCCTTAAAGATGTACTGTGAATTATCTTCCCACGATACTTATTTTCAGTAAAAAATCATTTTGAATGCTGCTACCTGTATCGAATATGAGGACAGATGTTGTAAAACATTACGTAACCTTAATATAGCATTTTGCACGCACAAAACTAGCAAAAATGTAGTATCGTCTGCTAAATGCATAAACTACTTAAATCTTACCGTTCGAGCAAACAAGGTAACATAATAAATGAACAATCGATCGCCACTGTTAATACCTGCAATCTTAGAAATATGTTTGAACACTTTAAAGGCCTTATTGCAAATGGTCTCCCTTCTGCCCCCGTACATCACCCGATACACGGGTCGTATGGGTCATACGGGTCGTATGGGCACGGTAAATGCCGTGCTGGGATGGATACTCTGTATTACAGCATACGTATGGGCATGGTGTACCCAGTTGTCGTCAAAATATCATGTAATTTAGTACAGTAATGGCGCCCTCTGTTGGTTAAAATTCACTTTAGTACGTATTTTCAACGTAGTAAATCAATATTTGAGGTAATATGCGACAACATAGAATATACTAAAAAACAGAATATTGGTATGTTAAAAATCAAAATGAGGTATGGTCTGGCTGGGGGTGGCTCCGAGACAATATTGCTCAAAGAAAATATTGTTCAAGGTTGCGCTGCATGCTAACAAAGAAACAATATTGCTCCAAAAACAATAGCAAACAAGCTTAAACTATAAATTAGCCCCCGATAGAGGGCAGAGCCTGAAGAATGAGGGAAATTAGGGGTTAAAGAGTAATAGAAATTAAAAGTTTGTCTGTAAGTATGAGTATGGGTGACGGGCTGTCGTATAAGTGTACTTCGTATACTTCCGGTAAATGTCAACAAGCCGTTTCCTGGGAAAAGCAGTGGACCAAGACACTTGTGTTCAAGCCGTCAGCCCAGAGGGCGAAAGCTAAAGTAGTGAGTTACTTTTTCATTGGATTTGCCTAGCAAAATGTTTGAATTATACAAAGATTTTTGTCTTTGCTGTTTATGGTCCAGCTCATTTTTCACACGATTTAAATAACTGGGCTTAACTTTTGAACTCGAGTGATAAAAGAACCAACTAAAATACTTATAGTAGAATATACATCACTTTAATATTTAAATGTATAAAACATTTACGCAATTCCTTTTTATAACTCGATTGTAATTTTTTACAGCCTGTACAGATTCCGGTACAATACTTTTGCACTTAATTTTCTAATCTGCATGATCTATGCCTATATCATGCCTCACTATAATAAGGACGACCGCGTCAGCAAGTATAGAAAATAACTTTCCTATGTCATGTCAATGCTATGTTTCAATAATATCTTGCAGGCGCCCTCCAGCTATGCTCTTTAACCCGGAAGTGAACCACTCTTGTTGGACTGACACTTTATTCGTTTCAATGCTATGGCGTAAATTGTCTCTTATTTCTTCAACTTTGTTGTCACACTCTTCCTGTATTTGGTTGATCTTTCCATCATTTACCACTCTGAGTTGTAAGAACTCTAAAGTTTCTTTATCTATCTGAGGCTTCACAAGCTTTGCACTCTTCTTTAATGTTTCAATAAGACCTCGCTTTATTTCAACTTCTTCTCGCAACTTAGCAACATCTTTGCTGCTTTGCATTAGGATAGGGTCTACTTCGTATTTTACTTTTGCGACCAGGGCTTTCTCGGTAGTTTCGAACACACGAGATGTGTAACATAAGCCACGGTTGGCCTCAATGAGATCATCTACCTTCTGTATAAGCTCTTCAACTTGTTCTTCCCGTCGCTTTCCTTTTGCTCTGTTGTTGAATGCTACGTATCGGCAACCAACACTGCTAATGAGGCGGGCTAGGGGAACAGGGACGTGATTCATGTAATCTTCAATCGTATTTCCATCTGCTTCCAGGTTATCTCTATTGGTAAACACTACAATAGTGTGTGTATCGGAGTGGTTGCCTAACATATCCTTTACATGCTCGTATGCTTTCTTATGTTCTTCTGTATATCGTTCTTGCATTGATACAACGTAAATAATAGCATGTGGCCCGGGAGAAGTGATCCCAAGAAATTTTAAAATTTCCTTTTTGGTCGACTTATCTGAACCACCGGTGCCAAAGATACCTGGAGTATCTACAACCATAAGTTGACGCCCATCGATTAAACACTTTTCAGTTGTACATTCCTGCGTCAGTGCTTCTGCATAGGCTGCCGTCGCGAATGCTTTTCGCCCAAGAATTGTGTTGCCTGTTGAACTCTTACCCTCTCCAGTTTTACCAATTAAAACTAGCCGATAGTTTTTCACAACTTTCGTTCCTCTTTTTGATTTCACTGTATATTAAAGAGAGAATAAAATACATAAGCAATATTAGTACCATATTGGTGTGCAGAAGTAAAATACAACATGTCTATGTCCATGTCCATGCCAAATATTGAAGGACCCAATCTTTTGACCCAATCTTCAAATCTTCAAATCCTATGATCCGAACGTAGCGAGCAGAAAATCTAGCATTATTTGAAAATGTTCGTACTTCTACGCATTTTTAGGTGTAGGTGTCCTTTTGAAAAGATGCCCTATAGACAGTGGCGTAACCAGTGGGGTGACCGGGGGGCAAGCTGCCCCCGGCACAAAAACTGGGAAGAAGAGCAAAAAAGTGGGAAGGGGAAAAGGGGGGAAAGAAGAGAAAAAGAGGGAAGAAAAAGGGAAAAGAAGAAAAGAAGGAAGAAAAAAAAAGGAAGGGAGAAGAGATAAGGGGAAGGGGAAGAGAAGAGGGAAGAAGATCTATAGGGTTCTACTACTTTCATTGTGAAATTTGTTCTCTGAAACACTGATTTTTTAGCTTCTAATATGCCAAAAACCAGGAGCTTCAGGGGGCTCCGCCCCTTGACCCCCGCCGGAGCTTTGCCCCTGGACCCCACCAGGGGCCCTAAGGCGGCCCCTGGACCCCACCAGTTTAATGCTTCGCGGCAAGCCGCTCACACATAAATACTACGATTTTTTTCAGAAATTGGGAAATTTTACAATCTTGCCCCCCCCCCCGGAAGGTCAGGTCTGGTTACGCCCCTGCCTATAGATTTGTATAAAAATTCACATGCCTTCCTTCGAGCTGCCAAAAATTGTCTTTCCCCTCCTATACAAGGCCCATCATTGTTGTACAACCCCTAATCCATGTACATGTAGTTATTACGGTTCGCAGTAGCGGTGGCGGTGACCCGGGAAGCGGTAGTAGTGAACATACGGTATTATTGAGCAATAACTTAGCAATACTCCATAGCTTGCTCCTATAGAGAATTGCTAAACACTGTGGTTAAAAGCGGGAAACAAGTTTAGGTAAATGTACTCAAATACCCAAATGTATCTAAAATCTTAAGTCCTTTGTATGGTCAGCAGCTTACGTCAAAGGTCATAATGATGTCAAAAGTGTAAGTTGCTTCTATCATGCTGTAATATGACTCAAACGGTTCCTTTTATCATAAAGAACAAAACAGTTGAATTGTCATATTTCTGTAGGATGTATAATACAGGGATTGTGACGACAAATAGACAACAATAACTATATCTCGTCGGCTGCATTCCATAGAGCGTGTAGTGATTTTTGGTCGTTTATTTATTTATTTTTTAATTGGCACATGTGTTTTTAAGGACGTTCTCTTTCATTTTGTTAAGTCTCAACGGTCAAAATTAGCTAATTAATTAATAATTCATTAATTAAATTTGGCGTATCGTTACAAAGTGAAATTGTGCGTTTTCCATAGTGGCGTAACGACCATTCGCCACTTTTTATACATATTTTTAATAGTAAACAAACTAAGAAATATCAGCATGAAAAAGCCAATGAAAATTAACGCCATAGGAATTACACGGCGACCAAGTTGGCGTAAAGTTGGCGTAAGGGTATTGCGTTTTGCGTGTTTTCCATAGTGCCGTATAGTTGTGTACTTATTGTTTTCAATTTACCAGTATTTATTTCTTTTGAAAGTTATATAAAGATAAAATATATTTAGTAAGGCCTAGTTTACTACAGAAATTTCACATCAATTACAAAATATAATGAATTTACACAACTCGATTTTTTTTAAACTGGCATTTTTTAAAACCCGATTTTCTCGTTTGTCCACGGTGCCCCGCTATACACCACTATGGGATACAGTCGACGATTTAGGATTATGATAACTTTAACATAAATAGGCTACTTACATGGAACAAGTGTTTCAGAAGGCGAATGCGACCGATCCATTTTAAAAACCTTTCCGAGTGGGAGAGAGTAGCGTGCTCACAGTATGTTTACAGCTAATCAACTTATTTTTGCATGAACGTGCACGTTATCAAATTGATTTCAGACAGATATGGGTTAAACTTTGATCACATCGGTACAACCAACACATAAAAGAATTATTACTATGACAACAATACGTTTGTGTGATGCGATAAAACAGTTCAAAGAATCTTCTGGCACAAAGTGTGCATTAACATCGTAGTATTAGGTCTCGACCAAAGTTATGGCTAAAAACGGACTTTGACCGGATATATTGTGTAGGGTCTGTACATGGCCCAACATCCACTTTTCCTGAATTTAGTGTTATTTTGTCAATGTGATCGGATGTCCTATGTCGCCTGCTGGGTCTTGTGTTTTCCTGCAGCACGCATTTTTTGCTCGAAATTTTCACGCCTCCCAAGTCATTATGCACGCGATTCTCATCTCAGCGGAAGGGAAACTATTTTTAAATTAGTTAAATTACCATAGTTTTTTTATATTGTTTTTCAAAAAGTAGTCAGGAATACGGTTTTTTTATGTTACTACATTGCATTTCTATGAAGAGTTTAAGGAATATTGTGCATATTTTTTCCATAGAAGTCTGAAGTAAAATGTTCGGAAAAGTATTTATTTGTAATTAATTTCGTTTAAAATCTGATTGATACCCCCCCATTGTTTTATTTAAGATTTGTTATCAAAACACATAAAAATACCAAATATTTGAAAATTCTATCAATATATTCTATCACGTCTGAGCCCCCTTAGGGAACAAACCAAAAGATCGATGACGTCCTGTAAACGTAACTGGTTTCGCTTCTCAGCCGACCCCCTCCCTCCCTGCCAGAAACGTAATAATAAAATGTTGAAAATTTTGACATAATAATAATAATGACACATTTTTTCAGACCGATGTTTTTGTACAAACGTAATCGAGTATTTTTACCCCCTCCCCCCTAAACGAAACCAGTTACGTTTATAGGACGTCATCGATCTTTTGGTTTGTTCCCTTAATAAAAATCACATATAAAATAAACCATGTTGCCATTACTCTTTGTAATGATAAATTTGATTGGGACAGTCTGTATTTAAATATTTGATCATATTGCAATGGCACATAAAATACAGGGTGTCCCAAAAATACAGAACCCTTATTGCGCCCTCTATTTTTCCTATTTAGGAAGTGTCCGGCAATCACAACATTAGGTCTTATATGTTAGAAAAATAATTATCAAGCACGAATCACATGGTTTTATTTCAATCAAACTCATATTAACCATAAAAACTAATAGAAACAGCCGTCTCTCAACACGCGATATTCAAAATTCCCGCGCCGAAATGTTCTAGAGCAGTGACGTCATGGTTATTTGTGCTCATTTGTCGACAGGCTTCATTGAACTATGTGGACGTCACTGCTCTAGACAATTTCGGCGCGGGAATTTTGAATATCGCGTGTTGAGAGATGGCTGTTTTATTCGTTTTATGATTAATATGAGTTTGTTTGAAATAAAACCATGTGATTCGTGCTTGATAATTATTTTTCTAACATATAAGGCTTAATGTTGTGATTACCGGACACTTCCTTTAATCAAATACATTTTGGTATGTAAAGAAACCGTTATTCGTTAACGTTAATAAACCAAAAGAAATATTTCAATCGGCTCACAACTTTTGAAGATATGCTCTTTTTAAAAAAAAAACGTTTTTCACTCTGTCCACGGAGGAGGGTTGGCTACTTCAAAAATTGAAAAAGAGTACACGTACCAAATATGAATATCAAGCATTCCTCAATGATAACTTTATAAAATAACGAACTTTATTTAAGGAATGGGCTTTACCGGTGGGCCTATGGGCTATGGTTTGTGTTAAGTGTCATTAACTTTTCGGCAAAATGGATGTGGGATGGGACTTCTCTTGCTTATTCTTTTCTTGGTTATTTATGCCTTTTTGTTTTATTATGTTCTTACTTTCTTACTTTGTTGTTTCTTGCTTTCTTTTTTATTTACAGCATTTCATGTTCTCTTTTATGAGATAAAGGGTAGCCTGAAAAGGGCTGTTTGGTATGTCCTTGGCTCTTCTGAGGTGAATTTACTGTGCTGCTTTGCCCTCTACCTGGTTGCCTCCTTGACGAATACAGGTTTCAGCCCTGGTCCTCATTGCATCGATTGCATTGCGTACCCTCGTTTTGCGCCGTATACTTGCGAATTCAGCAGTAATACGGTTGCGAAGATGTTGGAGGCTAGTGAACTTCGCTCATAGTGAATGCGTTCCAAAGCCTAATGCTATTATCTATCCATGTCATTAACCGTGTGTTTCGTTTTAATCTTTGATGTAGCCAAACCTCACTCGTAGACAGAGTTAAAAAACTGGTACATTTCTTAAACAGGTTATATCTTTATTAAAGCTAACAATTTAAGGTTTCTTTACATACCAAAATACATCTGATCAACTTTTCAGAAATAGGAGGGAAAAAGGGCGCGATGAGGGTTCTGTTTTTATTGGGACACCCTGTAATATATGATGATTCTTTTAATGTGCAATTTTGTAATAATGTATTTTACACTGTAAAGTATGCTGAGGCTTGTGGATCATGTCTATGTGTTGTGCCTATGAGTAGCGCATTATAAATCACAGCGCCATATTTTTTCTTTATTTTTATGCCTACGGGCTACGAATAGATTTCTGATAAAACTGCAACTGAAACTAATCAGTAAATGCGAAAGGTTATAGTATATACGCCAGTTATAGAAACTCATTGGATGAATATAGAAAGCGTATTAGTATACTACCTACGAGTATAATTATGGTGCACCTTTAAATATGCCGTTGAAACTACATAGACATGATAGACCAAAGGTCAAATGGGCAAATCAAAATAAAGTATTATTAAATATTACATCAACGCCTTCTCTTTGTCGCCGTGCAAAAGAGCTCAAAAACTTTACATTGTCAACATTCTCTCGCCATTATTGCTGTACTAGGTAAGACTAAAGAAGTTATGGTTTCTCTCGCCATTATTGCTGTACTAGGTAAGACTAAAGAAGTTATGGTAAAATAATATAACTTAAATCAGATCATGGTGTTTTACTTTATTTAGATAATTATTTACTCTACAAACCGGAAAAACAATTAATTAAATTCACCACGGTACATGTAATAGCTCAGCGTTACAAAGCAATATGCTTTAAATTATAGCGATAAAAATAGAAACCTGACACGTATATTGGCCTAGATTTTATTTTTGTTTCCTTATTCTCCCCCTTTAAGGTATTATGAATAGGCCACAGGAAGATGTTGGAAAGACATTGATTGTGCCTGGAAGAAACGGTGATGGTAAATAATATTAGGTCGATATTTGTTCGATCGTGTTTTACGCCATGTTCGACTAACAAATCCATTCTAGCATCGAAATACAAACTATACTCACGACATTCTGGGATATACAGAAATAAGTGTTTATACTCCAGGATTATTCAACACAGAAGTACCAAGTAATCATGTTGAAACAGAACTTGCAACAATCTTCGAAATAGCACTGGTGTGATTCATTTATTCTGGATGATTTACGCAAGAACTGCATAATACGGTTAACTATTTTGGAGAGATATTTGGAATAAAGTCATAAAGCATACCATATAATAGTATTCGCTGGTTTGGATGTGGACACGTTTGACAATTATTTGCAACAATTGTCAATGGATAAAGTTATGGCCAGAGCAAAAGATATGTCTTGACAAGTACCGAAGAAAAACAGCAGCAAGATTACGTCTTCTTGCAGAAACATCACAATTAAAGGACAATAATAGGAAGGAATCACGTGAAGCCGACACCCCCCCCCCCGGCCGGCCAACCCGCGCCTTTTTGATGAGGAGCAAACCCCTAAAGAAATGTCGGCTTTAGAAGTACACGAGGATCCGTCAAATGAACAAACTCAACACAGTTATACAACCCCTGAACATTCACCAGCACAAGGAGTCAATTTACCCACTCTAAGCACTCCGTCAAGGCGGTATGCTAAGAAAGAAGGTAATAGTTTTCATTTTATACGCCTCACTTAAATATTCAGTCCAGGGGCGTAACGAGATCATCAGGGACCATAGACATGATAGACAAGGAGCAGTACGGACCCTTTTAACCAGGGCGTGATTTACCTTATGGGGGCCCTGATGGGCGAGGCCAAAATTTGGAGGCCCGAACTCACGTGCCGAGGAAGGCATGTGCATTCAAGTCAGTGGTCAAGTTTTGGTTTACGTATAATATAGAGGGGGACTAACATTTTTTGTTCGATGTTGAGGACATTTGCGCGCAAAGCACGCGAACAAATTAAATTTCAGACTATTTTAGCCCCAGATCAACATGATTTTTGCTTTTGAATGCGCGCAAAGCGGGGAAAATTTCAAAATGTTGCCCTATATTGGCTAAAAACATGCTGTTATTAGGGTTAAAAGAAAGACGCATAGGACAATTTGGGGGCCCTTGACCCGAGCCCATCTGACCCAATGGGACATCTGGTCCTGCTCTCCATTATCAGCCCTTATTTAATTTTCGCTTTTGTGCTCGGGGCCCTTGAACTCTCGGGGCCCATGGACTACGTCCACCCTTCCTGTCGGGCCAATGTCTTACCACGCCGTTGTGAAAGGGTTGCGCTCTAGTACTGATGAAAATTCGTGCTTGGTTCCCCAGATACAAGAGAAAAGTCTGAGACTTTTGTAACACATATCGAGGGCTTAGAGCAAGAACTAGCTACCCAGCAAACACAAAACGTTTTCGACATCATTCGCAAAAGGTTATAAAAGGTTGTCAGAAAACGTTTAAATGTCGGGTTATATAAAGGGTATATTAAGGGTATAAAACGTTTTCATAACATTGAAAAACATTTTTTGATAATCTACTGCCCAGCACACACAAAATGTTTTACAGAAAATGTTTAAATGTCGGGTTATGTAAAGGGTATAAAAACGTTTTAATAACATTCCAAACACATTTTGAAAACTTGACACCAAACATTCTAAACAGAATGTTATTTTGGGGTTGAAAAAATATTTTGAGAAAAATGTTTGCCCAAAATATTTGCAATAACGTTTTAAAAACATTTTCATGACCTTTGTATAACCCGACATTTAAATGTTATTAAAACATTTTGAACAAAACATTTTAAGAACATTTCTGTGTTTGCTGGGTGCACATATTTTAACATAATGTTATTTAAGTGTTGACAAAATATTTGGCAAAAAATGTTTGCAAAAATAGTTTACAATACCATTTCGAAAACATTTTAAAAATATTGTTGTAGTGTGTTTTCATACAAAACGTTATAAAACGTTTTCATGACCTTTATATAACCCGACATTTTAATGTTATTAAAGTTATTAAAACGTTTTTACCTAAACCAAAAGCCAAAATATAACTTATTTAAAACGTTTTAAAAACGTTTTTGTGTTTACTAGGTATGTCCACAATTACATGTTACTCATTTCGGCAACAAATGGATGGTTAATTCTGCCCTCCATAATAAAATGCAAATGACTTTGGGTATATGCATGGTCACTTAAACAGTTAGCATGGTTAGTTAGACGCAAGTGACCATGTTCATACCCCCAAAGTCACTTACATTATATTATAGATGGCAGAATTACCCGTCCATATTTTGCCGAAATGAGTAACATGTAATTGTGGACATAGCTAGTTCTGTTCTTGCTCTAAGCCCTCGATATATTTCTCAGTCGGCAACCTGAACGTTGGACGATTTAGGGCAGCAGCTTAAACAGATGCGCTGTGTGTTCCGTTCTCAGAAACAACTTGCCACTCAAATAATTTCATTTGCTCGTCACGTCGAACTATACTTTAACTGCCCTTAGCTTTAACACATTTATTTATAATGTGTGAGATAAGCAATTTATGTAATCCCCTAGCACTTTTAATGTGTTAACTCAGACTTACTTACTCAGCTCTTTTACTCTTAAACAAGAAATGTCTTTAAAAAGACAACGCCATGGATGCAGATCATGTTTCATAATTTTACATTGCAAGTACTTTGAATGCTAGTAAATTTGAATGTTTGGTACAACTAACCGGGTGCGAAATATTGGCATTTATTGGTAAATACCACCAATGACATACTAGGAAATACTCAAAATTTTCATGCTGAAAGCGGAATTGAAAAATGTGTGCTAAATAGGTCTACATATTTTAATTCATACCTGAACAAATGGCTTTAATTGAAATCACATCCTCTGAGTTTTACAACAATACAACAGTTATATATTCAGACAACCTTTAAGAATGTTTGCTGCTTAAGGGATTTTATATCAACCAAGTTTCATGACAATCCAACTATCTATTATCAGTAACGTTAACCTTGATGGTTTCTACAATCTGACAATCTATACTCAATTCACCTTGGATGACCTTGACCTGACATTCAACATTTTCCGCTTACTAACTCATCATGTCCATAACCCCCATAACAATCTGTCCTTTTACCTTTTCTGTGTTTTACCATTTACCAATATTTAGTCAATTACAGTTAAAATCCATTAAAAACATGGTATTTTATTTAAGATATATTTATTCACAATGTATAGTTTACTGGTAGTTACAATCTACCCCAATTACTGGTATTTACCCTCCCCTGACGACTAGTGTCACTCCCAACATCAATTATTGATGGTAGTAGTGGCACCTGCACTGTTTATACCCAGCTTGTTTCCTTGTTTGGTCAGATCAGGGAATGGTCACTCAGATTAATGCTCATTATTATTGTTGGATTAGTGGTCACACTTGTTACAGCTTATCAGTAGCCTGGATCAGCAGGAGTGCAATTGTATCCTTTTTCATAGAGCAATGATTGTTCAAAATGTTTAATGTCAAATGGTTCCTAAAAACCTTATTTGTGAACGGATTTCCATCATTGAAAAATCGTTGATACCCTGGATGGATACTGACTATATATTTAGAGAACTTTGCCTACTAGAAATTTCATTGAAACATAATGGGATAGGTGGAAAACAATTGGACAAGTATTAATTCAAAAGAAAATATCCTATTTTGGTCAAAATTTAACCAATTTGAATATGTTGGGTGTCAATCTGGACTGAAAATGAGCCATTCGCCAGATTTCGTTGATTACAGCAAATTTCATCCATAAACAAAAAACCTATTCAGCACATTTCATATCTACCTAAACTCTTGAACAACCTCATCCTTTTTTCTGAAAATAACCACATTTTGAAGGTTATCACAAGAAACTCATGCATGTGTAAAATGAAGCAATTCCCTATTGCTAACTTGGTAAAATGCACACTTGTAGCCCATTCTCGTACGTCATAGCACCCAGTTTTGGTTTGTTGTTTCAAAATATTGCAATTACACATTAGTTCTTTCAAATATAAAACGCTAAAACCCAAATCTAGAACAATCGAACATAGCTGATCATTATATTTATAAAGATATAGCAAACTTTCCATGATAGAGATTCGACCCAAGATAAATTACACCTAAATTGAGTGTCAATTCAGTATTATACCCGCATGGCGGGAAAAAAGCAAAAAGCAAGTGATTTGTAGTTTGCTACGCAAAGGCACAACGCCTAGACGTTAATCCACAAGCCTCAGCACACCTTACAGGTTGTCGCTGATCACTACGGCCACATATCATTCCATAAACTATTACACTATACCTAAGAGAAGCTCGGGGACTTTTCAGCTTAGGAGTGCAAACCATAGACATTCCACAATTGACCATCGAGGCCAGTATCAGCTCCCCAGTCTCGTACGGGTTACAACGAGACAATTAGCAGTTCCTTGTCCAGGGGAATTTCAATTTAACTCAATTTTCAATGAGAGCGTAAAGTCCCGAAAGCCTTGTTACATTTTGTTACAGTTATTTATAATAATAATAATTATTATTATTATTATAATTATTTCAATACAGAGGTAATTCAGCAGCTAAGAGTAGCTGTTGTTGGTCCTGATAGTGACTACTTCATGGACAAGCTGGTCGAGACGTTTCCAAAGTTCACTTCAGAAGACAAATCCTCATCTCGGGAAGACGACCCGTGTGCTTCATATTTAGGGAAGGTTCGCGGACAGCTGGTATTATTTGTTGATGTCGGTGGTCTTGAATCAGAATCCAACAGCATTCCAAGGCAATGTGTTATTCAGTCTCTACTTTCAAGAGTTACTGGCGGTCTTCACATGGTGATTCTGAATATTCGTGCAGGGACAAGTGAGGCGAATGTGAAAAAGTTGATAAACAGATTCACCTGCATGTTTGGTGAAGATGTGATGAAATATACACTAATTGCTTTTAGTGACTCGAGTTTACTCAGCCGATATAACAAAGATGTTATCACTTACAGCAGGAATCTTCCAGATGACATCAGGTGCTTGTTGCGAATCCCAATTGGGAAGGAAGCTGTATGGGCATTTGACAAGCAAGATTCTCGAGAAGCTTTTGCAATTGAGATCGAGCAGTTGACATTTATGGTTGATACACTGGCAAAGAATAGGCCAAAGAAGGAACGTTACTTCAAAGCAGACATGATACCGAACATAGATTATTTTCATGAAGATGGTGATGATGGTGGTGACAATGATGATTATGGGGATGATGATGACGATGATGATAATGATAATATTGGCGGTGATGGCGAGACAAGTCACAAGGGCACAATTGGCGAAATACTATCCAAACCACTCAGACGTGCCCGAGACATTTGTGTCATTGCTTAGCATGATTAGTGGTATACCGTAGTTTGGTAGTAAAAGGCATATGCCGCATTTATAAAAGTTATGTATATTTATATATATATAGTATATGTATATTATAGGGGTAAGGAATCCAGTTATTACGGAATGGAAAATTTAATAGAATACAAATTATTAAATTTAATAGAATACATAAGAAATTGAAAATTTAACAAACTTATAAAAACGGTCCTCACAAATTTGCTATTTTTTTTATACAATCCATACGAAATAGAAAATTAGATAAAAAACATAAGAACTTGAAACAATAACAAAGGGTGAAAACAATCCTCATTAATTTCATAATTTCCCAGCAAACACAAAAACGTTTTTGATAAGTTATATTCTGGCTTTTGGTTTAGGTTAAAACGCTTTAATAACATTAAAATGTCGGGTGGTCATTTAAACGTATTAAAACGTTTTGTATGATAACACACTACAACAATATATTAATGTTTTCAAAATGTTATTGTAAACTATTTTTGCAAACAAAAAAATATATATATTTTGTCAACACTTAAATAACATTATGTTAAAATATTTGCACCCAGCAAACACAGAAATGTTCTTCAAATGTTTTTTCCAAACGTTTTAGTAACATTTAAATGTCGGTTTATATAAAGGTCATGAAAACGTTTTTAAAACGTCAACCCCAAAATAACATTCTGTTTAGAAGTTTTCAAAAATGTTTTTGGAATGTTCAAACCTTTTATACCCGATATTTAAACCTTTTCTGTAAAACATTTTGAGCAGTAGATATCAAAAATGTTTTTAATGTTATGAAAACTTTTTATACCCTTAATGTACCCTTTGTATAACCCGACATTTAAACGTTTTCTGACAACCTTTTATAACCTTTTGCGAATGATGTCGAAAACGTTTTGTGTTTATTGGGTTTGTAATACAATACATAAGAAATGGAACATTTTATATAATGCATAAGAAATAGAAAATTTAGCAAAGTGATGAAACCGATCCTCACAAAATTCAGATTTAATAGAAATTTAATTCTATTAAGTACATATTATTAGATTGATAAAGTTTACTTCGAGGACTGTTAAATATCAAAAATGTCAATTTTTAATAATTTGCCATACAAATTTTATTATATAGAATGTTAAAAAAAAGCAAATTATTTGATATCAGAAGAACATTACTCGTGTTCAAAATGCAGAATGTGATTTTGTGTGTCTGATGTGCTCTTGGATCTCATTAAAATACTGTGCAAACGTTCCAATCCGATTCCTTTTAAGGAAAGTTCAAAATACT
Organism: Amphiura filiformis; assembly: GCF_039555335.1. Lineage (NCBI taxonomy): Eukaryota > Metazoa > Echinodermata > Ophiuroidea > Amphilepidida > Amphiuridae > Amphiura > Amphiura filiformis. The sequence goes on along the minus strand of NC_092631.1, from coordinate 60,850,278 downwards.
TCGTGCTCTTGTCCATCTGTTCTGTTTCTGTTCCTCCATTTCCATTCTAAACTTGCAATTTGTTTGCATACATTGCATCATAATAGTCCATGCATATCAGAGCAGTGAAGAACATCATCTGAAAGGTCATCTTGCTCAGGTAATTGTGTAGGTTTTCCTAAACATGTACTTGCAAAAGTTTCTATGTGGAAATTTGCCATGTTTTGAAGTATAATTTGTTCTTTGGCTATCATCCATTGTTGGTCCATACATTCTCTGCCTTGTTTCCACTGAAGTAATTCATCGCTATAAGGAATACCTACTTCATGACGATACGCTTTCAATACACGACCGGGTCCACCAATAAGTCATCTGTGTCAATAATCACCGAGTCTGGTTCATAATGTTCTTTCACATGTTGGTAAAAGATCGTACTGTTCCTTGAATAACATCCCTGATGGCAGTAAAATTCTGGCAGCTCAGTTATTTTCATCAGTTTCGGTTCGTTTTTTATTCCACGATTTATAATCCCTTCCATGATTCGAAAACTGTATAGTGATGACGGATCAGAAACGTATGACGAAACCGCCTGAGATGTATTCGTACATTCGCTCTAATATCCCAGAGCGAAATCTTTGCAAAAGGTGATATTCTTATTGTCCGGTGGCACGTTTTCTAGTTGATCTTTAAGCCAAGAATAAGACTTGGCTGCAGCCCAGTAACCATCTGGATATAAAAATGAGTAACATAAGGTATTAAAATAATGAGTTAATTTCGTGTCTGACATGCAAGGAACGCCATATAAAATGTTCCCTTTTTACTGGTACGCTTTAAGTTGTACCCAGGAAGTTTGTACAAGAATTGGGCTATTCCATTTAAAATCCACACTACCCCTGTGGAAGATTTTGGAACTATCTTCAAAGGGAGTATGAATTTCAAATGGAATGAACATATTGACAGCTCCATTTGAAACTCACCATCCCTCAGTTGAAGATTCAGGTTGAATCTATCTTAGAGGGTGTATGAAATTTAAATGGAACTGACTTATATGTTCATTCCCGGGGTTCATTCCATTTGATATTCATACTCCCCCTCATAGCCCATTCATACACTATAATTCGCTGATTAAAGAATATTTAAACATAAGCTTAAAAACTTTAAACTTGGCACTGTTTAAAGGATTAAGCAATAGCTGTTCAAACCTTTAAGTCAAACCTGATTATAAGCTTTAAACCACAACTAGTTTAACCCTTAACGTGGCTGTGTACTCTAGACATTGTTTCTTTCGCGAAATTGAGCTTTTTTGAAATGTATTTACTTTGTTATGTTTTTTATAAATACAAGGAAAGAAAATCCAGATTTGTTAACTCCAACTGCTCTATTTTATGGATTTTATTTCACTATTTCACTCGTTTCCGCAATTTAAAAGGAAATAAAATCTTTGTTGAACCATCGGGGTACACGCGCGCAACAACGCATCGCGTTTTGTAGTCTCGCAATTTGTTAACGCACAGATATGCTACGCATACGCAACGCTTATCTGCATGCGCGGCGCATCTTATGGAAGCACCGCGGAAGCACTGATTTCACAAAAACCTAGCGGTCAAATGGCTCCGTTTTAGCTGATAAATGTGATTTTTTTTCAAGTTCTTTCCCCCGATTTAAACATCAAGATATGAATAGATTTCGCCCAAACTTCTCAAGGGGCTGTGGATTTACCCGATGTTTGCGTAATGTAAGGTAGAAAAACGAGAACTGCCGCATTCTCCTGTGACCTTCGATCAAAGTGCAAAATGTGACCACTTTAAACTTCAACGGCTTTTATTTCAATGTTCATTTTCTCGGTTAGGTACACGATAACTCAATAAATACAGCATCTATAGGTAAGCATTTATGCTTATCATAAAAAGCATGATCGACTTAAGAAACGGTTTTCTCATTTTTTTTATATTTTGGTCTATTTCCGATATCTCTCACTGATGACGTCATGAGATTAACAGAATGACGTCATAGGATGTTACGATGTAGCGTAGTTTTTTCGTCTGTTTGGTTTTGTTTGTCTGCTATCTCCACAGTGATTTTTTTTTCACTTCCAGTGTACTTTGTACTGTTTTTCTGACACTTTTGTGGGCTCTGGAATTGTCCATTTTTGGCCATCGAACTTTGCCTATTTTTGTGCCTACACTGATTCTTTGGTTTATCGTGTTTGTTTATATGCACAGTGATTTTCATCACTTGTTCTAGTGCACTTTTGTATTCCCATTGATCCTAGTTATGTTTGCCGGTTTAGCACTTCTATGGGCCTTTGAACTTGTAATTTTTGGCTATCGAACTTTGCCTACTTCTTATGCCTACTTTTGCTGTTTTGTCCCCCCCAATTGTCTATTCTGTATTTTACTTGTTTCCCTACGTCAAGTTGATATATAAATGTATGGTATATAAACTTACGTGACTTTGAAGTGTAGAGAGCTCCGAAATCTAGCTAAATCGGGTGGTGTGAAATTCGGCTGTGTGACGCCCTTCTGCGTAGTAGAATTATATTCAAATAATATTGAATTCTAACAGATAAATATCAGCATTTTAAATGCTTAAAAAACAGATGTTAATTAACAAAGATAAATAATCGAGAATACAAATGACAATTAATAAGCATCAATCTGCACTAATCAGATATAATACTTATGATTTGGATCCAGGCATGAATAATTGATTTTATAAGTAGGTTAAGAAATCCCAATTGACTACGACTGTGGGGCAGTAAATGCACTAATGACTCCAATTGGTAAGTCTGATTACTGATTGACATATCACGTGTCTAGGAAATCACATGGGCCAACATTTTAAGATTCAAGGCTGGTTTACATTAACTATGTTAATCGGCCAAGCTCATGTTAATCGGCCAAGCTCAAGTTTAGAAATCCCTTCTAAACTTGCAACCTGTTTGCATACATTGCTTCATAATATTCAATGCATACATCAGAGCAGTGACGAACATCATCTGAAAGTTCATCACGGTCAGGTACTTTCGTAGGTTTTCCAAAACATGTACTCCTAAAAGTTTCCGCGTGTGTATTGCCAAGATTTTGAGCAATGATCTGTTCCTTGGCTATCATCCATTGTTGATCCATGCATTCTCTGCCAGGTCTCCACTGAAGTAAGTCATCGGTGTAAGGTATACCTACTGCCTGACAATAAGCTTTCAATACACGACCGGGGTCCGCCAATAAGTCATCAGTGTCAATAATTACGGGATTTGGTTCATAATGCTCTTTCACGTGTTGGTAAAGCTCGTACTGTTCTTTGAAGAAGAGCCCTTGTGGCAGAAAAAATTCTGGCTGCTCAGAAATTTTCATTCGCTTCAATTCATCTTCGATTCCACGATTGATCATTTTCTCCCATGATTCGAGTACTTTAAACGGGTGACGAATCAGAAACGTATGACGGAAACTGTCTGGTATGTATTCATACATTCCTTCTAATCCCGCACTGATATCTTTGCAGAACACAATCTTCTTGTTGTCGGGTGGTATACACTTTAGTTGATTTTTAATCCAAGAATAAGATTTGTCACCAGCGAAGTAGCCTCCTAGAAGGAAAGTATATACAATATAATCGGTGAAAATTTGATTAAAACTACCACATTAAAATATCAAAGCAGTGATGTGGGTTGAAAAACACTGCCTAGTATAATGAAGGCGGTGAGCACGGGCAATCCAATTTAGCTGGGACAAATATACCTATAGTCCGTATACCGTCCTCGAGTCAGTAAAGTCAAATCAAATTTTGAGATTTTCTCAAAAACTGTTAAGGGGTGGGGTATGAACGTTTGGACAGTATTTCTTTTGGGACATTAGAGCACATCATACATATCGAATTGCATTCTGAATACGAAGAATGTCCTTCTGATATCAAATAATTTTGATTTTTGAAATTCGCAATGTAATACACATTTTATGGCAAATGATTAAAAATTGATATTTTTGATATTTAACAGTACTCGAAGTAAACTTTATAAATCTGATGATTTATATTTAAAGTGTATGTAGGTGGGATGAAAAACCGACGATCAATTGAAAATTTTGACCTTTCGTTTTGAAGATACAGATTTTTTTCCTCAAAACACCAAAAAAATAGGTCTTTTGGGAAAAAAATCCATATCTTCAATATGAAAGGTCAAAATTTTCAATTGATCGTCGGCTTTTCCTCCCAGCTACATACACTTTAAAATATGTCATTAGATTTATAAAATTTACTTCGAGGACTGTTATATATCGAAAATGTGAAAAATATCAAATTTTAATAATTTGTCATAAAATTTGTATTACATCGTGAATTTCAAAAATGAAAATTATTTGATATCAGAAAGACATTCTTCGTATTCAGAATGCAATTCGATATGTCTGATGTGCTCCCATGTCCCACAAAAAATACTGTCGAAACGCTCATTCCAGATCCCTTAATGTGTCCAGGAATCTGTTATGCTCGCTGGATTCCTTGCATCATTTCATTTCTTTCTCATTATTACATTTAGAGATGAATAAAAAGCAATATCTAAATTACTGACTCGAGAAAGGTATACAGACTATCCGCCCGCTACTTATTTTGAGAGGATGTACATGCATGACATGGTATATCATCTATATGCGATGCAACATGTCTTCGTTGTTGAATCTTAAATCTTTTCTCATTCTATTTCCAATAATGCTTTAAAATTTCTAACAAATATCTGATGACGTAAAATCGATAATATATTTCCACCAGACATTCGACATAACATATAATTGATTTTCTGTGAACACACATTCGTAGGAAGAAAAATATGCATTGAAACAGGTTGAATTTACGAATACTGGTTGAACGAATATTCTACTTAGAATATTCGGACTTAGTATGGCCCTAATAATGGATCCAACCTATGGCAATTTATATATAGGCTAATCAGGCGATAATAATCATTCGGCCCATTGCCTTAAAAAGCGCAAAATCATTTGAGTTTCGCCCGCTATTTTGAAATGGCTATTGTTTACACATGTATGCCATTTGTCTGACTGACCAAAACAAACTTATAGAATATTCCAATTATTTGGGAATTTTGGACTAATGTATGTAAATTAATCTACAATTAATTAAAAGGAGTTAAGTTGCAAGAAGCGATAAATCACTTTCAGATCTCTCAGATATGCTAAAAATATATTGTCCTGTTTGTTTTTAAACAAACAGGACAATATATTTTTAGCATACTTGAGCAATTTGCATCTGCAGCAGTGCATTTGCAGCAGCATATCTTCGCAGCCGCAGACTGTGATTGCAGATTGACAGTGTGCTGCTCATGCTCATTACTGTAAGTCGCCATCTTGCTTGTTATGTTATTGGTCTCCCCAACAAATCTAGTTTATACATACGGTATAAATTATATTATATTATGAAATATCTAGTTATGAAACTCCAATTCAATCGTCGTGCCGCCACTGGTCAAATAAATGAAATTTTTATTAGTTGGACAACAGCATGTCTTCATAAAGTTCTTTCTTTCTTTCTTTCTTTCTTTCTTTCTTTCTTTCTTTCTTTCTTTCTTTCTTTCTTTCTTTCTTTCTTTCTTTCTTTCTTTCTTTCTTTCTTTCTTTCTTTCTTTCTTTCTTTCTTTCTTTCTTTCTTTCTTTCTTTCTTTCTTTCTTTCTTTCTTTCTTTCTTTCGTTCTTTCGTTCTTTTTTCGTTCTTTCTTGCACTTTCTTTCACATTATCTAGGAATGTAAGAATAGAGAATTGCGCACTTCACCTGATATTTCAGTAGCAAAAGTAGCTGTATCACCATGCTCTCCCTTAGCTCCCCATGCATCTTGCAGCATACCAACTACTCCTTGGCGATGTTTACCATGATTTGAAAACAAAAATGCCATCCAATATGGTTCATACCACGTCTGAGAATTTGGAACATTTGTCATACATTTGAGAAAACTTGTTGACACAGATCGTGGAACAGACCATAACATGATGCGGATAATATCTGAATTTTCTTGAGCCGTGGCCATTTTGATGCAATGGTTTTGTTGTATTCGGTCAAGTTCATACAGTTACCATGCTTACTCTTTACCTTGTACCATGGTAGCAACACGCGTGCTTGTACACAAATATGTACACGTACGGTTCCAGATAAACAATGGATAAGCTTACCAGGTCAACTTCCGGTATCATAGTCGCTATAAAGCTCTCATAGAAGAAACGCGATGTCTAATAATATCTATAATATGACGCTTTCAGAATTTTTGTATGCGTAAAAACCAACAGCAGCCGCTTTAATTGCGTGGCACTGGCAGTGAATCATACTGTCAGGCTCTGGTATGTGCTATAGCATATACTACACACTAAGCTACACTAGTGACTACACGCATACGTAATTAACCTCTGACATTTATATACCTGTGCCCTAATGAACATAATGCACTCCACATGCTCCACGCAGCACACCACGCTGACAAGTTTCTAGCAGTGTTGCTAGAATAAACAAAATAAATTAACGCTAACTTAAAGGAGGATTTCGTGATCCTAGAATCCTCTTTTTATGACATTTATAATTAAATATCCAATAAAAAGCTTATTTCCAAAATTTCAGTTGATTCCGATTTTGCGTTTGCGAGTTATGCATGATAATGTGTAATACACTGCTCCATAGACAATGGGTTGCAATTTCGTTCTGGTGCACCAGAACGAAATTCAAATTTGGCGATATTTTTGCTAAAGGAATTAATCTGCAAGAAATATTTGGTACATAAACATTATGTAGCCAGAGGTAGCCAGTGGTGTAAAAATCTCAACTTTTTTTGGGAAAGTGGGGGGACGAGGCTGTGGATCACGAAATGCCCCTTTAATGCACAGGCTAGGAAAGCCGGCCTGATTACCTTTTTACACTCGGCTATTTCTAAAATGCCAATAAATATTTTTTGTCTAAAAACTGTAACATCCTATGTATAAAGGTACTAAGTATATTTGAGCCCGGTATTTGAAGTATTTGAATACTACGTGTACATTATATATCGCGTCATAGGGCCTAATTGATCTGATTTAGAATAAATAAAGTAATTATTTTAATTTTATATAGCCTACACCATATTTGTTTAATTTATCGAAAATGAAAACTGAAAAATTCTGTAGGACTCCTCTAGATATTACTTCTTCGTTTTTATGGTATATCTAATCTTTTAGATTCTGAAGAGGAACTTCACAAAACGTCCTTCGAGCCGTTTTTGATTGGCAAAAATCTTTCCCACGACGTTAACCGCGTCTTCAACATGTTCAATCAAGGCAATATCTGACGATGTGGATTGTTGTCATAAAGGCGCAGGATTGGTCATTGCACAAATAGCCTTCAATTGCAAGAAAGTGTGTAATTTGTATAAATAGCACAAATTGCACAAATAGCCAGTTGCTTAAGCAATTTTCACAAATTGCATAAATAGCCACAGATAGTTGCAATTGATGCAATCTATGTCGGACAAATTGCATAAATAGCGACAGGTGTTGCAATTTGTGGAATTTATGTCAGTAAATTGCACGAATAGCCTACAGTTGCAGAAAAGTGTGCAATTTGTACAAATAGCACAAATAGCAACGTATGTAAGCAATTTTTACAAATTGCATAAATAGCCACAGGTGTTGCAATTTGTGCCATTTATGTCAGCCAATTGCACAAATTGCCTACCGTTGCAAGAAAGTGTGCAATTTGTACAAATAGCGTAACAGCAATTTATAAAAGCAATGAGGACAATATCTGAATTGCTTCCAGTAAGCGCTATTTGTGCAATTTGTGCAATTGGTGGAAAGGAAATTTAAGGAAGAATGATACGTAGGAGGATGTTTATAAGCAACAAAAATTCCGAGCTCGCGCTGCGCCATTTCTTTCGAGAACCGCTTTGTGCAATTGGTGGAAAGGAAATTTAAGGAAGAATGATACGTACGAGGATGTTTGTAAGCAAAAAAATCCGTCAACCACCTTAACTATACGGTTACACTCAACTTTTCCGGGCTCGCGCTGCGCCATTTCTTTCGAGAACCGCATTCATATCATCATCATCATCATCATCATCATCATTATCGGAGTCATCATCCGAGAACCGCCTTATTACAAACCGAGAAAATTTAAGGAAGAATGTAACGTACGAGGATGTTTAGAAAGAAAAAAAAAGTCCGAAAACCGCCCTAACACTAACACTAAACTTTTCGGGGCTGCCTTAATCATCATCATATGTTTAGAAAGAAAAAACAAGTCCGAAAACCGCCCTAACACTAACACTAAACTTTTCGGGGCTGCCTTGATGAAATCATCATCATCATCATCATCATCATCATATTCATCATTATCGGAGTCATCATCATCCTAGGCATCATATCGGAGTCATCATCATCCTAGGCATCATCATTATAGTCAAAAGCTGCGTCGGCAGTGTGATGATATTATATCCAATTCATCATCCGAGTCATACTGAATCTGAGGCATCGCCGTAGCGCTGTCCCATTGCTTTCGAGAACCGCCTTATTACAAACCGAGAAAATTTAAGGAAGAATGATACGTACGAGGATGTTTAGAAAGAAAAAAACAAGTCCGAAAACCGCCCTAACACTAACACTAAACTTTTCGGGGCTGCCTTAATCATCATCATATGTTTAGAAAGAAAAAACAAGTCCGAAAACCGCCCTAACACTATGGCTCTTCAGATGGACTATGACCTATCTGTTTCATATTAGATAATTATGATAGCCAACATGAAACGGCGCACAGTGGGCCAGGATGGAACAAATTAAAAGATTTAAGGGGTGGGGTATGCACGTTTGGACAGTATTTTTGTGGGACATTAGAGCACATCAGGAATATCGAATTGCATTCTGAATACGAAGAATATAGATTTTTTGGGGAAAATTTGTATATCTTCAATATGAAAGGTCAAAATTTCCAATTGATCGTCGGCTTTTCATCCCAGCTGCATACACTTTCAGTACATATCATTAGATTTATAAAGTTTACTTCGAGGACTGTTAAATATCAAAATTTTTAAAAATATCAAATTTTAATATTTATCAATAAATTTGTATTATATCGCGAATTTCAAAAAATCAAAATTAGATGATATCAGAAGGACATTCCTCGTATTCAGAATGCAATTCGATATGTCTGGTGTACTCTCAGCTCCCACAAAAAATACGTGAAAAGGTCGCTAAACGTTAATATCCCATTCCTTAAGATTACAACAAAACATTGCAGCTTTTTACACCTAGGGGTTGTTTGACCCGAGGAATTGGTTTTCTGATTGGTCGAAATTAACTTTCAATGATATGCCCATTTTAGACATATGTTTATGTAAATTATTGAAACATGATTGTTTCAAACAAATAGGTTAAGGGGGTACTACACCCCTCGATAAATTTGCGTCTATTTTTGCATTTTCTCAAAAACTAATAACACAGTGGTAACAAAAGTTATGTATATTATAGGGGCAAGGAATCCAATTACTACACTGGAATTTCGGTGACCCAAGACAAGCGGTTCGTTATTTATGATAAGAAATAAGGTACCGTTAGGATGTACCTCATTTCCTATCATATATACTGTACGGTGGCTGATATGTGACATAATTATTTTTTTATAGATTTATCAAAAAATTAAAAAGTTAATATTAATAAAGTAACGAATTAAATGCTAAATTCGTAGATTTAATATTAAATTCGCGAATTTTATATTTAATTCACGAATTTATAATATCTAATCTAAAATCTAAAATGATATATAATTCACTGATATCATTGATTTCGCAGATTTGAATTTAAATTCGCGAAATGTATCATAAATTCGCGAAATGTATCATAAATTCGCGAATTTTATATTCAATTCGCAGATTTGATATTCAATTCCCAAATTTTATTTTTAATTCCCAAATTTTATTTTTAATTCTTGAATTTAATATTCAATTCGCAGATTTGATATTAAATCTGCGAATTAAAAATTACATCTGCAAATTTAATATTTGCGAATTAAATATTCAATTTGCGAATTAAATATTAAATCTACGAATTCAAATGCAAATATAACATTAATATCTACGAATATTAAATCTGTGCATTAGATATTAAATCTGCGAATTAAATATTAAATTTAAGAATTAAATATGAAATTAAATTTCAAATTGAATATAACATTCGCGAAATAAATTTTAAATCTGCGAATTTAATATATATTAAATATGTGAATTAATTTTAAAATTATAAATACAAAATTCACAGATTTGATATTAAATTCGTAATCGGGCTTTTTGAACCCCCCCCCCCTCCCTAACCAAAGGACTTTCGTTTATAGGGCTTCATCGAACTTTTGGGTTGTTCCCTAATAGAACTCGGTACAGATGTTTGTACACGCTGCAGCGCGGTACATATCTTTTCACCTGAATTTACGATTTTGTGACCATTTTTACTGGCACAGGGCCTCATAAAACTGACTCCACTGCAGAAGACTGCATAAAGCTGCAGCTAAAGAATAATCTTTTCTGCAGGTGCCTGTAAAAATTGTAAGGCGGGAATCGACGGGAATCTAATCTTTCGAGATCAAATTTGTTAAAAATGTTCCTTAGTTTCGAGGACGTTTAAGCTAATATATTTAATTCCCTGAAGGTTTTCATATTCTTCAAATCCCGTTGTTATATTCTACAAACAGTTTCTCAAATAGCTGTGAAAGCAGAGATGAATCGGAATTGTCAAAATAAAATTATAGAATTTTACCCCCAGATCATGATTTTCCAAATAAGAATCAGATTAATAATGAAAAATATCACCATGTTTAACATGTTTAAGAACAAACCAATGGTGAAATATTTTCAGAAAATATTCTTAGGTTCATTATCTTTCCAAATCGCATAAATTCGAACATTGATAGTCACTAAAGTAGGGTTTTGTCCAATTGTCGTGACATATATTATGCTTTGTATTGTTTGTTTTAGTTTATGGTTCATGTACCTGTATATATTCTTTTGTAAAGCGCTCCGTTCTTTGACCTGGCCCAGTGTGCGGCGTTTTAAAGGAAAAATGTGTGATTTGCATAAATAATAGATTCCTATTTAAATGTTAGTTTTCACTGATAGCTACTGATTACATTCGAACCAAACAAATGAGGTAAAACGAAGAAAATTGTTACTTCATTACAGCGCCTGCAATGCGTGTAGCAACTCGCCGTTCGTAATATTATCATGAATATTGGCGTAGTTTTACACAGCCAGGACGAACAAACAAGGCGTAAGACGAATAGCGATATGCACACAGTTTATACGTCAAGGCGGGCGGCGGCTACAATGCGTGTATAATCTCGCCGATCGTACTATTATCATGATAATTGGCGGAGCTACTCATAGCTGCATGATGAGATGTACAAAGAAGACGTCAAATAGCGATATGCATACAGTTTATAGTGACTGAAACAATGATTCAATGATACACACCGTAACACACACACGCGAGGTCTTCATCCTGCACTCGATCAGTGAGCTGGGAATAAAACCGGGGATCTCTGGTTTTATTATAAATGTTAAATTTTACTGTAATTAAAGCACTTCAGGCTTAGTCTTTCACAGGGCATTTATGTACACCAATGCCCATTACAATGGTGCAAAAAGTAGAAATTCGAAACAAAATGAGGGCGTTGCTGTGGAGCAAATCAGACATTATGCCTTTAAGTTTTGATTGGCAGACGGTTGTGGAGGGAGGGGAATCGAACCGGCGCCGGATGAGACTAATGTGTTCCTTACCTTTTTTTTTGCAAAAACGCGCGTTTTGTTTTGCCATTTATGGTTTTCTTGAACTATTAAATGTGTGGTTTAGATTTTAAATTTACGGTTAAATAGCGCAGACGACGAAGGTGAACAAAAAAGAAGAGGGTAAAAAGAAAGTAATAAGAACAAAAAGAAAATTCAATCTAATACCGTATACGAAATAGTATTTAATGCTTTATGAAGTGATAATTATACTTTAAATTTTGATTAGTTTACTCGTTCACCGTTTTAGACCACAAAAGATAATTGAGTGGTACGCTCAAATTAGCTACACATGTATTCTGCCTTTAAAAAAAACCTCTTTCCTCTTCTTCGTTAGTATGCTTTTCTATTTGATGCAACTGTTGCTAACAAAAGTTAGAAACCATAAATCTTTCTTCCACTGTTTTTCCATTCTAGATTTGCAACCTGTTTGCATACATCGCTTCATAATATTCCATGCACACATCAGAGCAGTGACGAACATCATCTGAAAGTTCACCTTGATTAGGTACTTTAGAAGATTTTCCAAAACATGAACTGGCAAAGGTTTCCGCATGAGGATTGGCCAAAGTTTGAGTAAGGATCAGTTCTTTTGCCACCATCCATTGTTGATCCAGGCATTCTCTGCCAGGTTTCCAATGAAGTAATTCATCGCTATAAGGTATACCTACTGCCTGACAATAAGCTTTCAATAAACGACCAGGGTCAGCTAATAAGTCATCTGTGTCAATTATTACGGGATTTGGTTCATAATGCTCTTTCACGTGTTGGTAAAGCTCGTACTGTTCTTTGAAGAAGAGCCCTGATGGCAGAATAAAGTCTGGCTGCTCAGAAATTTTCATTCGCTTCAATTCATCTTCGATTCCATGATTGGTCACTCTCTCCCATGATTCGAATACTTTAAACGGGTGACGAATCAGAAACGAATGACGGAAACTGTCTGGTATGTATTCATGCATTCCTTCTAATCCCGCACTGATATCTTTGCAGAACACAATGTTCTTGTTGTCGGGTGGTATACACTCTAGTTGATCTTTAATCCAAGAATAAGATTTGTCGCCAGCGAAGTAGCCTCCTAGGTATAAAATGAAACATAATATTATCGGTGATAATTTGATCAGCGTATCGTGTAAAACTGCCACTTTCAAAAATCAAAACAGTGATGTGGGTTGAAAGACACTGCCTATGTATATAAGAAGGAAGCCCTGCTACTTCCTTTTTAGTGGATGTTCAGTATATTCGATTCAACATGTCTTCGTTGTATAATCTTAAATCATTTTCCATTATATTTCCTATAATAATTAACTTCTAACAAATATCTGATTAGGTAAAATCGATAATATATTTCCACCAGCTGTAAATATATCAATACAATAGATTAATAATGCTTACAATAATGCTTGTTTGTATACGCTTGTATCGGTACTTTATTTGCTCAAACTCCATAATGTTATTTTATGTTGTTTATGGAGGGCAGCTGGATAAATTTAGCTTTCATCAAAAACACTCTATATGCTTGTAGACGAGGTTTTACGGTATGCCATTTGTCTGACTGACCTTAACAAACTTATAAAATATTATAATAATTTGTGAATTTTGAACGAATGTTTGCAAATTAATCTAAAATTAATTCTTGCACATATGAAGAGTTAAGATACAAAAAGCGATAAGATGTATGTTAAAATATTTTGTCGGGAAACACCCATTTGTATGTCTACGCACCCCCACACGGTGCTCTCAAATGTAAATGAAATACAACTACCTCAAGCCGTCAAAACTTGTTTACGAAATACCTAGCATTTAAACTCCAATTCAATCGTCATGCCACCACTGGTCAAATAAATGTCTCCATAAAGTCTCTTCTTTCTTTCGTTTTTTCTCTCCTTTTTTCACTCTTTCTTAATTTGTTTCTTTCCACTCTTTCTTTCTTTATTCCTTCCTTTTTTCTTTCTTTCTTTCTTTCTCTTTCTTTGTTTCTTTCCCCCCTTTCTTTCTTTATTCCTTTTTTTTTTTTCTTTCTTTTTTTCTTTCTTTCTTTCTTTCTTTCTTTCTTTCTTTCTTTCTTTCTTTCTTTCTTTCTTTCTTTCTTTCTTTCTTTCTTTTTTCTTTTCTTTCCTTCTTTTACGCTTTACTTCACACTTTCTTCACTTTCTTTACTTAACACTTTCTTTCTATATATATCTTTCACACTTTCTTTACTTCTTTTATATTTTCTTTCACACTGTCTATACTTAATGTAACAATAGAGAATTGCGCACTTCACCTGATATTTCAGAAGCAAAACTAGCTGTATCACCATGATCTCCCTTAGCTTTCCATGCATCTTGCAGCCTACTAACCATTCCTGGGCGATGTTTGCCATAATTTGAAAACCAAAATGCCATCCAATATGGTTCATACCACGTCTGAGAATTTGGAACATTTGTCATACATTTGAGAAAACTTGTTGAGACAGATCGTGGAACAGACCATAACATGACGCGGATAATATCTGAGTTTTCTTGAGCCGTGGCCATTTTGATTCAATGGTGTTGTTGTACCTGGTCAAGTTCATACATTTACCATGCTTACCCTTTACTACCTTGTACCATAGAAGTATCACACGTGTTTGTACACAGATGTACACTAATGGTTCACTAATGTATTTCACTAAATTTTTAATTACCTACAGCTCCATGAAAGTACACACTAGGATCATAAATGTTTATGGTATTGATGGTATTGATATGCAAAAACGAATACAAACTATGCAAAAATGAATAAAATGCGCACAGGTGCCTACAATTGCACAAATTAATATCTGTAAAATGTAATAATAATATAAAATTCCTTTTGATTTACTTATAAAGGTAATAGGTTTCATTTAAATTGTCATTCCATTTAATTGAATTGTCATTTTTGAAAAGTACACAGAACCTCTTTATTAAATGTTGAATGAAATGCACACGTGTCCCTACCATCTTTCAGAGGATGATTTAAGGAAGCCCCATCATGCACTATAAAAGTGTTATCATGAGAGTTTCAACTGCCACTTTACTTTTCAAATCCCATTGAATTCTGTGCAAAAGATGTTGTTTTAGAATTGTGTGTGTGTCGTTATTACTTGGTCGATTTCAGAACAAAATTGATGTATGCACAAAGGATAATTCACACCTTTTGTAGATAACATAAAATGTGAAATCGACCAACATTTTGAATGTGTTTTTATTGTAAATATATCAGTCCAAATTTAAATGTAACCATGCACGTCTGTGCAGTGGGCAAGCAGTGGTGCCATGTTCACTCACACAGCTGTGCTAACCGCAAGTTGACCCCAGTGGAGTGCTGGGTAGTGCTTAAATCATCCTCTGACCATCTTTTAACCTGTCGCACAGTAGCGTAAAGTTCTCACAATGTGAATGTGATAAGATTTCTGCAACTTAAGTGATGCAAAGGTGCATAGGTTGTCGGCAAGTTGCATAAAAAAAGTTGCATACAAATTCATTACAAAAGATTAAACACACTCTTCATGAACTAAATGTCTATAGTGCTCAACTTAAAACACTAGATGTTCAGTCCATAAACAGGGTGTTTATTTTCTACAAGCAATATACAGGGTGAGTACAAAAGTGCAATAGTGCAAGGAATCCATCTTTATTTTGTAACCAGATTGAGCTTTTAGGATTTAAAGCACATGATATATCCATTAGTGGCCTTGTGTGAAAAAACGAAGTAATTAGCATTTGCCGTTCTGTTTTTATGACATATTCTACAGCGATACCCAATTTTAATGATTGTCTACGAGACATCTAAACTTTGAATGTAAATATATTATGTAAGGTATATTTGGAACAACTGCCATTTTCTTAACCTCATTGGCACTGAAGTAGAATGAGACAATAATAATCATCCGGTCCTTTGCCTTAAGCGCATTTAAACCATATATTTGAGTTTCGCCCGCTAGTTTGAAATAGGTATTTTTTACCCATATACAGTAAACCCTCGTCTACTGGCATAAAGAGTATTTTGATGAAAGCTAAATTAATATAATACAGCTGTAAATATATCAATACAATAGATTTGTCTTACAATAATACTTGTTTGTATACGCTTGTATCGGTACTTTATTTGCTCAAACTCCATAATGTTATTTTATGTTGTTTATGGAGGGCAGCTGGATAAATTTAGCTTTCATCAAAAACACTCTATATGCTTGTAGACGAGGTTTTACGGTATGCCATTTGTCTGACTGACCTTAACAAACATATAAAATATTCCAATAATTTGTGAATTTTGAACGAATGTTTGCAAATTAATCTAAAATTTGTTCTTGCACATATGAAGAGTTAAGATGCCAAAGGCGATATGATGTATGTTAAAAAATATTTTTTCAGGAAAACACCCATTTGTATGTCTACGCAGCAGCACACTGTGCTCTCAATAATGTAAATGAACTACCTCAAACCGTCAAAACTTGTTTATGAAATACCTAGCAATCGTCATGCCACCACTGGTCAAATAAATAAATTTTTTATTAGTTTGACAAAATCATGTCTTCATAAAGTCTCTTCTTTCTTTCGTTTTTTTTTTCTCTCCTTTTTTCACTCTTTCTTTTCACTTTTTCTTTCATTATTCCTTCCTTTTTCTTTCTTTCTTTCTTTCTTTCTTTCTTTCACTCTTTCTTTGTTTCTTTCCCCCTTTCTTTCTTTCTTCCTTCCTTTTTTCTTTCTTTCTTTCTTTCTTTCTTTCTTTACTTCTTTCACGCTTTACTTCACACTTTCTTCACACTTTCTTTACTTAACACTTTCTTTCTATAATATATCTTTCACACTTTCTTTACTTCTTTTACATTTTCTTTCACACTGTCTATACTTAATGTAACAATACAGAATTGCGCACTTCACCTGATATTTCAGAAGCAAAACTAGCTGTATCACCATGGCCATGATCTCCCTTAGCTTCCCATGCATCTTGCAGCCTACTAACCATTCCTGGGCGATGTTTGCCATAATATGAAAACCAAAATGCCATCCAATATGGTTCATACCACGTCTGAGAATTTGGAACATTTGTCATACATTTGAGAAAACTTGTTGAGACAGATCGTGGAACAGACCATAACATGACGCGGATAATATCTGAATTTTCTTTATCCGTAGCCATTTTGATTCAATGGTGTTGTTGTACCTTCATACAGTTACCGTTACCATGCTTACCCTTTACTACCTTGTACCATAGAAGTAACATACGTGTTTGTACACACCCCTACACATACGGTTCAAGATATACATGGATTTAAGCTGACCTAAAGTATTGCGA
Organism: Amphiura filiformis; assembly: GCF_039555335.1. Lineage (NCBI taxonomy): Eukaryota > Metazoa > Echinodermata > Ophiuroidea > Amphilepidida > Amphiuridae > Amphiura > Amphiura filiformis. The sequence continues at coordinate 60,833,215 of NC_092631.1, read as the reverse complement.
TATCTACATATCTATGACCATGCATTTTTGTATGCGTAATAAAAATCCCTTTAAAACGGATGTACCGGCAAAAGTATGAATTACAATGAGTAACATAGTCCTGGCCCTAGCTAGAACCCGGCCTACACCGGATAGGGCAGAGATTTTGACACTTGATTTGGGTTATTGGACCTTTGAGGTTAACGAATCACAGAGGTGCTTTTGCGAAAGCGGCTGCGAATTCGAGAAATCCAAGATGGCCGCCGGCGGCCATTTTGAAAATTTCAAATTTTAGTTTTCACTCAATATTCATGTGTAATACATCATTCTATAGGTTTTTGCATACAAGGAATCAATTTCTGACATTATTTTTATGATTGAAGGTCAGTATAACATGTTTACATTCAAAATGGCGCCAAATGGTTGCCAAAAGATGGGGTTTTCATTAAAATGCACTTAGAATTCAATATTTTAACTTATTTGATGTTAAAAATAACCATGGGTTGCTGATATTATGGTCAGTTGTCTATGTCATTTCTATCATCTCCTGGATATGTTTAAAAATCAAAATGGCTGCCAAAATGGCCGCCAAAATCGTCTTTTTTCATTAAAATGTGTTACAGGAGTATTACGAAGTACCAGATTTACAATGAAATGGTGCCAAACATTGTGTTCTTTTGTATTCAAAGTATCTCTCTGGTAAAGGGGTAACAATATGACATCAGCATCAATTAATATGATCTCATGGGCATGTAAACATTCAAAATGGCCGCCAAAATGGCTGCAAAAACATGATTTTTTCATTAAAATGATATTTAAAACAGCATTTTAATAGATGTTGTGTTACATATTTTCATTGAACGCTGATATAATGTTAAAGGAGTATTTCTATCCAAATTTCTTCCTGCTCATGTGTTTTTACATTCATGAAAGAAACCTAAACCCAAATTTTCATGCAAATCGGACATTCAGTTGGCGAATTATGGGCTATAACATATATTTCAATGGTCCATAGGATTGTGTGTGATACTTTCGTTGTCGACAGAATGAAATTCAAAATCGAACATTTCGGCCCGTTTCTCTAGATATAAATTATAAATTTATAAGATAAATTTGCAAGATTCCTTTTGCACATGATAATTATGCACCTAGTAAGGGAGACCGGGGCAGGTTGGCCCCCTTTTTCCCCACTTATCTGGAGAGCTCAGTTTGTGGGTTAGGAGGCTCTCAATTTGATACTTGAGAGCTGTTTACTCTAGGTAAATGCTAACAAATTAATATGGCTCTGTGACTTATACAAAAGTTATAGTAGTTGTAGGAGAGGGCGAAAAGAAAATTAACCAGGCCGGGGCAGGTTGGCCCACCAAACGGGGCAGGTTGGCCCTCTATGCACAACCGTGTGTTATTGCCATATTTCTTTCCAATAAAACATTCTAAAGTTACAACTGCGGTAAGATATCACCTATCATAGTTCCAAGATAATCAAAAATAAAATTCATTTTGCGCCATCATGGGTCATTCTTGAGGAAATAGCTAAAATCAAGGAAATAACGTTAACCAATCATCTTATAAAACCCATAACGAAAAACTGAAAGGCTGTGGATAACAATTGTAATTGACTTTTTTGTTCATTATTAACTATTCTGAGTGATGAATTACTTTTTATGTACAAATTCCCAATTATAAAGAAATATGATATTGAAATATTGCTATTTCCAGTCAAAAAGTGCTCAAATAGGACAACAATATAGATTTTTTTGTACTATACTCCGCCTTTGAACAATTTTATCCATGGAACTGACTAGTGTTGGTGTGTAAATTGTATTTTGCTTCATTTGACACAAAATGGGTGAAAATGGAGAAAGTATGCATTATACTCTTGCCCATAAACACAATGGGGGCAACCTGCCCCAGCACAAGTGGGCCAACCTGCCCCATAGTCTATTTTTTGTTTTCCATCAAATTCCGCAAAACAGAAACAGGATGGAAAGCTTTCAACCATATGACATTTTAAGCAAGACCCATACCTTCCAGCAACTTACAATTTACATAATGTATTATGTGCAACAATAGTGCTTTCTTTCCTTTCTTTTTTTCTCCAAAATGACCATGCAAGTAGTTTTTAAATTGATAATATTATGTCTCAACAACATGTAATTTATCTGATTTTTTAAGGAAATGGTGCCACATGAGTGCTTTCTTCGAGATCCAAAAATATCTCTGTGGCAGAAGGGTAACGTAAAATATGTCATTCAAAATTATCCCATGGGTAAGTTCAAAGAAATAAAAGTGACTCCCAAAATGGCCACCAAAATATTATTTTTCATCAAAATCTGTTACAGCGACACTAGGTATCTGGTTTTCAAGGGATGGTGCCATAAAAGGAGAGTATTTTCCCACATAATCATTATAGCATAGCAGTAATAGGAAAACAGCATGGACTTATGGGTAATTGGGCATGTTTAAAATTCAACTTGGCCACCAAAATAATATTTTGGATGTTGGTGTAACAGTCATTTAAAAGAGTATATTATATTCTTTTAAATGACTGTTACACCAACTTTCAAGATACCAGTTTTTTACAGGAGATGTCGTTTTTTCAGCTTCATGGCATATGGTTAACATTTTGTCGTAAAATGATTCTGCCGGCATGCTCATACCAACGGGACCCCTTATATACTAGGTGCATAATGATCATGTGCAAGAGGAATCTTGCAAATATATTCCCTTTCCAGAGAAACCGGCCAACATGTTCGATTTTGAATTTTATTCTGTCGCCAACGAAAGTATAACACACAATCCTATGGACCATTGCAATATACGGTATGTTATAGTCCATAATTCGCCAACGGAATGTCCGATTTGCATGAAATTTAGGATTTAAGATTCTTTTATGAATGTAAAAACACATGAGCAGGAAGAAATTGGGATAGAAATATCCCTTTAACATTATATCAGCGTTCCATGGAAATATTTAACACAACATCTATTAAAATGCTGTTTTAAATACCATTTTAATGAAAAAATCATGTTTTGCAGCCATTTTGGCGGCCATTTTGAATGTTTACATGCCCATATGAGATAATATTAATTGATGCCGATGTCATATTGTTACCCCTTTACCAGAGGGATACTTTGAATACAAAAGAACACAATGTTTGGCACCATTTCATTGTAAATCTGGTACTTTATAATACTCCTGTAACACATTTTAATGAAAAAGACTATTTTGGCGGCCATTTTGGCAGCCATTTTGATTTTTAAACATATCCAGGAGATGATAGAAATGACATAGACGACTTATGCTTTGTTGTCACCATAATATCAGCATCCCATGGTTATTTTTAACATCAAATAAGTTAAAATATTGAATTCTAAATGCATTTTAATGAAAACCCCATCTTTTGGCAACCATTCGGCGGCCATTTTGAATGTAAACATGTTATACTGACCTTCAATCATAAAAATAATGTCAGAAATTGATTCCTTGTATGCAAAAACCTATAGAATGATGTATTACACATGAATATTGAGTGAAAACTAAAATTTAAAATTTTCAAAATGGCCGCCGGCGGCCATCTTGGAACTCTCGAATTCGCAGCCGCTTTCGCAAAAGCACCTCCGTGATTCTTTAACCTCAAAGGTCCAATAACCCAAATCAAGTGTCAAAATCTCTGCCCTATCCGGTGTAGGCCGGGTTCTAGCTAGGGCCTGGACTTCTTTTTAAAATGTAAATATATGGTTGTTTGAACATTTTGAGCCAAATTCCATTTGTTGCTATTCTCTCAAAATCGGTAACTTTCAAGTTTCAAAATTCTGATCATTTAAATGGATTTCTTACGTCATTTGGATTCCACATATGGTCTTTACGTTGCATAAATTTGAAATAAGATGAAATAAATTCCAAACATTTGGTAGCAAATGTGATCATTTGGTACCACATGTGATCCCTTCTACATCCTTAAGAATTTTGGAAGCTAATTCATTAGTGATTTTACCCAATATATAGTTTGTTACACCCTGTTTTGTATTCTTCTCTCACACTACTTACGTCAAAACTGACTATGCCCTATAGTATAGTTGTGATTGCACAAATGAAATTTGTAAAAGCAAACAACATTCGCATCTAGACAATAGAATAATTCATAACAATCTGGTTTTGAAAATGTAAACACACAAAATAATAAACAGTATGTCAAGAATAGTTATGTATAAACAACAAAAATATTATAGGCTTACACATACTGAAACCCAAAGCTATTGTATTTGTTAGCATGGTTAAGGCTGCGTTCACATAGAAGTATACTATTCGGGTATACGGTACACGTTTTGCAGGTTCACGCGTATAGCTTAAATCGAGCAAGGCAATTTCATAGTACCGGTTCACATAAGGCTACGATCGCATAGAAGTATACTATTCGGGTATACGATGCACGTTTTGCAGGTGGACGCGTATAGCTTAAATCGAGCAAGGTAATTTCATAGTACCGGGTCACATAAGAGCTATTCGAAAAGGACGTATACCTGCGTTTAGTATAGTATAGTGGGAATCGCGCGTGTTTGATTTTATTGCAGCGTATACCGTCCAAATTTTAAACACCTAAACCATATGTGGGTAAATTCATTTTTTAATAGATGCACTATCTAATTCTGCACATTATGACACCTCATTGAATGCAATGTGACCTCAAGAAGTAAAGTTACAAGCATTTGATAAGACGAAGAAAATGGGTAAACTGACATGCTCGCTATTCGTTATACGAAATACGCTCATTCGATCAGGCTGAGTTCACATAGTATACTCCTATATGAACTCAGCCTGATCGAATGAGCGTATTTCGTATAGCGAATACCGTATACCGTATACTTCTATGTGAACTCAGCCTTAAGTGATATACAGGACGTGTGGTCCAAAAACAACTTTACCCAATTTCAGAGGGTGGTTGCTCGAATTGTAGAAGAGCAATTCATGATATTGTTACATATTCTAAATGTATATCTTTCTGAAAGTATGTGATGAAGAAATGAAAGCAAAAGAAGCTAAATTAACAAAATGGTGCTAGTTTTACGTCCGAGGGTCAAAAATCACTTTGTCCACACGTAATTCAATTGGATGTGTCCGATTGCTGAGTAAGGCATACATATGTGTTAGGCATACGTGTAATTGTCTTTTGGCTTGGCTTTGAAAAGTGATGATTGTTTTACATGCATGAACGAAATACACTCGATTTTAATCCCCATTTACATGTCATGTACTCAAACTTCACTACTGTGACCAACAATTTGCATAAAAATTACATAATTACAAAGGTTTCACCTGGCGCAATTTTTGAATTTTAAAAGAGCTTTTAAATAGGCCTTCGTACATTTTTAGACTGCGTGGCTTATTTCTAAATAGGTTTGAAAGGTGTCATGATAAGACAAATTTACAACACAAGAGAGAACTTTTATGACAGAGGTATACTTAAGAACAGAAAGCTTTTTGGAAGTGCAGCGTCAATTTCGGATTTGTTTCCCGGCTAAAACCTACCATAACTCTACATACATGTACGAACAACTTTCACAAATTCGGAAGTGTGATGAGTAGATGCAAAACCCGAAGCAGACGTCCAAGAACTGGCCGTTCAGCTGCAAATAATGCAGCGGTTCAAAGGGAATTTCCAGCTAACCCCAGAGGAAGTTGTTGACGCAACAATTTGCCGAACACACCACGAACGCAATAAGTGTAATAACTTCTAACTTTCTTGTATATGTTGTAGATAACATTTCGTAATGACAAAAAATGGTTTACAGGTTACAGTTATTGCTTTGCGCATATTTGAAGAGAATTGTTTTTATATCTTTGAAAGTTGCTTATCATGACGAAATATCGTAGCTTAACAAAGAAATTGTTTATGTTTGAATTAGTTGATTGTGATTCTCATTCCCTATCGAATTCGCTATTGCAAGTGATGCGACGCGACAGGCAGTAGTCCTTCGCGTGGATAAAGTTAATTTTTGACCCTCTGACTTAAAACTAGCGTCACATTTTTAATTTAATACATTTTTGAATAATTTTTTCACCAAATACTCTTAAAAAGATGTTCTTTACGAATATGTGACAATAATTTGAAGCAGACTTTTCAATTTTCAGTTATGAACCTTTATAATTGGGTAAAGTTGTTTTTGGACCACCCTGTATATAGGATATTTCCTGATTTATATCATATTATTATATACCCAAATATATGAAGTTAATCAAAGATCCAAATTAATTTAATTGTTTATCATGTGTGCAAATAGCTTTTGATAGCAGACTTTTTAATTAAGGGCATAACATCACAGATATTGGAACACACCCTCTTCTATCCTAACATCTAATTATTATCCTGTGAAACTCCTAAATGTATAACCAATTATCCTGTCAATCGAATTCAGATTCATGAGCAAAAAAAACTTTCCCCACCAACACTAAAAAAAAAAAAAAAAACTTCCCCCACCTAACTGTGTATAAATGCATGAAATTAAAAAAAAAAAAAAAAAACGCCGCGTTTGGCGGCGAATTGTTTTTTTCCCTGTGCTATATTTTATACATGTGTATACTACAAAGTACACTGCACGCATACGCAAGTAATTAAATTATACCTCTGACCAACACACTGAAGGGTCTATTGTTCTATTGTGTCCGATTTGAGCGCTGACATATTGGAAAATGTTGCCAATCAATATTCATGAAGTCGTGCGATCGACACCTACAGCTGTTCAATTGGGCGACTTTATTGTTAGGTGCTTTTATTCATACATTGGGCGTATCGAGCTGCATCGGTTGGCTTGGTCCGCAATTATATTTAATATAGTATTATAGGCTTACAAGTATGATTTGCTTTGCTTTATTGATTGATCTACTGACTGGCGGCTGATTGAATGATTGATTGATATGTTAATAGATCGATTGATTTATGCATATTTACAGTTAGGTATTCATTTAGCATTTTTGTTTCTTTATTTAGTACCATTTATGACAACTCTCCATTCATTTCTTTATTTATTGATAATTAATTTCTTAACCCAATAATTTTATTATCATAATTTGATATGAACTTGATATAAACGTGGTTTCTGAGAGAGGTGCTAATCAGTCCATGACACGTGACACGTAAAACGGACGTCGTGAGTGTGCGATGTTTCGTTTTTACAAAAGAATCCGAGCACCCATTCATCACGGCACGTTAATTTTCAGAGAAATCAAGTTTATCATTAGGGCCTATTAGGCCTACTCGCTCGAAGAGTTAGTCATTACATTTGGCGGTGGGTTTGTCAGGGTGAGAATATGAAACTGGAACGTCTCCTCACGTCTAATTTGCTCAAATAATAAACACCCCTTGTAAGTGGACGTTATCTAGACCAATATTATATAAACGGAAATTACGGAATCCTGTTATAGATTTCAAAAGAAATAAGAAATTCTAGAAAGGGACGACTAAATACTAATAAAGAAATACAACTTACAAGAAAGAAATGGAGCATATACCGGCATCGGCATATTTATTTGACAATTCATCTTATAGTTGATCTTCTTTAATATTAATGTACACGACTATCATGATCATACAGTAATCAAATAAACCATGAATACTATGAATTTTAGATTTAATTATGTCAAACATCAGTTCTTATTTAGAAAACCCACTTGACGTGAGTCCCATCTGTAAGAGTGATCACACATGCATTGTGTGGAAGCCTAATAAGATGTATCGCCAAGATAAAACTAAAGCCGTCACTAAAAAGGTTCGTCCCATGAAAGACTCTCAAATTAGATTAGAGAGTTCGGTAGTTGGGTTCAGAGTCAAACCTGGGATAATGTCACCAATGCCCAAGGCACACAGGACAAGGCTGATGCACTTTATGGCTATCTAGACAATGCGGTCGAGTCATTCTTTCCAATGAAGACTATTAAAATACATAGCAACAACAAACCATGGGTAAATTCAGAAATAACACAATTATTTGAGCTACGACAAAGTGCTTTCACACCGCAAAGAACTAAAAAACCTTTAAAAGGGTTAAGCAGCGCCAAGGATTTATCATTTAAATATTGGTCCAATGCACTTAAAACCCACCCATATACCAAAATCGCTGAAAAGGTACCTTAAAACCGTGGCACATTCCCGTATACCTCCAACCAGGGAGACTCCCCCCGGGGACTCCCCCACGTATATTTTGTAGCTTTTTGTATCGTGTATGATCATGAGAATAATTGAATATTTCCGATAACCTTGCTTTTCCTTGATTTTATAACACTTTTTAATCAAAGTTTTTTACTCCCGTTCAAAGTACAATCATGACATGACATGAACTGACGGCACGATAAAATAAAATTTTCAACCTAGTTTTTGACCCCATCGTCTCCATCAAACTACAATCATGAGCCCCGTCATGAGCACCATATACATCAATCATCCGAAGATTGAATGCTTTGCCAATCGTTAAACCAAGGCATTCGTTTCGTACTATAGGCCTATTTGACAACATTTTATGCAGAACCAAGTTTATTTGGCGCTCAATCGCTAACATGCATTATTGTCGACTCCAATTCGTTTATTCCACTGAATACTGTGAACTATAAACACTATATACATCTAGGCCTATACTCACACGCAAAATACGGGAGTTGTGAGAGATAAGACTGTTTATATCAACTGACGACCAACATGAAAATGATGACGTAACAGCTGTTGCTCAGTCGCTAGTATGCTTGACTCGCAATGCATTATGGGGGTTTCACTCTCATGTAAGCTCATGAAATCTCTTTCTTAGTCAGTTACTGACATGTAAAACAAACCCATCACAAATAGAGAGTGGGCATGCGACTACGCTGCATAAGGTACCCGATCGTGCTAAAAAGCTCGCCGCTGTGCATTGTCAATGGTGTATCAAAATCGTATGTAAGCCATTTCGGTGAAATTAATAGGGAAGCATCGCCCGGGGGCGCTGCTTCAAAAACAAATCTTTTACATTAACTACTAGTACATTATAGGCCCTAAAAAAATTATATATTCTTTTCACGTCCCCACGTTTTTGGAAAACAAGATGTGGACCGCGGCTAATGTCTAGTAAAAATACTACAGTAGGAGCGATATCATAATTACTTCAAATCCTTATGTAGGCCTATTGGCAAACAATATCTTATATCCGCCTCACAGAGCGCACACTTTGCCCATGCTGCTGAACTGTCCTTGGCGAAATGGTAGAGCAAAGTGTGTTCACTGAGTATAATCAAATGAGGGCCCAAACCAATAGGTTTGTATTGTAGGCGAACCTCTGTTTTGTGTGCATGCGACAACTCAAGCACACCCTTGGGTTGGATTAGAACAAAGGGTACCTCTCGCTCGTGTAGGCGCTTTCACGTGACTTTCATTTCATCACTTATTGACAGTAGCCTGCCTATTATAACGTTAATACGCTGTCAGGTCAGTTACCGATTTAATGGCGGAAGCCCTTTAATTGTCTCGAACAAAAGGTACCTCTCGATGAACAGCGTTTCGGAAACTCAAATAGGCACAAAGGAACAATAGGCGTTACGTAATCTATTTTCTCTCCTTTCTATATATAACCTCCTTGCCTCTGACATTATGCCTGTGACCCCATGAACATAATACACTTTCAGCACGACATGCTGACAAATTTCTGGCCGTGTTGCTAGAATAAAATAAATTAACGCTAACTTAATGCACATGCTAGGAAAACCGACCTGATTACCTTTTCAGAAATACCACTCGGCTATTTCTAAAATGTCAATAAATGCTTTTGTGTAAAAACTGTAGCATCCGATGTAGAAAGGTATATCTACCAAAAAACGTTTCAAAACGTAAAAAGCGGCCAAAGAATAAAAAATCTTTCCTGTGTGGCTTTTCACCCTTTTTTAAACTTGGTCCCATTTAGTAAAGTAGTATTAACATGAAGAATGAGTCCTAATTTTTACATGCAACAATGTACTCTTATAGGTTTAAGACTGTTCGAAAGCGGTGCAATATGACGTAGGTTACCGTATGTATTATCAAAAACATTTCAAGGTTTATGTTTTATTATATTGCGTGATCATAAAGAGTAGTAGAGTATTATATATACTTAGCAAATTGACTGTGTGTCAACCTGCTACATATAGGCCCTACATCTGTACATAAGGCGCAGAATCGCACATGACGATGAAGAATTTAACAAAGTGAGTATTTGCTACAAAATACATTATAACGTCTATACGGAAAAAAACTTCAATTACGCACGAACATTAATTCATTTGCTCTACAAAATAAACATTGACAACTAAGAAAACCAACAAGTAGCCTATAGATGACTTCGTATGGGTCTTTAAAAACTTTCATAAAGGGGACCAAGTTTACAAACGGGTGAAAAGCCACACAGGAAAGATATTTTAAACTTTGGCCGCTTTTTACGTTTTGAAACGTTTTTTGGTAGATATTAATTCTTTTTTTTTGAGGTAAAAAAATATTGCGCGCTAAGTGGTTCTTTGTAGCCATGCGAGGTGAACTAGTTGGATATCCATATTTCGCGGTTAATGGTGCTTTGTAGCCCTGCGGGGCAAATTAGTTGGATATCCATATTTCGCGGTTAGCGGTTCTTTGTAGCCATGCGGGGCAAACTAGTTGGATATCCATATTTCGCGGTTTGTGGTTCTAGTGGTTTTAACGACCCGTAACCACCCCAGTCAGCTGCATACCGCATCCAGCTATTTTAATTATCAAAATACTAGTTTTTTAATGCTATGGGGTAACAGAATTATTAAAAAAATTAATAGCTGAACCCAATAGTTCCTATCTCAAATTTCGTTATTAGCCAACTCATTGAACAGCAGATCAAGTTTGATATTTACATATTTTACATTTTATCAAATTGACCATAAAACCTGACGTGATGACATCATTATGTACATCTCCTTTATAAATACGAGCGTTCCGAAATCCCCGGCGATATCCTTTACGACGTACGCCTTACGGCAGGCGTATTATATCGAACGTTCGTGTATATAATACGTACACCAGAATCCAGCCCGTAAGAAACCGTTAACAGTGTATTTATATATATTTATATAAAATTTTCCTTCTCCACAGAATTCATTAAAAGTTGACTTCCTTATTTGATACTCTTTAAAAAAGATGTCCTCCTTCCTCTATTCTCTATTTGATGCACCTGTTGCTAATAGCAATTAGAAATCATAAATCTTTTTTCCTAAATTCTCCTACTCTTTCCTTTCTAGATTTGCAACCTGTTTGCATACATTGCTTCATAATATTCCATGCATACATCAGAGCAGTGACAAATATCATCTGAAAATTCATCTCGATTGGGAACCTTTGTAGGTTTTCCAAAACATGAACTGGCAAAGGTTTCCGCGTGAGGATTGCCAAAATTTTGAGCAACGATCACTTCTTTTGCCACCATCCATTGTTGATCCATACAATCTCGTCCAGGTTTCCACTGAAGTAATTCATCGCTATAAGGTATACCTACTTCCTGACAATAAGCTTTCAATACACGACCGGGGTCAGCCAATAAGTCATCAGTGTCAATAATTACGGGATTTGGTTCATAATGCTCTTTCACGTATTGGTAAAGATCGTACTGTTCTTTGAAGAACATCCCTGGTGGCAGTAAAAATTCTGGAAGTTCAGAAATTTTCATCCGCTTCGATTCATCTTCGACTGATCGATTTAACATTCTTTCCCATGATTTGAAGACTTTATACGGGTGACGAATCAGAAACGTATGACGGAAACCGTTTGGGATGTATTCGTACATTCCCTCTAATCCCGCAATGAAATCTTTGGCGAACACAAATTTCTTCATGTCGGATGGTGGACATTCTAGTTGGTTTTTAATCCAAGAATAAGATTTGTTGGCAGCCCAGTATCCTCCTACATAAGAAAGAAATGTTATTGAATGTTAACAGTGATAATTTATTTGTCTTAAACATCAAACGATAACACTTTGTTTTTGATCAGTATAATAACCTCGAGCCTCGGCCAGGGCAATTGAATAAGAGTCAATTTGCCGCCATACATATTACCTTGCAGGGTTTGGTGAACCATGTTTCACTATTGACTCCGTTATCACTAAAGAACATTAAACAATCATCAAAACTCAAAAGATTGACACGGGTTGAAGAACAATGAAGTTTGAAAAGAGTAAGCGATCCGAAATACCTCACCCATGTAGATTAAATATTTTAGGGCTTTATCAAAAATAAAACATTACCACTCTATTTGCATCTAAATACCAGAGAAAATACCCGCAAAAATACTCGCCTGAAGCTGACATTTAATCAGATATGCTCAGGTCTAAAAAGCATTGCACTAGACCGAATTTTTGAACCACAGCGCTAGTCCGAATATTGAATATCGGACTAGCGCAGTGTCGGACTGAAGAAGTATTTTCTAGAGTATGTCTAGCACAGTGTATTTCATATTCGGACAAGTGGCGTGTCTGATCTTGCCTAAGTCTTCTTCAGATTCGGACTAGCGACGTGGTTTTCAGAATAAAATAAATTGATGCGTTAGTCAAAATAAAATTCAGACTAGCGGCATTTAATTTTCAGATATTAAATTCCGGACTGTTGCATTTGCGGTCTAGCGCGCAGGCTATTTTCGGACAGGCGCGATCTTTTTCATTTTCGGACTGACACACCTCTAAGTATAGGAATTTTCTTTTGTCGGTCTAGCGGTCTGTCGGACCCCAAAAGATAACTCACATTGTTTGGAAAATGTGTACTACTTTACCTGGTGTACTAGAAGCAAAACTAGCAGTATCATGATCATCCAATTTATCTCCCCATGCATCTAGCATCATACCAACAAGCATATGGCGATGTTTGCCATAATTTGAAAATGAAAATGCCATCCAATAAGGCTCATACCACGTCTGAGAATTTGGAACATTTGTCATACATTTAAGAAAACTTGTTGACACAGATCGTGGAACAGACCATAACATGACACGAATGTCAGAATTCTCTTGTACAGTGGCCATTTTCGCACTCATATACGATGTCAATTCTAGTAGTCGGAGCATGTGACTTCGTACTGTCATTAGGTAACCGGACATTGGTCACAGGTAAATAAAGTCAGAGCGAGATTGGGTCTGGTTCAAGCGTACTTCCATGGTTCAAGTCTACAGGTAAGAGCGCATACCACTAAATAAACGTCCTTACTATTGAAATACGCGTAGAAACACAAGAAAGTAAGTTTGTTTTTACCCCATGTGACAATATTTTGAAAGTTTCGACTGAAGTATAAAGTATGAAATTAAAGTATAAAGTATGAAATCATTTTTTTTAAGTTGAGACAAACGCTAAGGGCACCTGAACTGCGCCACCCTTCAGTTGTTTTCAGCTTTGTACTTACGAATCATGGCTAATCATCTTGCTCACAAGGAACACCCACTTGTTTGCACTGCACACCTATGTTTACCGGAATTATGAAGGGTTACACCAATTAAATGCGGAAGGATTGAGTGGTGTGCTGCCGAAATCGCATTGCACTGCTAAGGGCGTAAACCACCAAATAACTTCTCCATTGAAAAGCACGTAAAAATCACCTTTTTTAAACGGCGTTTTCTACCAGGCGTGACAATATTTTTCACTCTTTAACGTCATTCCTGTATTAATTAAGGACTGAAATTTCATTTAAGCTTCAATTTTGGGGAACTTTACAGGTTCAGTTTTTTATTAAAAAATGTTGAAAAGCGACGCCGCTATTTCAACGCTAAAACTAGCATTAAAACTTGTTCCGTTAGCAGTAATTCGGACAGGGCCTACTTTTCTTGTGAAATCGATTTGTATAATTTCATATCTATTTTAGTCATTAATAGGTTAGCATCTTTCATTTAAATCAGAACATGCCAACCTCACGAAGAACATGGTCCCTAAGGACACCACATTGTCTCATGTAGCCATATACGTTTAACCGGAACTCATCACCATTGCACCTTTCGCGCAGTGATTTAGTGTAATACGTCCCTAAGCTCTGTGCTACGAGCTGACCACAATGTGTACAGTGTGTCTCAAAAAATAACCGAATGAATTCATTTGGACATAATAAGTCGCGAAATACGCATCAAAACCAATTTAACACTCAGAACTTTAGTCTCCAGCTTATATTGTCATGCATAGTGGCGATAAAAGTCGATCGATACAAGTTGAAATCATCACAATTCAGAGATATACCTTTTTGCTATTAAATTAGTTTTCTCGGTCAAATATAAAGCAATATTTTTTTCCTTGAATTTTCAAAATTAGGCATGAAATCGTGTCTTTTAGTGTAAGATTTTTGATTTTTATAGACCTTAACTTCACCCGCGAGCTTTTTCGGAATTCATTTTTTAGCGTTTCAAACTAACATAGTTTGCTAAAGAAAGATATTTCACACCTCTGTAAGGCACATCGTGTAGGTCTATATATTATAGTTTTGTCAGAATTTCCGTTTTAATTTCACCTTTTTCATTTGGGACTGCCAAAATGTCCAACCAGTACTTCATTTCTAATATAACCAGCAGAAATAATCGATATTTCTATTGCAGCTTGCAAAATAATCCATCCTTGGGTACATTCGCGAGTTGATTTTGACAAAATTGGTAGTCGGAAATGAAAAATGGTACAATCAAAACCGAAATTCTGACAAAACTATGACATATAGCTTTATATGAGGTGCAGTTTAGAAAGTTGGTAAATATCTTTCGTTAGCGAATTATGTTACTTTGAAAAGCAAAAACGTTGACCCAAAAAATGCTCGCAGTTGAAGCCTGTGTAAATCGAAAATCTTACACTAGAAGCCTAAATTACAGGGTTTGGAAAAAAATCCAGTATAAGCATTATAGTTTTCTTATGATATTTACTGAAAAAAAAAATTATTGCTTTATTATTTTTAATCGGAAAGGTGTAACTCAAAATTTTGCTCATTTCGACACCAAATTTGTATTGTCGTTTGTATTGCCTCATTAAATGACATTATTGTACAGCAATAGCCATCGGTTGTCTAGAGTTCTGAGAGTTAATTTTATATTACATGTACGAACATTTTATTTGATTCGGATCAATGCAGTTAATTCCAATTTTGATCAACAGGTTAATTTTCATACTCGCTCATCCCTTCCTAATTGCATCTAATTAAATTTAATCCTCTTAACAATTATTTTATATTCCGACGGTGTTTTGATAAGAAACATAACATGGATTCCTGGAATTGAACATGATGTCAACGTTTCAAACAACCAAGAAAGGTCATGATTAAGTACTGAGCTTGTAGCTTCTAATTATTGATATTGTGCAATATTATGGTTAATGCTTTAACTTTTTGTTAAAGTTTTGCATTCATTATTCGTGACAATATTTGATACAATGCATAATGTTATATTTTAATTTCAGAACAATATGAGCCAAGAATGACAAGAATGACAATGATCAAATGCTTATAGCTTTACGTTTGATTTTTGGATATCATGGATTAATATGGTGGAGTTTTGAAATATTTAACATTTTGCATTACCATCTCTTGGAAATATTCCAAAAACATTAATGTGTGAGACAACTTTGACGTTTTAGCCAGCTCGAATTCTTATGTTGTTCAAAATATTATCATTTTCTAAACGAAGAAAACTATTTATTTTTCATTTTCAATATTGCGCTGTATTTTCACATTTGAACAAAACCTAACTAAACGAAAATGATTTCACTAAAAAGCCCATTGGCATGCAATGACGTAGCGTGAGTCATCCTATTGAGGGGCACCGACCATGATTGGGTGCACCGGGCCTGGTTGGGGGACACAAGCCGTTTTTCGGCAATTTTCCTATGGGATTTTCTCAATTTTCAAATCGATTTGGGGGGGGGCACGTGCCATGTGTCCCTATGACGCTACGCCACTTACGCTACGTAATAATGTTTTAAAACTACTAGTGTACGTCGTATTATTGTGTTCCGTGATCTTTCTTTCAAACTTGGAATGAAGTGAATTGACGTATAAGTTATGTAATCGCTCATTTCGTCGCAACCAGTCACCAGATTCAAATAAAGATGTAAAATAAGATGGGCTACACGCACCTTTTCCTGATGCCTATTTCTCAACTTATGTCCAAATTAAATCAGCCGGTATTTTTTGCTGGAACACACTGCCCGCGTTTTATCTATCCAACAAAGTTGATATCGCATAACCTGGTCACAAGTCTAGTTCAATAGTTCATCAATATTATTAATTGTGTACACAGTGCAGTGAGACGTCTCTACTCCTTGTGCACACTGGTGTTATTTCAATGCATTGGAATAGGAATGATTTTGGCTATTTTTCATTTCAATTCAATGAAATGAATCGAAATGGTGGGGTTTTTTTCATTTCAATTCAATGCATTGAATCGAAATGTTTTTATTCTTTCATTTCAATTCAATGCATTGAATCGAAATGTGTTTTTGTTCATTTCAATTCAATTCATTGAATCGAAAATGCATACAACATTGTATTTTGATTCTGCCATTTCAACTGAAAATGATTTAAATCTGAGAAAAATTGAATTGAAATTGCATCAAAATGATTTTATAAAATAAGAATTGAATCTGAATTGAATTGAAATTAATTTTCTGAATCGAAATACCACTAGTGCACACATGAATTTATGAGAATTCTGCAAGTCAAATAAAGCCTTAATATACGATTTCGGTCAAGTTCTAATTTGGTTTATCTTTGCCAAATATTATAAAATGTTATTAGTAACAACTGTCGGGGAAGTTTTCTGGTCATTTTAAGCCAAACTAATGAGGTAAAAGGATAGAAACCCAACTACCTTACCCACTAAGGCCCCATATCCATAGGCTGTTCCCTTGTGGCGTGTGCCCTTGTTCCGTGTTCACTTGTTCCCATGTGACCTGCCACACAGACAACCTATGGATACGGCCACAAGCAAAACAAAGGTGTGTTGTCTGTGTGGCAGGTCACATGGGAACAAGTGAACACGGAACAAGGACACACGCCACAAGGGAACAGCCTATGGATACGGGGCCTAAGGCCCTGTATCCATATGCTGTTCCCATGTGGCGTGAGCCCTTGTTCCGTGTCCCCTTGTGACGCGCCACGCAGACAATGAACCTTTGTTTTTCTTAGTAGCCGTAGACATAGGTTGTACCCACTGCACATGTGTCCTTGTGTACGGCACATGTTCCGTGTGACCTGCAGCACAGATAATGAACTTGTTCATTCTTTTGCCGACGCCACAAGAGAACACATGGTATTTTGGTGCTGATAGATATGACTGAATCTAATTTGATTGAGGAGGTGAGGGGTTATCTGCTGTTATGGGACCCCAAAAATAAAGATTACCATGAGATGAGCACCAGCGAGCAAAAGAAATGCCATGGCGGCATCCTGCTAATCTTTAGTAGTTGGGCTCATCATTTAGCTTTGAATAAAAAAATGTTGCACTTACAAATTTTCGTTGTTTGCTCTATAAGCATTCTCATCAACGCTTCTTTTCTAATATAATAGTATTAGGTATGCAGAATTAATCCCTACCTTTGTTAAAATGCAAATACTGGTTTTTTTGTGTGTGTTATATCTGGTACAAGGCCAGGTCACAAGGCCACAACGCCACAAGGGCACACACCACAAGGGAACAGCCTATGGATACAGGACCTAAGGCCCTGTATCCATAGGCTGTTCCCATGTGGCGTGTACCCTTGTTCCGTGTTCACTTGTTCCCATGTGACCTGCCACACAGACAACGAACCTTTGTTTTGCTTAGTGGCCGTATCCATAGGTTGTCTGTGTGGCAGGTAATGGAAGGGAACATCGACCTTTTCCGACTTTTTTTTTAAGCTTAAGCCCAAAGTATACACAGCTATATATTTTTGGAATGTAAACGAGTCGAGAAATCATATGGGAACATCAGATTAAAATTAAAATATTCAGTTTTTGACAAAATAATCACAAACTATTTGCACATGAAAGGGGCAATTATTTCGGACACAAATTTGTATAAGAAAAGGATGATGCTAACTTTGTGTCCGAAATAATTGCCACTTTCATGTGCAAAATATTGTTATTTAATTCCATAAAACAAGGTTAACAATGAAACTTATACGAGGAATAACGTCAATAAACACACTAATAACGGTAACAAAAGCTGGATATTGATGCCATTTTTATTTATTGTGTTAAGTGTACAGGCGGGAGGCTTTTGCTACAAAAATGTAAAAAAAATTCCAATTTGGTCAATATGTTCGTTACTGTATTTGAATATTGTGAGGCAGCCAGCTGCAGTGAGTGACACATACCTCTCAGTCAGTTCCGATATGATCAGAGTAACGCTTTGCTGTTCGTACACCCTCAAGTGGTCCCTGGGCATGAGAGAGCAGTGCTCTGATACAGAATGATTTACCCAGGTTAAGGTGGTACTACACCCCCTGATTGTGACTAATTTTGCATTTTAAAAAAAAATAACTACACACTGGTAACAAAGACAGGTGGTTCATTATATATGTTAAGAAATGAGGTACATTCTAGCGGTACCTCTTTTCTTTTATAAATAACGTACCGCCTGTCTTGAGTCACTGAAATTCCAGTGTAGGCCCATTCCATGTCAACTCCAGGGATGTGCACCGCAGCACCTCTTCAATTTTTTTTTTTTTCTGTGTGGTGGTAGATATTGATGAGAAAGTAAAATCCTGAAAATTTGAGCTTCATACTCCATTTCGTTTTCCCGTGGCATCAATTTGAAATTTAGGGGGTCAGCGTAAAAATGTGTCGCAACGCGAAAGACGATGTTTGGAGGTCCATAAATGTATAAAGGGAACCCTTTAAAACTGTGAAAAGTATGTATCCTGGGGTACTTTTTGGTGTAGAATTCAAATCTGCTTGATGCCACGGGAAAACGAAATGGAGTATGAAGCTCAAATTTTCAGGATTTTACTTTCTCATTAATATCTACCACCACACAGAAAAAGAAAAAAATTGAAGAGGTGCTGCGGTGCACATCCCTGGAGTTGACATGGAATGGGCCTGTAGTAACTGGATTCCTTGCCCCTAACTTTTGTTACCAGTGTGTTATTAGGTTCTGAGAAAAATGCAAAAAATAGTCACAAATTTATCAAGTGGTGTAGTACCACCTTAAACACGAAAAGAGAGGGCAGCGTATAGATTCTGATGCAGAATATCCTGGGTTTATTCCCGTTGGAGACCAAATCACTAACAATAACTCACTTTCTTAATTACTGCACTTGAATTGTATGACAGTAAAGAACTGCGCACCAAGTTCGATCAGTGTACCGCCTTTCTTTTCGTACCGAAAAATATATCCTGTGCCAATAAAGTATCCTTACACTTGGAAAAATATTCGCAATTTCAAGACAAAACCATATTGGGGTACATGCACTATCTAATCCTGCACATTATGACACCACATTGAATCCAATGTGACCTCCAGAAGTAAAGTTACAAGCAATTGAATAGACGAAGCCTATACAAGACGCAAAAAGGTTAAACAAGCACAACAAAAGACAACACAGTTTCTTCAATGAAGCTTTATTTAAAACAGTTTTTATTTCAGTTTTTACTTCTCTGTACTTTTCATAACTCTCATTTTATTTGTCAGTTATTTTGTTGAATAGGCAAGTTTGTCACTTCTAAAATGGGACCTTCTAAAACTTCTAAAACGGGATCAAATGCTTGTAACTTTGCTTCTTGAAGTCACATTGGATTCAGTGGGGTGTCATAATGTGCCAGATTGGATGGTGCGTCTATTGAACAAATAAATTTACGAACTATTCTTTCGTTATAAAATTTGGATTTTTCTTCCAAGTGTAAGGATACTACTTTTTTGGCGCAGTATATGACTGTATAGGACTTTATCCCGATCCATCCATGCTCGCTCTAGTAGGTTTTCTCCGGGAGCCCGGTTTCATCCTGCTTTCAAAATTATTTGTTGGTAATCAAAATTTCCTTCACCCAATTTGGAATTGGGGAGCTGAACAGATAATCTGTGGATGTTGCAATCTAAGTACTGATAGTTTGAGTCAGGCAAACGGTCTAGTTGATGCGATCTGAGTATGATGAATCACCGTGGCAGCGAAATTACAGCGCTTTGAATACTTTGGAAAAAGGCGCTATATGAATCCAAAATTTATTTATTTATTATTTATTGTTAAATAACAAGAGGAACGGTTGCATTGCAAGATGGCGTACTGTCTTTATAGTTCTTGTTTTTTGTATGACAACAGCGTAACTGGCCCGGCAATAGTCGGAGTAATCTCAGTACAATGCTTGCCAAATACATCTTTTGTGTCTGGTTTACATTTCATGGAACTTTCACGAGGCAGCTTTCGATATGTGTATTTCTTAGTACTGTTACGATGTGTATCGACTGCTTGTAATATAGCTGCCCTCTGGGCTTGCATGACCAGATCATCTTTAGCCCTGTTGTTGATTGAAAGTCTGATTTTGGGTAACATGGCGGCAATGTCTTCCGGTAGCTGAGCGATATAGTCTTGGAAATTGTCTCCATCAAATTCCAAATCATCAAGCCCAGTAAACACGCAGATAGAGTATTTCATGACGTCAGTACCGAATAATTCTTGGCAATACTTTATGGTGTTACGCAACTCTGCCGTAAAACGTCCAATGCGGAGAACGAACAAAAATGCGTCTATACCGCCATCTTTAGCTATAAACTCGAAATCAAATATCTTAGACAATTCTGACTCGATATCCTTTTTATCAATATCGGTGTTAAACAATCCGGGTGTATCGATCACAGTGACCTTTGCATTGCTGCTTGTTAAAGGAGGCTGGCTTGTTTTTGCCTTTGCATTGCTGCTAGTTAAAGGATGGTCGCTAGTTTTGTCAACGCAAACTAATGAGTTTGCACTTACACTTGGTTGAAAGAGTGGTTCGCCTAGAACAGTGTTGCCGGTAGCGCTTTTGCCATCACCTTTGCGACCGATTAATACAAGCTTATACCATTTTCTGGATGCCATCTATTCTCTACTTTTCTGTATCTGCAAAGCAACATAAAAAATAAACGATTTTCAAATTCCCTTTGTGTGTATGTACGAGTGGGTATCAAAAAGGTTTTGAAATCACCCAGAAGTGAAAGGGCTATATCGATGAAATGTTGTCAGTGTAATCACTGGTATTTATGTACATTATGGTCAAACAATGGTCTCACAAGTATGTTTGCTTTCTTTACAGGTGATGCTAGATGGGCGGTAAGCGCAAATCCTGCAAGGTGGAGAAAATTGAGGCACGCAGCGTGATTAAGTTCCTGCGTTTGAAGGGTTAGGCCTACGATGCCCAGAAAATCTATAATGAAATGAAGACTGTCTACAGTGATGATTGCCCGTCGTATGGCATTGTTGGTTTTTCGAAAAGGAATGTTTAAACTGGTTTAAGTGGACGGCCATCACTTACATGACTTTGGGATGATGCCGAGGCCACAGTGAAGAAAGTGGAGGATCTTATCATGAAAAGGTTATGCACTTACCGCCCATCTAGCGTCACGTGTAAAGAAAGTGAAATTGAGACCATTTTTGGACCATAATGTACATGATGTACATAAGGACCAGTGATTACACTGACAAAATTTCGTCGATATAGCTCCTTCACTTCTGGGTCTGGGTGATTTCAAACCTGTTTGATACCCGCTCATATATATTAATTAAGTTCAGATTTGGAGGACGATCACAACAATATATACTTAAAGCAATACCAACGTTATGATAACATATTCTAAACTCAAATGACACAATTTAGTAGAAAATAACTGTACTTTTTAAGACACAACCGACTTTGCCAGCATCACTCACTCATTTATATCCTATTCCTAGTTGTCCTGTCACTACTGCGGCATTGTTTCTTTTAGCAACATAATCGGTGTTATAATGTTAATGAATGCTAGCACTCGAATGATGTCGTCGATACATGCTTTCCTATTCGAACAGTTTGTGGTTTTGAAACAAAGTCGCGAGCAAAGGAACCTCAAACAATTAGCATTAATTGTTATGAATTATATAATAATACTCACAATTTGACTTCGTCTGTTTTATGGAACACGCACGACTAGCACTGAATGTTTTCATGTAGGCCTGTAGAGTATAGCATTACACATCTAAAATAATAATTTTGTGGTGACAAGATGCCCTTTATACTTTGGCGTGAATTCCAAATGTGATTATATGATTAATCTTTTTATAGACTTAAGGTGGTACTACACCCCTTGATAAATTTGTGACTATTTTTGCACTTTTCTCAAAAATAATAACACACTGGTAACAAAAGTTATGTACAGGGTGTCCCAGAATGATCTATACCTGAAAAGATGGAATTTTTTTAGGTATGAAGGGCATGTTTATCGGTTATATTGTTTTGCATTTTAAGTTCTACATATATTTAGCTTTCTCAGATTTTTTAGATATTAAAGATTGGACGTTTTTAGTAGAAGTTATAGAAGATTGCGTAAAATGGTGAATTCTAAGTTTTGACAATGCAACCTATTTTGAAAATCTGTAAAATTACTAACCGTTCAGCACAAAGTTATTTGGAAAAAGTTATGCAGGTATATTTTTAGTTGTGCCCCGTTCATATTTCCACTAAATATCCGATATCCATCTATTATTTATGACGATACGAATCAGTTAAAGTTGTTTGATTGACATTAAATGTACATAAAAAGATCCATGAGTTGATCAAGTGTGTTGTGCCATTTTTCAAGGATATGCGAGTCGTTTGCGCTGAAAATAAAAAGCAGGTTTTTCATCGATTTTACATTATTCCATGCCACGCCAAAACAAATAAAGGTAGCGTGCTGAAATTAACAGAATAAGTAGGAGACATGTCCAACATTATAATACAGGTATCAAAAATAGATACACTGCCCGTCTTCTATTTTTAGTTATTTTTGCAAACACGGTACAAATCATTCTGGGACACCCTGTATATTATAGGGACAAGGAATCCAGTTACTACACTGGAATTTCAGTGACTCAAGACAAGCGGTACGTTATTTATGATAAGAAAAGAGGTACTGCTAGAATGTACCTCATTTCTTTACATATATAATGAACTACTTGTCTTGAAGTAATTGCCCCTATAATATACATAACCTTTGTTACCAGTGTGTAGTTATTTTATTAAAATGCAAAAGTAGTCAAAAAATTTATCAGGGGGTGTAGTACCACCTTCAGGCGAGTCGAAGGGGAGAATGACCTGGCGGGTGCTGGCACTCAAATATTGAAACAAATTAAGCTGAAACACACGAAATGGTATTGGTTTTTATAAATGAGATTCCAAGCAATGATATTCGCCGTCGAAGTGATGTCTAATAATCGGATTAACTACCATAGCAGTAGGTAAAAACAATTTTCTGAATATATCGCGCTGCACTAGTACGTTCACGCGGTACCTCTGCATTTATCCATAGATGTCAAAGAGCAGGGATAAAGACCTGGATCGTAATTCTATAGAATATTCATATCATGCTGATCACTCGCACCTGTAAGATTAGTATCTTTGAAAAGAGCGGTATTGTATTCAATCTATGATTACAGACATTCACAGGTGATAAAAATAACCTGCTTGTAGTGCAGGGCGATATATACCAAAAATGATTTCACCTATTGCTATTATAGTTAATCCGATTATTACATGACTTCGGCGGCGAATACGAATTGTCATTTCCGCCCCATGTCCGTGATCTCGGGAGGGAAAAACGCCAAAATCTTTCGTTTTTATATATTATAGGTCTTACAATTAACTGAAGAATCGCAAAACCTATGGAAATATAAATGCAATTATTGGGTCCCTTGACTCATTTCCAATCATGTCCTATCAGTATTATTGAAAAGTAAAGTGCAGTATTTTAGTTAAATGGAAACTATGGTTCCAGCCCTTCCGCAACCCACATGTCACTATGTATTTTTCTCAGTTACTAAAATCTTTATCTTTGTATGGTTTCTACACTCAAGAACATCCACTACAATTCCCTAGGAGATTAAAAACCATTTTATTTCTCACAATTGATCCAAAGAAAACAAGAAATTCATTATTATTTTTTTCCGTAGCGTTAAACCATAATATTGCTCCAATTGAACATGGGGCATGGTCAAGATGAAAATCAAAAGTAATATCCGTACCAAAGCCCGGTATAGCATAATTATCGACATACTTTTAAAGTATGATGTTTTGCATAGACTTTTTGTCTCGAGTTTGGTGATAATATACGTGTTCGTAACTATAAAAATATTTGTCAACTTGTGAATCAAATGTGAATTAAGAAATATATTGCATTATATCCTTACAATTTTGATTAACCTTTTGCGTGGTTCGCAAATAATTTGAAGAATTTTTGCAATTTTTAGGAAATATTCCACCCAGTTATATATCACCACGTGGTCATTTTAATTCAAGGGCTTATACCACTAAATCAGACTTCTGCCAGCTTCTGCCCAAGTTTATCAGTCATATAGTGCCATCTTTACATTCAAAATGTGACAAATTGATATAATATTAGCAATTTTAGTGTTCAAAATCGTGTTTAAATACAATTTCTTAATGTGAATGTCACACAGGTTAAAAAGAAACGGGAATATTCGGGCAATATTTAAGACTATCTGCGCATGAAAAAAAAAAAAAAAATGTAGTTAGCAGTCGTCAAATCGGTCTTTTTTTATGTATCGCTGATTTTCTCAACAAGTAGCCGAGCAATGTTAGAAGCTAATGCATACCATGGTATGCAAAATGTTCTTCTCTAAGATGATATACATAATTTATACTTTAAAACTGGGAAAATATCTACTTTTGCACATAAACGTGAACTCTACTTTCATAACTTTGCGTGTATAAAATCAATGCGAAGAAGGTTTTTGTGGTGTGTTCTCTTTATCATCACACAGCTTGTCTCCCTTCGCAATGATGAAAAATTTCCACACGACGGTGTCGCTAACGCTGAGTTTTGCAGTGTATTCGAAAACATTTCATTTTCTCAAAATTTTTGAGAATCTACAGTCAAGCCAGAGAAGTAATTGGTGTGGTTGATGCATTCCTAGCCAGGTAAGCGTTTGAGTTTCTTTGCAAATTAGCTATTTTAAGCTCATAGTATCATGTCATGACATGGTTTGTGTACAGCTATGTACATGTACAGTACACCCATCGTATGGCTCGACATTACACAATTGTCACACTATGTCAGGCTGACGAGGCTGTGTCAGTGTTCATTCAATTGAAAATGTATCCTTGCTCGAGAAGTCAAGTCACAAATTTGTGCACCGCAGTGACCGATGAGCTTCCCACCCGAGTCTACACTGGATTTCAGAGAACAACGGCAATCCCTTGCTCAGATTTGTGCGAGCGCCCTGTTAATGATCGACGTACGCGGAACTTTGTGTTCACTTCAAGGGCGCCGATCTGCGATGAGTAACGATATGATGCACAATCAGCTAATCAGATATCTGTCTGTTGCTACGATTCAGCCAATCAGTACCCCACCTCCGTTTATACTCTAGACTGTGCACACGCTCTCAAAATGTAAACAAGTGACATTCATACATTTGCTATATAACCGCGCGCGCGATTGGTCGAGAGCCAGGCATATTCAGCGCTCATACATTCACACTATGTAACGGGCGCACGTGATTGAGTCGAGTGCCGGGCATAAACAGCGTTTATGCCCGTGTCCCGGATGTGCGATCGCCAGGTAGGAAAAATGAAGGAAAATCATGATTTTTGATATACGGTAATGTTGCTTTGTACGCTTTTTGTTATTATTTTTATGAAATAAGAATCACAAAATATAGTCCTACTGGTATGTATGAACTGGGTTCATTCATATATTTTCATGACTAAAAACCATTTAGTCATGAAAATATATGAATGAACCCCTAATTCATGCACGGCTACTTCAGTGTGATGATTTCGGTATAGAAAAGAATGCAAGAAAATCGTGTTAAGAATCTTACATCTTATTTTTTGTTATTATTTGATGAAAAACAATCACTGAATGTTTGGGAATGTATGAAAGGGCTTATTCATATGCCTCAGGCATAAACAATCAATCATGCTTGCGGGGCATTATGGGCCCTCAATTTCATGAATGAACCCCTAATTCTTCTCTGACAAAAACTTTACGAGACCATTGCATTTGAAATCTAAGCATGAATGCCATGCACATGTACATTGTACTAAGCGACAGTTCAAAATAGCCAATTCTCTCGGTCAGGGTTGTTCCATTCATTGCACTTAATGCGATTCTGTCGGTCAACATGATGTCACTTTTGCCATGATTGGGCTATTCCATCTCGCCCCTAGTGTGACACAAAGGGGACACTTACCGTTGCACTCAATGGGGGAAATCACAAAACATGCAACAAATAAATACTCTTGATGAAATAATTTTATGCTCGATTTCTTATCAGGGAAATCAATTTTTAAATAAATTACCATACTAAATTAATTGGTATTTTCTGTGCTGAGAAAATTTTCTTGAACTGAAAGGCCCTGTACAAACCAATAGGGATTTCATGAGGGTGTCCGCTTTGACAGACGTGGGAAGAAGTACATACTTTTGCAACATACTTCCATGTGTATGTGTATGTGTTTTTGTATACAATTTACAAAATTTATGTACGGTACTTATACAAAAGTACATACTTTTGCAACATACTTCCATGTGTGTACGTAGTCGTTTCTCCTGCATGCATTTTTACATATCAGAACCACGGGTATAAGCCCACCCCAGTGAAATCTGCCATCTAGGGGGTGGGCTTATACCCAGTGGTTACTGATATGCAAAAATGCATACTTTGCATAATTCAAGTATACATTTGTATATTATGTCATTATTGACTGAAAACTACCTCATGTGCTGTGTGCAAAACTACAATGTACATAGTATTTAATACATACCCGGAATTTTGGCAAAAGTATGTGGTTTTGCATATGCAAAAGTATACAGTACTTTTGCAAAATACATAATATATATAGGCCTATACGCCATATAATGCAATTTCTACATACATGTACCGTATAAGCACCCAGGGCACTTAACAAAGTCATTTTGGGTGGACAGTTATTTTTAACCTGGTTTACCTAATCTTTCGCAAGGGGCGTTTATTAGAGACGCTTAATTACGTATGTTATAGGTCCTGAGACGTTCTAGGAGCTTTTCTGGTGCAGAAAATGCATTGCAAGTTTACACTAGACTTGTAGTCCTCCAACTATTTCACTGTATTGACGACTTGACGGCTAACTGTCACTTCAACATTACATGTAATGTTACCCTTAATTGAAAATACCCTAGGTGGGTGCTTATTGGGGCATGGGAGCTTATTGGAACAAATTTATACGGTTTATGCAAAAATACATGCTAGTGTTTTTTGTTTAGCCAGGCTGAGTATCCACATTTTGAAGGACTTTTTTTTTTGCACCAATTTTCGCTCAAATTTTGGGACTTCAGGCAGAAATATGCCTGTACAGTGTTATGGGTAAAATTTTCAAGTTGATAAAAAATGTTTATGTCAGATTCAGTTTCTACACAAAATTTCACCCTAGAAAATGTTCCTTTTTAATTAGGATATCTTTCACTTTAAGTTTCCACCATTCTGGCTGCCAAACGTATAGTCAAAGCTTGAATGCTGTTTTATGAATATTAATTACGGTACAAATCAATGCATCAACCATGCATGATGGCAATGGACTCTAGCATCGAATGCGTAACTATGTGCCAATTTGAAGATTCCACAGTTCACAAGTAACTCAGTTCAGGTCACGAAGGCGAAGCCCCGGGGGCAAAGCATATCAGTAATGCTAAGTGCACAGGTAGTCGTTCTTCTATATAGCCACACCACATGCAATCTATTCAAAAATGCATACTGTGCAAAGTATTCAAAACTGCCTTATATCTGCATACAAAACCATGTACAGTTTGATGTACAATGTACTCACTACTAGCCTGTATTTATTTCATATTTTTGCTCAGGTACACCTGAGCGAATATATACATTCAGTTTAGACCTTGACCTTTGAACCTAAGTAGCTCCAAGTCAGGCTTCTTCTGCAAATGCTTTTGCTTTGTCTTCACTAGAAATATTTTATAGTATAATATTTGATAGGATAATGCCTGGTAATGGAAATGCAGACTATAAATGCTAGCTACTAAATTAACCTCACTCCCTATGACATAGTTCATAATATATATGCAGCAGTGAGATATCTAACTTGAGGTGGACATAGAATATTAGCCTCATTTCCCATGAAATTATTTATAAAACTGTGTTGTAGCCCATAGTGGAGGGTTTTTTTAACCTGGGGATGATATTAATCATAGGTGTTGACAGATTGATAGTGGTCTGGAAGTTCAAGTTAGTAAATTACATACTGCTCATGATAGCCAAAAACCATATTTAGCATTAGGGTTTATATTCATAAATATGCCAATAGTATATGATGCAAAACTATATACAGCACATCAGGCCACCATGCATGTATACTATCGCAATATACCAAGAATGAAGTTGATTGGTTGTTGCGATGTTGTGTTAAATCTGCAGAGTGGATTATTAATGAAAATGTGGGTAAAATATGCAATAAAAGCTGCTGAGTAGATTTATGAAAATGTAGGCGAAATATGCAAATTAGCTTATTAATATTCATAAATATGCAAATAAAACATGACATAGAACTATAATACAGCACATTAGACCACTATGTCCTATCACCATACCAAGTTTGAAGTTTAAGCTGCAGAGTAGATTAATGGTTTTGCTTCCGCCCGGACAAGCAAAAAACAAACATCCATTTGGATGATAACACAAGCTCCACATATGTGTGGAGGCCAAAATTCTAATATGGAGTCAACAGGTTTACAGAGAGAAACTCCTATCTTATAGCTAGGCAAATCAAACAGTCCGCTGCTGCTCAGAGATAAAATCAAACATGTATGAATATAGTTAAAGGCAAAAAAAAAATGAATGGAAGACTACAAACTGTGGATGGTAACATAAGGGGTGGTGCAATAATTATGTGTACCCCGGGGTGAATTCTCAAAATGGTCTGCCAAAATCGCTTGTCCCCCTTTGGCCGTGCTAAAAAACCTTTGCCCCCCTTTCGATGTGCTAAAAAAACCTTTGCCCCCCCTTTGACGTGCTAAAAATCATTGCCCCCCCCCTTACACATGCAAGATTTTGGGGAACCCAATTTAAAACCTTAAATTGTCTTAACATATAATGCGAAAGAAGCGAGCAGGAAATTTTGCATATTTGAAAGTGTTCAGAACGCTTTCCTACGCCTTTTAGGGCGTAATATAGAAACGGTGCCCAAAATATCTGTGCCAAAAATCACATACCCCACACGTTCAACTTGCCAAAAACCGCTTGCCCCTTCGACCTCACAACAAATGCTTGCCCCCTTTGGCCTGCCAAAAATCTTTGCCCCCCCTATATTCACCCCGGGGTACACATAATTATTGCACCACCCTAAATATATGAGAAGTTCTTCTTCAACCTATTTTTTTTTTTTTTTTCAGATTTTGCTTGCTAAATATGTGAAAGGAGATTACAACAAGAGTGCTGTAACAGTTGCAAAAATACTTTTCTGTTCTCTCTGCCGAACCCCACAAGAGCTGCAATCAGACAATGTTGTACATTTTACAGGTGTTTGGCTCAGGTAAGGGTCCTATATTTCCTATATTTTTAAGATTTTCCTATATTTCCGTAGAAAGTTTCAAAAAGCCCTATAATCCCTATATTTTCATATTTGGAATATTTTTTGCTGAAGGTCTTTGTATTAAATATACTAGTTCACCCGTTGCTGTGAGAGTTACTGATAGCGATGCTATTTGACCCCTGATGACCCCTTTTGACTTTTCATGCTCCCGTGATATTAAAATGTAGCCCCTGGATGACCTTTGACCTCGGATGACCTCGATTATACTTTTTACATGTTCCCCTCATATCGAAGATTCCACCTACTAAGTTTGAGCCCGATCGGACAAAAATTGAAATTTGACACCTCCGTAATGACCATTGACCTCGGTTGACCTCAATCTTATTTTGGGCATATATTCCTCTTGTATCAAGGATTCCATTGAGCCCGAACGGACAAAGTTTGAAATTTGACCCCTCCGTAATGACCTTTGACCTCGGCTGACCTCGATTTTATTTCGGGCATACATTCCCCTCCTATCAAGGATCCCACCCACCAAGTTTGAGCCCAATCGGACAAAGTTTGAAATTTTGACCTTTGACCTTGACCTCCGATGACCTCGAAAACCACACGGTCAACATGCTTTTTTGGATACCTATCCATATCCGTAATATCGGATCGATGTGTCGCAGCGCGGCGAAACGCATAGCCGGACAGACAGACAGACACACACACTTCGCTGGTTATTTTAGTATAGTAGAAATGCCTCCCTGGACCCCACCAATCAGGTTTATTTGTATCCATCTCTATAATTCCAGGTTGCATTTTTGCCCTGCAATTTCAGTTAATTCTCTAACTTCTTGGGGCTTTGCCATATGAACCTACACTAGACCTTTTCATAGTTCATGTTGAGATTTTGCATATAAAATAGAGATAATCAGTGTGGTGTTGAATGCTGACATCTTGTGGGTACACGCCATGATGGCCGTTCGTGCTCGATCTCCATGAGTGAACAGCAAAATCACCGTGTTGATGTGTGGTCGTGCATCTTGAACTCGCCACTCAAAAAAGGTGGCAATGTTACATTTTCCCAAATTCGACTCAAATTAAATGATGATATCTCTGCCAAGCAAGAAGTTATTGTCACGCTTGTGGTCTCATTTTATTGCTAAATAAAATGCACTTTCAACCCAGTAAAAAGAATTCCATTAGCCTTTTTAATACTGACACTGCTTCATAGAATTCAGAATGGGCAGAGTGGCGGAGGTGGGGGATGTGGCACACACAAACTCTATGGGATTGATATTTTAGTGCATAATCTGCTTCTGTAAAGACTGTAAATTGGATTTTTACTCTATTTAGCATCTAAAAGACTCATGAACTTACAGCTAAACAATTCTACTTATTGGTTTAGTCTAGAAAATACAAACTTTTCCATACAAAACTACCCGTTTTCATATCAAACACTGTAGGGTGTCTTCAAAATCTAAAAGTTACTGTAAAATTTTTATTACCCGTACTGACTCGAGTATAGTCCCACCCCGTTTTTGGGTGAACATTTTTCAAAATTGGGGGGTGGGACTATACTCGAATTTCAAAAAAAAATAAAAAAATTTGAATGCATTTTGAAATCATTAATAGAGTATGACATGAATACAAAGTATCAATTTTCATATTATAAATACAAAACATCTTTTTTTTTTTTTTTTAGGTCAACCATGAATGATCCTACCATGTAGGTCTAGGTCCTGGGACACTCCAAAGCCGAAAAAATAAATAACTTAAAAAAAAAAAATTAAAAAAAAAATTCTGAAATTTTTGAAAATTTGGGGATGGGACTTTACTCAAGGTGGGACTATACTCGCGTCAGTACGGTACTTATCCTACCACAGTCAAAGTATAGATTTTCTGAAGGGAATTTGATGAGGAATCTAAATATGGACTTACTTTTTCTGTATGGGGTAAGGGCAAAATGTTTCAGTTTAAAATATGTTGAATTGTAAAAAAATCTAACATACTTTGGGACACCCTGTATTCTGAGATTGCCAAACAGCTGTGATTTTGGTTTCTTCTAAAAGTCAGTGGGCTCCCCCCATTTTGCATTTGTTTTTAAATTTCTCGTGAGCTTTGAGACAAACCTTTTTTTTTTTGCCTAATAAGCAATGCATTAAGTAACCCATTTTTTATTTTAATTTTTTTTATTCCACCCTGTATAACTTGAAGGTCACCCTGTATAGTGAATTGAAGTGTGTGTATTTGAAATGCTTATGCCTTCAGCTTTCAAAAAAAAATGTATACTTTTGCTAGTTTAGGGTTGATAATTATGGAGATAATTAGAAACACGATTGGTGTAAAAAGTCATAATATTTGTGATGTAACGTTAAGGGTGGCGAGTCCAGGACACATGGCCGTGTGGCAAGCTGTGACCATGCTGTAGTGTCTGATGCATGAACACGCAGATCAGTTGTACCCACAAGATGGCTTAAATTGGCTGACAGCCTCTATTAATCCCTAGATAGTTAAAACTATTTCTTGCAACAAGACAAAATAATTTAACTATAGTTTCATCAAAATCAGAGCAAGTTCCATTTTAGCCCATAGCGGGGAAAAATTGGACCTATGACGTCCCAATTTTACTCTTTTGCCCATAACTCCATAACAGTACATCATAGATTGGTCAAAGTATACCTTTTTTGAATCAGAATTACCAGTGAGTCACGATAGTGTGAGTTTTGAACTGAGTAATTTTGACCCTTTGTGCAAAGTTCAATGACCCTTTTCTACTACATGTACATGTAGAATGAGAGTAGGCCCTCCCTATTGTTAAATTGCCTCCATAGCCAGATTAATTAGCACTATAAGGCCATGTGTTTTGAACTCACCACCCTTGGCGTTACATCACAAATATTATGAATTTTTACACCAATCAAGTTTCAAATTAGAATATCTATCAACCCTAAACTAGCAAAAGTATACATTTTTGGAAAGCTGGAGGCAAAAGCAATTTAAATATACACATTTCAACTCATTGTACAGGGTGACCTTGAAGTTATACAGGGTGGAATAAAAAAAATCCAAATAAAAAATGGGTCACTTAATGCATTGCTTATAACTTGCAGTTATAAACTGAAAGTAAACAACATTGATTTGGTTAGAGGTTAGGGGGAGCCTACTGACTTTGGAAGAAAAAAAATCACAGCTGTTTGGTAATCTTGGAATACAGGGTGTCCCAAAATATGTTCAAATGTTTTTACAATTCAACATATTTTGAACTGAAACATTTTACCCCTAACCCATACAAAAAAAGTAAGTCCATAATTAGATTCCTCATCAAATTTCCTCTCAGAAAATGTAAACTATGACTATGATAGGATAAGTAATTAAAAATTTAGGGCAACTTTTAGATTTTGAAGACATCCGCATTGCTTACTACAGTGTTTAGTATGAAAACAGGTAGTTTTGCACATAAAAGTTTGCATTTCATAGACTAAACCAATCATAAAGAGTTCAAAATGATTAAAAACAATTAGCAGAATAAATAATTTTTCAAAAGAGCTCTTAACCATGTCTGTAGCCCATATGGATGCAAAGATATGATCAGTTGATTCAACACGCACACACAAAATCTTTATTTCCCATAGACTTTGCACATACCGCCACCGCCTCATCCCCCACCTCGGTCATTCTGAACTCAAACAACTCTAACTCCACTATCTTAGCTGATAAACAATTCTCCTTTGGAGGTCTGATAGGGCACACATTTAGCTACAACATGACACCAAACACACTTCAATACCTGTTTAAGCAGAGATATAACAATTTGAAGGAGTCTCAAAAACCACCATTTTTGGGTGGTGAGTTCAAAACGCGTGGCCATAAATACTATTCATCTGCCAAATATGACAACTGTAACATGATTTGCACGATTGTAGTGCATGTAAACTGAAATCTCATTGCACTATTTCATGTCCTAAACCATAATCCCCGAAGCTGTAAATAAAGTTTTAGCTCATTTTGGACTTAGCGTACATTATTCTCTTCCAATTTATTTAATATGGATTCCCCAGAAGTAAATGACTGCCCAATTTACCCTTTACTAAACGTTTGTTTTATAGTTATTGTTATATGCAGTATTTTTAACTTTTTATGGCCCCACTGAGCCCACCATATGCATATGGGTGACCCTGCCCCGCTTCACAAATTTGTTTGTCTCCTTTACTATTGTAAGGCTTGCAGTCCTGAGATTAGGTTTGTATGTAGCCAAGACACATGGCTTTTATATGGCTCAGTCAGGTCCCTTCTAACCTTAAAATTGACATCCCTAGACTAGTCAGAAAAAGGGCAAACACTGCTCGGTCACCCCTATTGCACTATTTGAAGTTGCTTTGTCCAATAAAGCCTTGAAATTATTGTATTATTCTTATTCCAGTTATATTAGCAATTCTGTAAACAATATTATCCAGATACGCAACACAAATATTCTTATGCATGTCATTTTAAGTGTCCATGTGCCATTTTCGAAAAACTAGGTGAATGTAATACAAAAGCAACCCGGTTCCAAATGCTTTTGAACTATGTTTATTCAAACAAAAGAAAGGAATTCCACTATTGCTGGAGTGTGGCTAACATGCAGTACAAGCAGATCAGGAAATAAAGTTACATTAATTATAACTGTTCCAAAATGCTAATAACACATTCATGAGTATCCACAGTCAATTGTACAAATGTATGTATTTCTTACTATCTTCTCTTTCTGTGACTCTTTTTATCCATAGAATCATTTGATGCCCTCGTTGATGCTACAAGGAACAAGTGACAACATCCATGAGCGACACAGTCAGTCATGTTAGCAGAGGTGAAACTTTCTCAATCGTCAACATCCACAGATGCGTATAAAAATGAATGATACAAGCTGCATAAATATGATGAACAAATACATTCACTTTATCTATTTAGAAATGAAAGGCTTTTAAGACCAGCACATTTACATGGATTTGTTTCAGTGAGTGGTCATTTCATATTACCAGTGTTAGCAGAACTCATTGTAAAGCTGACAATGTGGCTATAAATTCAAGTCAAATCCCTACCTTATTAGAATGAGAAGCATGTTCTTAAAACATATGGAAACTATATTTGGCAAATAATGTGAACTATAATATAACCTTTCTTAAGATTTTGTGAATGATAATTAGCAGTGTTCAAATATGCCTCAAAAAGTTACAGGCCAGCCGGCTTGACCTTAAAAGTTACCTGCCAGCCGGGCCGGCAACTAGATGCCAGTCAGAAAAGTTACCGGCCAGGCCAAAAAGTTACAGGCCAATGGCCTGCTGACTGGCCCTATTTGAATGCTGATGATTAGCCAAGTCAAGTCCAGACAAGTCAAGTAATACTTTATTATACTATTCAGCAAATTACTTCAGCGGTGTCGATGTCCTTCTGCTTTGTCTGATTATCAAATAAAAAAACTACATTCTTATAAATAATTATTCGAACACTTTTAAGGGATTATTGGAAATGGTTGACCTCTCTACCCCTGTATAATGTTTGCATGCCCAATATGCTCATCTTCACCATATCTTCTCCCAACATTGTTTGGTGGGGAAAGGGAAGGGTACGTATGTTGAAGATGAACATTGAGATAACACTACTATAATCCTTAGTTTCCAGTGACTCATATAGCGTATGCACTGTACTAAGAAGAACAGGGAATTGGGTGTTCGAACACATTTGTGACCGTACACCACGAATGAGCGTAAATGTCCTCAATTGTATTCTGAGTTACAGTGTAAAATGGGCATGAAGGTCGTATTCATAGGTACCTCAATTTGGTGCTACGTGTACCTCATTTAATGAGATACACGTAGCACCAAATAGAAATACCTATGAATATGACCTTCATGCCCATTTTACACTGTAACTCAGAATACAATTGAGGACATTTCGTCGTCCGTATTCCATAGTGGCGTATAGTGGGGCGCCGCGAATAAACAACTTTTCGAGAAAATCGGGTTTGAAGAATTGCCAATTTAAAATCGAGTTGTGTAAATCAGACATTCATTATATTTTGTAAATGATGTGAAATTTCTGTAGTAAACTTAATAGATTTTATTGTTATATATTTTTCAAAAGAAATAAATACATACTATTGCTGACAAACTGAAAATAAAACTATACGTCACTATGGAAAACGAACAAAACGCAATACCCTAACCTAACGTTAACCGTGACGCCACCTCGGTCGCCGTGTAATCCCTATGGCGTTACTTTTCTTCGTTCGTATTCCATAGTGGCGTATCGGTCCGATACGTGTACGCCACTATTACATACGATGTTTTTCATTTTTGCCGATATTTCATAATTATAAAATGTGTATAAAAACAGGCTTGTGGCCGGTTGGAGATCGGAAGATCGACAAGAAGTGAAAGTGTGTCGATACCGCAGGTTGAAGTAATTAAATACAAAATAATTAGCTAATTATGACTGATGAGACTTAGAAAAATGAAAGAGAACATCATTAAAAACATATGTGCCAATTTTCAAAAAAATGACCAAAAATCACTATACGCCACTATGGAATACAGCCGACGATTTACGGCTCATTCGTGGTGTACGGTCACATTTTGTCCGGGATTGTAGGTCACACGTTGCTACGCAGTTTGACTAGCGAGGGAGGTGCCAATGTGATTCTAGGGTTCAGTCTTTGATCAAGTAATCTCAGGGGCGTAGCAAGAGCATCAGGGGCCTATGGACAAGGAGCAGTACGGGCCCTTTTAACCAGGGCGGGATTTAGCCTACCTTATTGGGGCCCTGGACCAGGCCAAAATTTGGAGGCCCCGAACTCACATGCCGAGGAAGGTATATGCACTCAAGTCAGTGGCCAATTTTTGGTTTAACTGGGGGACTAAGGGGGACTAACATATTTTGTTGAATTCAATTTCAGACTATCTTGGCCCCAGATCAACATAAATTTTTGAATTTGAATAAGCGGAAAATTTTACAATTTTGCCCTATTTTGACCAAAAAAAGATGCTGTTATTGGGGTTACAAGAAAGATGCATAGGGCAATTTTGGGGGCCCCCCAATTTTTTTTTTTTTTTTTTTGGGGGCAAATTTGCCCTGGTCCCCGGCCCATCTGACCCAATGCTATAAAAAATCCGCCCTGCTCTTCATTATCAGCCCTTATTTAATTTTTCGCTTTTGTGCTCGGGGCCCCTGAACCTCGGGGCCCATGGACTTGGCCCATCCTGTCCCCCACTTGCTACACGCCTGAGTAATCTTCATGTGTATGCCAATTGAGTTTGTCATCAAAATAAATAAATAAATTTCAGAATTTATATAGCGCTTTTTCCAGAGGATGCAAAGCGCTGTAATTTCGCCACGTGGTGAATCATCACAATCAGATCGCATCAACTAGGCTAGTTGCAGCCGAACCTGGCGCAAACCTATCCGCACTTAGATTGTAACATCCACCCATTTTCTGCAGCTCCCCAAATTCCATTGGGTGAAGGAAGTTTTTGATAACGAAACAACTAATCACCGATTTTGAAAGCAGGAGGAAACCGGAGATCCCGGAGAAAACCTGAGAGAGCAAACATGGATCGGGATAAACCAAGTGCACATGAGTCCTTGGGCGCATGCTGGGATTGAACCAGGGACCTCAGTGGTGCAAAGCGAGGGAACTACCGCTGCGCTTAACTCGCCTCCCTCAATCATAGTGCCAAGATATTTATATGAGGACACATGCTCCACATTACTACCCTTCACCACTAGGGTTTGGAGTTGTACTTGACGCCCTAAAATCAATTATCATTTCCTTAGTTTTGGAAACGTCTCAAGCTATGCAATGTTATTTTGCGTATGTATACAACATGTCACATTATCCAATTCATTCCAAGGCATAGGTTTTAAACCTTTAGACACATCTGCTTCTGCTTGAGAACATATTACTGTAGCACTGAGTAATTCAATTTGATCATTTATCTTACAATTTAAAGCTACTTCATGAAAGTTGGGAATTCCCTTTACCGTGTAATCACAGTAAACAAAGTCAGGACTATTTATGTACTCGGAATCCCCTAGAATGTAAAGTGGATATTACATCATTTTGGAAATTCCCCAGGAAGTGGTGTAATATGAAAGGTTAATGTTTAAAATTAGTCTTGGAAATTTCCAGATTACATCTTATTTTGTAAAAGAGTGCTATAGAACGGGACATTTATTTATGTTTATGTATCAGAAGATTATCATGTTTTACTTTCATTTATTCAGATACTGTTAACTTTTCAAACAGTGTGTTTTCTTGTGCACTCTGAAGTGAATTTGGGTGAAAGGTGTGTTTGGCCTTGACGACTCCGTAACAATATTTGACTCACGTTGCTGTTGAATCGCACCTGCTGTCCCAAATCTACAGAGTGTATACACATTATACACACATACAGATAATACAACTTCTTTTGTATAAATTAATGTAGTTTTAGCCGACAGAAAAAGCATAATATAAAAAACATGTTGTGCATCTTCAGTGTTTTAAGGAAATCCATTCAAGCTATTTTAAGTTAAGAGCAGTCCTTCTGATTTCATGCCATTGCAACTCAAGTTTTCAAATTTTTGTTAACTGCTCTGAAACATGGGAAGCATCATTACATAAAGGGTTCACAAAAAATAACTCCCCTTATAATTACAAAACATTTTTTTGCTTAACTTGACATACATTTCGTTGATTTGAAAAATTTAAAAACATGTGAATAAAGGAATTATTTTCCTACCCTCCCAAAGTTCTTTTTAATAAAAATCTGTTTGTTTTGGCCAAAAATAATCACATTTTCCAAAAATGATGCTTTCAGAAAAAGTTGCACTTTTCCACATCCTATACATGTAACTTACAAAAACATTCTCGATATCAATGTTTTGATTGATTTAATGGTGTTTTTGTGTTCTTTCATTTTATGTATACGATAACCCAGTCACCCATACAATCATCTTGCAATTTAAAACAATGATTTATTGACATGTAGGGGGTATTTCTAGAAGCTTTTGAGCCGGTGTGTCAAAAATGGTAAAATCAATTACAAAACATTTCTTTGCATAACTTGACATTCATTTTGTTGATTTAAAAAATGTATAAATCTGTGAATAAAGCAATCTTTTTGCTACCCTACTAAAGTTATCCCTTCTCAAATTCCTTTTTTTTTTGGTAAAAAATAATCACATTTTTCAAAAATAATGCTTTAAAAAAATTGCACTTTTCTACTTCCCATACATGGAATGTACAAAACTTTCTCGATTTCAATGTTTAATTGTTTTGATTTCCTTTACCTTTCTGTCTCTGATCCCTTAATCACCCATGTAACCATCGTTTAGTGCAAAGTAATGATTCGTTGAAGCTAATTTTGACATAAATGAGGATTTTCTAAAAGCATCATTTTTGGAAAATGTGATTATTTTTTGGCCAAAACAAAAATATTTTTAAAAGAAAAACATTGGGAGGGTAGAAAAACGATTCCTTTATTCACAGGTTTTTAAATTTTTCAAATCAACGAAATACATGCCAAGTTATGCAAAGAAGTGTTTTGTAATTTTAGGGGGGAGTTATTTTTTGTGAACCCTTTATTTAACACTGAAGATGCCCAACATGCCACAATTACCATGATTACATAATCGGTTTAAAAAACATTTATGAGGGGAAACTGTTAAAAGTTGTGTTACCTGTATGTACAAGGGCACTTCGTGAATACACATAATCTTGGGCCATGTAAAATCACGTACGTCACTTCATTACCAAATACAAGGAGAAACAAAGTATTACCTGCAATTTTTTGTCACATTGTGTCGATCAACAGTGATTTGAGAAATAAAAGTTATTAAAACATAATGTTATTTGTGAAGTGTTTACTTGTGTGATTCAATGAGTAACATTAGTAGTTCCTGGTTGTTTGAATACTGTTCTACTTGACAGTGCTTTGAAAGAAATGAATAATATAGCTGGCTTAAATCTTTCAAGTGGAAGAATGCACAAGGAACATAATTTGTGAGAAGTGCAACTATGGATTAGCTCACAGATTTATTTGGTGTTTGTTTAGGCTAAAAAAACGGCAAATTCATTTTTTTAAACTTTTTGCTTACACAAACGAATATATAAGACCCCATTTTTGCCAAAACCATGCAAAATTACATACTTTTCCAAAAGTGTGTGCTTTTGCTTATACAACTTAGTATATACTATATTAATAAACGTATATAAGACCCAATGTCTTACAGTACATTATGCTTTCGGTGGTGGTTTATGCACCGCTTTTTACACCCATTTTTGCCAAAACCACATACTTTTGCAGAATATGTCATTTTGCATGATTATGCAAAATTACATACTTTTCCAAAATTGTGTGCTTTTGCTTATGTAACTAAGTATATACTATATTAATAAACGTACAAGACCTAATGTCTTAGTACATTGTATTTCTGGCGGTTGTTTATGCCACCTCCCCCCCCCAAAAAAAAAAAAAACCTACATACTTTTTCAAAATATGTCATTTTGCAGGGTCATAATGGTTATACAAAATTACATACTTTTCCAAAAAGTGTGTGCATTTGCTTATGCAAAGTATATTCTATATTATTGAATGTATATAAGACCTAATGTCATATAGAACATTATACTTCTGGTGGTGGTTTATGCCCCCCCCCTGTTTTGCCAAAACCACATACCTTTGCAAAATATGTCATTTTGCGTGGTTATATTAAAATTACATACTTTTCCAAAAGTGAAAAGTGTGTGCTTTTGCTTATGCAACTTCATATATACCCCCGTTTTTGCCAAAAACACATGGGCTACTTTTGCAAAATATGTCATTTTGCATGGTTATACAAAATTACATACTTTTCCAAAAGTGTGTGCTTTTGCTAATGCAACTTAGTATATACTATATTATTAATAATAATAATAATAAACGTATTATAAGACCTTTCTTACACATTATATTTCTGTTGGGGTTTATACACCGCTTTTTACCCCCCCGTTTTTTGCCCAAACCATGTACTTTTGTAAAATATGTCATTTTGCATGAATATGCAAAATTACATACTTTTAAAGTGTGCTATCTGCATATATTATATGCAATATGCAACTTAGAATATAATATATTAATAAATGTATAATAAGACCTTATGTCTTATAGTACATTACATTTCCTGGTGGCTGTTTATGCAGCACTTTTACCCCTAATTATGCCAAAACTTAATATACCGTACTAAATTGCAAGATATGTCATTTTGCATGATTAGGTCTATGTAAATTTAACATATTTTTCCAAAAGTGTGCTTTGCATATGCAACTTGGTATAAAGGCCTACTTTATTAATAAACGTATCTTTGGCCTATAATAGTACATCATCGTGGTTTATGCACCCCCAACGTTTTTGCCCTGATAGTTTTTTACCCGTAGTCTTTCACACAGCGTGCCAAATCTAATTAGTAAAATTGGAATGAGAAAAGTATTACATGTGTAGCCAAATGTCAGTTTGGAAGGGATATAAGCGAGAGATGAGACTGTTTTGAATCGTTTCAAACACCAAATTGTCTGGAATACCTCCAGCTACCTGCAAAAAGCTCCGTGAAATGAATGGTAACGGCGCATTATTAAGTGGTGTGCTCCCGCTTTGGTAGTATGCGCCCTGATTCCCTATAGCCAGTCCGTGTGCTTTCTATACAAAACATCTATTTTTGTATACGTACTGTAAAGTACGGTAAAGTATGATGTTTTGCATATGCAAAACTACATGTTTTTCGTAAGTATGTGTTTTTGCATATGCAAAAGTACATACTTTTATAAAGTATGTAGTTTTGCATATGCAAAACATCATATTTTGCG
Organism: Amphiura filiformis; assembly: GCF_039555335.1. Lineage (NCBI taxonomy): Eukaryota > Metazoa > Echinodermata > Ophiuroidea > Amphilepidida > Amphiuridae > Amphiura > Amphiura filiformis. Next base: position 60,791,707 of record NC_092631.1, on the reverse strand, counting down.
TAAGTATCTGCTTTTGCACGCAGCACCGGTTCGTCGACAACTGCGGTCATCAACATCATCTTCTCAGTTTCTTGAACGCAGAACCCATAGTGTGTCATTCGCAGACAGATCTTTCTCATGCTTTGGACCAAAAGAGTGGAACAAACTTCCCATCCATATTAGGAATGCTGAGACTGTTGGTATTTTCAAGAAGCTGCTAAAATGCCATCTGTTCCAACAAGTCTATCAGACTTGAATTCTCGTGTCTGCCTTTCGCGGCGCCTTTGAACAATTGACTTTTTGTATATTGGCGCATAGCTTTCAAAATTCCCATATTTGTGCAAATCAAAAACTCGCATGAAAACACCAAGTTTTTGTAAAATCGCCCAAATGTTATTTCACCAAAAATAGCAAGAAATGTTTCATTCACCAAAGTGAAAACAAATCACAATGATTAAAAATATTACGTTGAAATAATAACAAATATTTACAAACAAAAATTACCAGATGTTCCTAAAATGAAAATATGCCGATCAATAAATGTTTTATTGACAATCACAACAGATACAAAGAAACAATACATGATTTACAAGTATCATGTCGCCTGTGATTTTTACTTACGTATTTATAATGGTACAACCATAATCTGTCATATCAATATCATGCACTTGTCGACTATTACATGTGTCTGTTTTTACATATAGCTAGGATTAAATACCAAACTCATCTCAAGTGGCAGTCACTTCAAATCATTCCACAAGTCACGTTGTATAAAAATGTTACTGGTTACACCATCAAAAGATTTGGTACAACAAGAATTATATACCTATTATACAACTTATTGCCCCCTTCAACAATAGGATTCTTTAAAGCACTCCCGAAGTTTGAACTTTATATTTACACTGATCTTACATTTATTTTTCATTATTTGAAAATAAATCTTTCTTATTAACCCTAACCCCCCGAAGGGTTTTTTAGCGACTGGAAGGGAAAGAAGGGAGAAATAAAGAGAGAAAACAAACAAAAAGGTTGTTGGCTCTGGTGGGATTCGAACCCGAGACCCCTCGCCGACACCTAGCCACGGATCTTACGCTGCCCGGGCGAGCGAATTCGTGCCCATGATATATCACTTGGGGTGGGATGCACGCACGCGACATGAAGTTGTTTGTAGTGTTTTGTAGTACTCAGGCTTCTTAGGGTTAAATGTATAAAATTTAAAGTAAACGAAAAGGTAGAGCATCATATTATATTACAACAATTAGCCCAAAGCTCCATATACTAAATGTGTTTAGGTATTTATTGATAAATGCAAGAATAACATAGAACCAACACATGTCATAATAGCTAGTATCGTTGTCTTTCAATTACGGGTTCGAAACCTGGCAGGTGAAACCTTTTCTTTTAGGATATTCTTTTTACTTGGGTCTTCGACGATGCTATTCTATTTACAATACATACCCCTGAATCGAGCTAAGGGGTTTATTTTCTAGAAATAAAATTTAGATTTAGACAATTTAGACCAAGCAATCTTCTTGACACTATGGGTTCTGCTTTCAATCTTCTTAACACGACAAACACAACCTTCAACATCATCTACAGGGTCTGGCCACCCCCTCCCTCCGCTTCTGTGGCGTGGTGGAGGGTCAAATTTGCGTCGGGGACATTTACAGACTTGACATTTAATATGGAATATTTTTTCCGCACTGGCTAAATATTAATTGGGGTGTGTCGAGGGATGGTGTAAAATAATTGTTTGATACAAAATGTGCTTGCCATATATTTACATTATGGTGCTCATAATGTAGCGAATTTGCCTAAAATGGCGGATTTAGGGAGGCTGAATTTGAGCTTTGTGGGGGACACAATTTTAGACATGCAACATGGTTCTGTTATTATCAAATTTATAGGGGATTGAGGTGATATTTCTTAAACTTCGTCAGCAACTGGCATTCATCACAGCTGAAATACACTTACAATGTACATGTACCAAGTGTTTGAACAGGGGAGGAGCTTAAAATGGGGCTCTTAGAAGCTGTGTACTCAGAAAGTTTGAATAAACTTACGGTACAAAAACAGCTGTGTGGATTCCTGGTTGTCCAATGATCTCACACTGTTTCTTTGTGTACAGTAAGTTTATAACATTTGGCCCCAGGGGACCATTCAAACTTTCTGAGTGCGTATCACTTTTAAAAGCCATATTTTTTAAAGCTCCTCGCACTTTCAAAACTGGTAGATCACAGGTGCATTTCAGTTCAAACGAACACTTATTGGTATTCAGGTTTAGTAAAATTGCCTCAAACCTGAATGAATTTGATAATATCAGAATTATGTTGCTCAAATTCAGAAATTTTACCCCCACAAAAATCAAATTCAGTCTCCTTAAATCCGCCATTTTAGGCTAATTCACTACATTATGAGCGCCATAATGTAAACTAATGGAAAGCACATTTTCTGTCATACAATTATTTTACACCATCTTCCGACACACCCCAATTAATATTTAAACCAGATTTTTGATATTTCTACCAGACCAGTCTTGGAATTTTGCGAAAAAGTTTTCCATATTAAATGTCAAGTCTGTATTTTTATAAAACGGGGTGGGTGCAAGTCTACAAGCAATTTTGGCAGGTCGAAAAGGGACACAAGCAATTTTTTTACAGGGCACCTTTTAAATAACCGTAACATGCTCTAAAAGCTGTAGCAAAGCTGGGGGAGCGTCTTGGGGGAAAATTATAACCCTCCATGCTATGGATATTTGCGCCAATCCAGCTTGAAATGTGAGTAGAGAATCAGCCTGAATTGTGGCTGAAAAGAACAAAACAATGGGCCATTGTGCCGAAAGGTGGGAGAACATGTCCCCCCCCCCCCCACCCCATCATCCCTTTCTCTCTTGGCTCGACGCCCATTGCTATGGAGAGAAAATGATTCATTAAAAACACTCCACCCAGTCATTGTTCGAAATATTCTAACGCACAGCGTCCGTCGTACGTTTTGATCGAATTTGAGATACCGTCCATCACTAGTCACGGTCAAATGGTCAATCTTGGACGTCTAACAAAAATCTTAGGCGTGTAAAATCTTAGGCGTCTAAGATTTCATTGGTTAATAATTGAATACGCCTAAGATGATTGGTTGTTTTGGGATTTCTGGTCCTGTGATTCGTTGATTTAAGCCTACCGCGAAATTCTTAGACGCCTAAGAATGCATCTTAGACGTCTAAGATTGCATCTTCGACGTCTAAGGTTAGGCGTATTATCTTAGGCGTATTTTGAAGGTATCCGCCATCCATATCTCATAAATGTATGCGCGCAAAGAAATATTACAGCCAGACGTTTGACTAATCTTTCGACCGAATTCGCCAGCGAAGTGTTACGTGTAATCCGATTATTACCATGTCAACTGGATCAAGCTTTTGAATTCTGCACCACGATCGAAATGATCGCAACACAAAGTCTATGACATGTACTACCAATTCCAAAAGGTGCGTGATCCAGTTACAAGGGAGTTATGTAACCACTTCGCTGGCGAATAGACGCATATTTTATCATGTTTATATTACTCTAGGTCGGTAAACATGAGTATAAAGATTTAATCTTTCCCCAGAAGTGGACTTCTCTAGCATGTCAAGGGAAATATTAAATCTTACTCAAACTCGGTTTTTTCAGAAATACAGCACCAATAGGTCTTCATTTTTGCATGGTATTTTAGTTGATTTTAGTGCATGACAATCGTTTCCAAATCTTAATTTTGAAACAAAAAAATGATGTCGTCCTTCTCAGCAAAATATTACAATATTGATTTAATTGTATCCTAACAATGAGGCAACTTTCTTAACAGCTTTTACAAACCACCCATCTGGATCTGTTACATCTGCTTTCCCTTTGATGACATTTTCGCGAACGTCCTGACGAGCATTCCCTATCTTTTGGTTGATTTCCTCCGTAACAAGATCCCAATGCCTTTTGTAATTTGCCGTATGCGCAGCTGTTCCGGGTATCCCCAAATCCACTGGATCACCAGTTGACGGGTATCGCAGAGCATTCAGCTTCCGTTCCTTTTCGGTTTCCAGTTCATGTATGCGTCTAACGTCGTGTTCTTCTAAAGCTTTGTCGGCTGCTTCAAAGGACTCGTTCGAATGGTAACCTCCTCCATTGGCGGCAACCATATTCTTTACAGCTTGCATCAGGGTTTCTATTTGGGCTTTACATTTTTCTGCAGATTTTGTTCTGTTATCAAATGGGACGTAGCGGTTTTGAACCTCAGCAAGAAGCTTTTTAAGCGCTGGTGGTGCTCCTGCGATGTAGTTCGGAAAAGTCATCTCATCAGCCGCCAGATTGTCTTCCCCGGTAAACAAAACCATCGTATATGCCTGGGCTTCGATGCCAAAAATCTCCTGGAAGTACTCTGAAGCTTGTCTCATTTCTTGAGTATATCGCATATGTATCGGGATTACAAGGATTATTGCATGTGGTCCAGGCGCGACTACAGCTAACAGCTTCAAGATTTCCTTTTTTGTTTCGTCGTTTGGCTTTTTGGTATCAAATAATCCGGGTGTATCCACAATTAATAATGGGTAATTTTGGACAACCGCTTTGTGCATTTTGCATCTTGCCGTGACCGACGAAGCTGATACTTGAGAGTCAAATATATTGTCACCAAATATGGTGTTGGCAGTTGCGCTTTTTCCTGCTCCTGTTCGACCAAGCAATACAATCCGGTATTCTTGTCCTTTGACCTCATTAACCCTAGTAAGAGGTACACCTGCACGACCTGAATGAAAATGTAAAACGGAATTGGATAAGTAATCGACCTTTTTCTGAGCTCGATTGTATATAATTACGCAAAGATGTAGCACCCATACAACCCCTCCCCCTCCACACATGCACACCTACATGTATTCACCGGTAAACGTGAACTCTGTATACTGGACCAATGAACGCGGTTTTTCTCTGATTTTCTGTGCTTAACTGGGGAAGTTGATCCGTTCACAAAATTATACACATTTTTTAATTTAAAATCAACTTATTTTTTTATAGTAACCATAGAGGACACACTCTCAAATGCATTTTAGGCGGTTTGCAGTCAATTGTACATGTCAGCTAACCGGGGATGGTCCCCTCTTGCTGTTACGTCCACGATTGAAATGTAATATTTCATATTAAAGCAATGTGTGATTTGCTCACAAGGACGACCTCAATTGTTTTCGAATTTCTACATTTTGTACTAATGCCGAAAGGGTGTATTTTTTATTCAAACCGAGGCTACCCGGTTTTATTTGCTAGTAATTCCCCAATAGAGCTCCACAGTTAAATGGTTCCCTTTATTTTTCCTCATTATTTTGGCTTAGATGATTAGGATAACAAAATTAAGATTCCACCGAAATCATGCTGCGTTTGCCAGCAAACACCTACGTAATGTTATGCACGGCAAAATATCGAAGACATTTGAGTTCTTGTTGGCAGATGGCAAGGGCCTTTTGGTTTTCAAAGAATCCGTTACGGAACTCTACTACAGAGAACCCATCACCACTATTGTCACCTATGAAGTCTAATACTCTTGCGCAGACCAAAGACTGGGGAGAACAATTGGAGAAAATTCTGGAAAAAATAGCCCCCGGGGAAACGGTTTGGTAATGTTGTATATTATGCCCGCCTATCAGATGGTAAAACTAAGTATATACTGAACAGTAGACTCAACCTAGACATTGAGCAGGAGGAAGGGTCACTCCGTCCTATGAATGTGATGAACCTATGTCAAGTCAATTCATTATTTTAAGTAGATATCGCATGTTATATGTGACCGCACACCACGAATAAGCTGGAAAGGCAGCCCCGGTCAGTTTTGTTTGATTTCGTACTCGAAATAAAAAAATTTGACCGGGGTCGACTTTATGGCTCAAACGATATCCAACAGCGGGGTTATGGTTTGTTGAACTTTGCTCCTTCAACAAAATGGTATACATTTTTCGGTTCTAAATGTGTCTCTTTTCAAAAATTGTTAGTAATAAATATCAAACAGTCATAATTGGCGGTCATTTCAAATCATCCCCAAGTCAACGAGGTTCAGAAATGCCCTCTCGTTGTTAATTGTTGGTTATACATACCTAGACAAAATACCATGCTTTGTAACCCACCACTTGAACAGGATTTAGCCAAAGCAAACAAAGACTAGAGCTATTTAAGATTCTATAGAAATAGGTAGAAGCTTATTATCCTCTTCAACAATAGGATTGTTGATTGGTTTAAAAGGTGTTTGACTAGACTATCAAAATGAGATACATGTAGCACCAACTTCAGGCAGTAGAGCCTACCTTTGTTCTCATTATTTAAGTAAGATGTTTATAGTATTAAAATAACCTAATCAAAAGTAAATCTTATATATTAGCCAGTAAATTATCCAAAATTTGAATCGATCATTCCATGTCAGTTGAATTGAGCGACACGTGAGCTGTGCTGTATCGTCAAGTGTTTAAGAACATAAATAATTCATTATTTTACCATTTCAAATTCATATTTTGAATAATAAGGTCAAAGTGATTCACAAGGAGCGACAATATATATACAAGAAGGTGAAACATAACCTTTGATATAGAAGAAGGTTTTTTATCGAGGATTTTTTTAACGAAGAAAAAGCAAATTAATAAGCACATACTTGGTTTTTGCGGTGGTATCTTCTTCTCTTCTACTGCCTCCGGTTTGGAATACACTCGCTTTGGTCCGGGCTTTATTTTTCTATCACTCATTGTGGTTAGTTATTATGATTGTTCAAACTGTAATAAGGAAAAACAGATAATGCAACAGCACAAACGTATGTTAGCAGTGGCGTAGATTTCTTTTTGATATGGGGGGATGGGGTTGGAAAAAAGTTCTTGAAGTAACCTATAGTGAATCCAGCACCTTTTGGCGACAGAATAAGTTTATGGTACAAATGCGCGCTAAGCGCGCGAAAACTTTTGCCATATTGAAGCTTAACGGATGAAATCTGGTGCAAAAATGGAATAAATGCGTGCGCGCAAGAAAGTACACATCATGCACATGGAGCTATCATATCCGTGAAGGCGCAATAGATTACGTAACGCATTGTTCCTTTGTGCCGATTTGATTTACCGCCAAGCTATTCATCGAGAGGTACCTTTTGTTCAGGACAAAAGGGTTCCGCCATTTAATCGGTAACTAACCTGGTCAATAAGTGACCAAATAATGTCATGTGAAAGCGCCCACTTGACTAAGAGGTACCTTTTGTTCTCATACAACCCACAGGTCTTCGTCAGCACACAAAATAATACTTTACCGTCGATGTACCACCCACCTAATTTAGGCGCCTCATTTAAATAAATTCAGTAGAGTTGCTGATCGATTACCCGTAACAATGTGCCATGGCTGCCAGGTATATAGGTCTACCTGTCACTTTTTATAATTAACTACTTCGCAGTATATGTTGTTATCATGGTTATAGGCCTATTCAATAAAATCAAATGGGTTTCTTAATATCATGAATATCCATTTTAAAAGCCAGGGGAAAGTAAGGGAGTGAAGGAGGGGTCGAGGGGTGAAAAGGGGAGAAGCGGATGGTTAATCAAGATTGGAGGGGAGGGGAGGACGAGAAAAAGAAAAAGAAAAAGAAAAGAAGAGGGAGAGGAGTGGATGGGTAATCAAGATTGGAAGGGGTGGGAAGGAAGACAAAAAGAGAAAAGAAAGAGAGAAGGGGAGAGAGGGAGAAGGAGAGCGAGGGAGGAGGATAGCGAGGAAGTGACAGGCCCCTGCATAAGAAAGAATAAGTGCAGAGAAAGGAAAAGAAAGCAATGAATAAAGAAAATTATAATTATTCTTACAGAAACTTAGCATATAACAGCACTAGGCAGCCATTCAATGATGCCAAAACCTTTCTGCGTTACGTAATTAAAACACCCAGTCAGATGTATTTCACACCTGCCAAACACAAGTCACCCAAATTTCGATAACTGGACGTTAAATGTACACTCTCATGAATATTGACTGGCAACAATTTCCAGTTATGTCAGCGCTCAAATCGGACACAATTCGTCAAAGAAATGACGTAATTAATCGGATTAACTGCCATAGCAATAGAGGAATACAATTTTGAATATATCGCCCTGCACTACAACATTCACGTGGTACCTATGTATTGAATCATAGATGTCAAAGAAGGAACTGAACACTCGCACTTGTGTATTTCACCAGTTTTGCTTCAATATGACAAAATCTTCTTTTGGTGCCAAAAGGTGCTGGATTCACTTTTCTTCAAGAAAAACTTACAACCCCATCCGCCCCAATGTCAAAAAGAAATCTACGCCACTGCCGATAACAGATACAGATTGATTTATATGTTAATTAAATTCCAAATAAACTCCTCAACAGAAGTTTGGAAAGTTTTTTCAAGCATCTATATCTCCAATTATTTGTGACATATTCATATCGTGTTGCATATCAATGGATAGCTACAATATACCCCTTTACAATGACACCCCATTGGAAACAACAAAATTTTTCACGGTTGAGTACACGCCTTGTGAATGTAGTGGGGTCTCAAACAGAATTTGCCAAATTCACCATTATTCTGTGCTCAAACAAAGCGGGAAACAAAGCTAGCCACTAACCTCAATAGCGGGTGGAAAAACCACAGGCAGCCACAATAGTCAGACACCTTCTCCTCATGCTGCTCACTGACCTGGTTACACGTTACTGTGGGATGGAATTCCATTCTTCAACAAGGATTCGTCGCAGGTAATTCAATGTGGTTGCATATGGGCTTCTCTGGCACGCACAGCACGATCAAGCTGGTCCCACAAGTGTTCAATCGGGTTGAGGTCTGGCCCCCGGGTCTGGCCTGATCATGGCAGGCCATTTTGACTCTACTCCCATATTCTGTAGGTAGTCGTTGACTACCGTGGCTATGTGAGGCGAGCGGTGTCATCTTGGAGGATTGCATTAGGTCCCAGATTGTGAAGTTATGGGATTGCAGCTTGCTGCACAGAATAATGGTCAATTTGGCAAATTCTTTTTGAGACCTCACTACATTCACAAGGCGTGTACTCAGCCGCGAAAAAATGTTATTGTTTCAAATGGGGTGTCATTGTAAAGGGGATTATTGTAGCTATCCAGTGATATGCACACGATATGAATATGTCACAAGTAACTTGAGATACAGATGCTTGAAAAAACTTTCCAAACTTTTGTTGAGGAGTTTAGTATCAAAGTCTTACACCCAAACTTGCAGGTTTTGATTCAACTGAGACACAAAACAAATGTACTCCCGTGCTCTCTTTCCGTGTTCGATATCTTTGTCATAAAACAAGATAATCATAAAAAATATTACCTGTATTCGACGTAGAAGTAGTGTAATGTAATCAAGTTGATAGATCAAGTTAACAGGCGTTTTAATATGTTTGTCTGATCACCTAGAAAGACATAGAATATATGATTATCTTCAAGCTCTTCATGTTCATGTGCATGATATAAGATTTCAGGTGTATGTTACAATACTTAAGATTACAACGGTATATATCATGTTTAGTGCTTTTTAATATAATACTACAAGCAAGAGTGATACAAGCTTGTGTCATATCGTTTCAAATATTTATTGTAATTTTTGCCAGGCATAAGAATTATAAAGCTACAAAAGACACAATTTAAAATAGAGTGTCATATTCTTTACATCACAAAGTGACAAGGTTTAATTAAAGTTAATTGGAAGGTATATAGTTTCCTTTTAACAGGTGATGCAACTTACCTGGTAGTAACGATGATGCGCAAGACCTAGGGGTTAATATCTCCAAGCATTGAAGAACCACGTCATGGGAGTAATAACCTCTTTTTCATGCATTAAAAAATATATTAACCCTTGTTCAGCAACTAATAGTGTTGGTGAGATTACAATAACCCATAGACAAGGGTCATGATAATTATAAAATGATAAATTATTGTATGAGCAGCTTTATTGACATTATTATAATTACTGTATCTTGTTTTCATTCGGTATCATTTCATCAGTTAACGGCAATATTGAGTACATTATTGTGTGTACCCTGATATCACTTTTAACCAGGGCAGCCAAGCCAGAAGTGCGTAGATCCAAATCATATCACACAGCTAACTTAAAGCAAATTAACCCAAAAGAAATGCTTCTGTATTTTATTAAAATATACTGGTGATATTTGTTTCACAAATTCCAATCATATTTTATGGTTAAGTGAGAAATATACCACTTGTAAAATTTATGCATCAACAAAAGTTGTATTTTTTTGACATGTTTAGTTTCTACAGCAGTCAACACCATGTTTAGAAACTAAACACTATAGTATTTAGTTACTGGACAGTATAGTGTTTAGTTTCTAAACACGGTGTTTAGAAAATAAATACTGTGACACGTTTCATAAGTGTTACAAAAAGGTGTTTAGAATCTAAACACTTGAATTTTGCAGTGTGGCGGGGATTTTAAACTACATTTCATCACCGTGTTACACGTAGACAATAGAATGATTAAAGTTTACAACATAACATCGCTTTTTAAGTGGCTTTGATATACGCAATTGGGCAGTCACAACACCAGTTTGGTGCGCCGGGGACCCAGACATGGCCGACTAAATTCTGACCATCACTTGGCTCGTGGGATTCGTCCATAGACGAATCCAACGAGCCAAGTCATGGTCAGGATTTGGTCGGCCATTATTGAGTCCCCGGGTGATAAAGCCGCTTAAAATCGATGTTAGATTCTTTTGTGTTGTAAACTGTCATCATTCTTTGTCTACGTGTAACATGGGTGATAGAATGCAGTTTAAAATACCCTCCAAGGCCGACACCCCCTCTCTATGGTCATCTTTAATGGCCGGTCCTACGCACGGGTATGGTGCAGGGGTAATATTTTGCCATTAAAATGAGCGAACAGGATGGATATACGATTAACTTAGGTCGTTTGGGCGTAAACGCGTGCGTTTTTAATGACGGATAAAAAATCGTGGGGTGGTACAACCCCCTCCCCTTAAAAGACATTTCATAATCGACAGTATTCCTTTTAATTTGTTGACTGAACATATTTACGAATGTGTGAAAGTTATTTTGCTTAAATAATACAGTTTATTTCTGCAGAATAATATATTGTTTTATAAGGAATGAGTCAAGGAAGCCACTGCAGTGGTCACATTTATATGTATTTCAGCTATATAGGTATTTCGGGCTGAAATTTCATAAATGGCTATATTTCTCAGCGATGATAAATGGTAACCACAATATCGGCCGTTGATTGTATAGTGACACTAGATTTAATTAAATGGAATAAGAATGTCCTCTCTCTTGGCCCAAAGGCTTCTTCTTTATTGTGTACATGTACCAATTGTGGATCTTTTGTTTTCTTTCCATGTATGTCATCATGCTTTGGTCCCTTAATTATTTTATTAATTTGCAATAGATAATAAATGATTTAAAATGGAACAAGCAGTTTCAAGTTTGTTTTATGGGACCGGTGTAATGACATTGCAAATGACGCGGGTTACAACGATTAACTGATAATTATTAGTTAATATTTAATCATATAATTATTATTCAGACTTTGATGAGCGAACTTTGTAGGGTTTAGTAAGTACAAATGTCATCGTAGATCGATTGTTGACAAATGTTTGAATACCAAGATATTTTTGGTTATGCATTCTACCGGGGGGAGAATTGAATTGAGGCCGATCGATATTTATTTATTTATATGACTTGAAACTATAGATGTTTAGATTTTATGAGTATAACCGAGATTTCCCATTTTTCCGAGGATGCGCTTATAATAATAAAATTTCGGAGTTATGTAGCGCCTTTTTCCAGCTAGATCTTGAAGGATTCAAAGCGCTGTAATTTCGCTGCCATGGTGAATCATCACAATCAGATCGCATCATCTAGGCCAGTTGTAGCCGAACCTGGCGAAGACCTATCTGCACTTTAAAGATTGTAACATCCACCAATTATCTATGCAGCTCCCCAAATTCCATTGGGTGAAGGAAGTTTTTGAATACCAAAAAACTAATCACCGATTTTTTGAAAGCTGGAGGAAACCGGAGATCCCGGGGAAAACCTGCGAGAGCGAGCATGGAATCGGATAAACCAAATGCACATACAGTCCTTGGGCACGGCCGGGGCTTGAACCCGGGACCTCAGTGGTGCAAGGCGATGGAACTGCTGCCCCAACTCGCTCTTACATAATGACGTCATAGCGGCACATTTACATGGACAATGTTGGTACTTATTTTGGTATAACTGGATAAAGGATGACCAAAACTATATATTGGAAATATCCAAAGAGAGTATCGAGCACACGAAGGGGTTTAATATAGCATTCCAGAAGGGGAGTTGGAGCAAACCCCCTCCCTCATCCATCCCCCAACCCCCGGGTAAGCGGGTAGGTCCAAAATTATTTCGCTACAATGAGTGTAAACGATGGACTTACAATATTAGTCAAAGTCAGTCCAGTACTATTTTGAGCACCGGGGAAAGTCTATTAGGATGATTGCCCCCACCCCCTGATAGAACGACGGTTAAATCAGAGTAAGCAACATCTTATGGGTTACGTTATATTAAATCTTAAAAACAATAAAATCAAAATGAAAGTCTCGATTTTATAATCTTTACTTTACAAGACATTTGTCAAATATTATATAGTAAGCTAAAATACCATCGCTTATTTACAATTTACAGTCAGTGAATTTGATTGGTTCCAGGGGGTCGTCTACGAGACGGTACACGGAGTGTGGCTGCGTCGACGCAGAAAACTCATTAGACGCGTCAACATCTCAGTACACTTGCATCATTTGGTACAATTTCACTCCCAACAAGTGATACGAATCTCTAGCTCTAGGCAGGTCCAATATTCTTTTGAGTGGTGGATTACAGTTTATACAGTGCGCAAAAGAATTAAGGTACCAGTAAATGTATATATTTTAATTTGGCGCGAATTTACATGCTACAATGTTTGCGTTACATAACAATTGATCGCTTTATAAATACAACTTTTAAATCGGTTTTGCGTTGTTAATATTGAACGACCTTGGACAGTTGGGGTATCAAAATGCGCGTAAATAAGCAATTTTTTGTTCTATGTTAAAATATTATGAATACGATTAATAGCGTAATAGGCGTATTTATAACAGCAAGTTATTTTTGTGAGGTCTGCATATCGCCATGCCGTAAACACTCGATAATTAAAATATGGGCATACTATCGAGCGCTTTGGAAAACATGAAAGGGTACCAAAGTCCGGCGCTTTACCAACTGAGCTAATGGGGTTGAGACACAAATGTGCAGATTTACTTGTTCGTGTGTAACTATGTGCATCGATGATTTGCTCAAAACCCTTTACACTTTTGTGGATGGTGCTCTTCATGTTTGCATGTTTCAAACTCGCTCGATAGTAAGCACATATGCTAGCTATCAAGTTTTTACGGTATAGCTCTACAGACGTGAAACGTTAGTGCAGTTTCTTACGCGCACAACGGAAATTAGAAATTGAATGTCAAATAATACAGGAAACCGATGTGGTATGAACGTATCAAAGGCTTACCACATGACTAAATGGTAACCATGGTATAATAGACACTTTTACAGTCCCACAATCTGCTTTAATTTTTGTCCAGCGCGTTTGATTTTCCCTTTGAACCAGGATTCCGTGACATCCAAGGTGTCATCCTCAATTTTCTTCCTGGTCTCATCTCTAATGTCACACAGCTCTGCTTGCAATGTCCGCATTTTCTCCTCATATTCGCGTTCCATTTGTATGTACTGGCGGTCTTTGTGTTCCAGCAATCGTTCTTTATTCTGGGACGTTTTCTTCATGTATTCAACGTGTGAGCGGGACTCCTGCAACTTTATCTTTAATTTATTTGCTAGTTCCATCTGTTTTTTGAGTTCCTCTTTATCTTTGAGCTCTTCATCAGTAAGAGCACCATCAGCATCGTCGTATTGGTTTGAGCTGAAGTGCCTTCCATGATTCGCCTTGATAACATCATCTATCATGTTCAGCAGCGTTTCAACTTGTGCTTCTTTAGCCTCGCCTTCTATGCGGTTGTCAAACAACACATATCTACCACCTGCTTCATAGATTATCTTTTTTAAATCAACTGGGGCCTTCTGTATATACTCTTCCAGATTCGTTCCTCAAAGTCAAGATTATCTCCACCGGTAAAAACTACTATCATAAAGTCATTACCTTTATTGTCCAGTATGTCACAAACAAGTTCATATGTCTTTTGCTCCTCTTGGGTAAATTTTCCTATTCCCACAACGTACAATATTATGTGCGGACCTGGTGCAGTCAGGGCTAGGAATTTAAGTATCTCGATTTTGATATCGGCCGGTTTCTTATCTGTGTCAAATAAACCAGGCGTGTCGACAACTTGGATATTTCGACCAGAAACCGTGTTAGTATGGGTTGAACACTTTGTAGTCTCCGATCTTGCAAATGAACTTTTCTTAAATACTTCAGAACCCAAAATCGTATTCCCTGTAGCACTTTTTCCTGCTCCAGTTTTACCAATTAGCGCTATCCTATACTGAGTCGGTGGAATTGGAAATTGTGTGGAATCTGTCGCAGAAAACAATAAATGATTAATGTCAGGATAAAAACCAATATTGATCACATAAGAGAACAAATTGGGGGAATTCATAATCTTTGCGCCCCTACGTTTAATCAAAATATCATCTGATACTTTCTTTAAAGCTATAATGTGTGATTTGCTTCACAGCAACGCCCTCAATTTTACTAGGATTTCTACTTTTTGCATAATTATAATGCCCAGTGGTGTACTAAAATACCACGTAAAAGACTAAGCCTGAAGTGCTTTAATAACAGCAAAATTAAACTTAATAATAAAACCGGGTTATTCAGAGTTCATCGATCGACTGCTTGCTAACATCTCCTGTGGATGTCAGCTTATGTGTACACACGTCAAGCGCGATGCTCCGTGCAGTATTACATGTTACGATCGGCGAGCGTACTACACGCATTGTACGCGCTGGAATGAAAGCACAATTTTCTTCTTTATACCTCATTTGTTTGGCTCGAAAATGATTAAAATAGAATTATGTGATCAGTGAAAACAAACATTTAAATAGGAATCTATTCTTTATGCAAATCACACATTATTGCTTTAAGACTGGTAAAGCATGGTAAGTATACTTAGATTGGGTTAGTATATCCTAGAGCGCACTTGATCAACACTATTAAATCAACTAGAGCGGTTACCGCACCATAGCTGAACCATGTGGCTTCAGCTATTGACCCAGATCTTATGAGGAGTGTTACCCCCGGTGGGGACATTATTTGTATTAATTTCTTTATTTTGTTCTCTTTCATTTCGTACCACTCAGGGGGCCATACCTTCTTGGCATTTTGAGATATGAAAATGACAAATTATGAATATTGACCCGGGTCTTATGATGAGTGTCACCCCGGGTGGGGAAATATTTTATTATATTCTTTACTTTTTCCTCTTTCATTTGACACCACTCGGGGTCATACCTTCGTGGCGATTAGAGATGTGTCAATTTCAGGCCAAAACGTTAGTCAGTTAGTAACTTAGTAAGCTAGTAACAGACACTATTATATGTTGATACTATTTCATGGTTAAGCAAAAACAAGTTTTGGCTTGATGTAATATCTCTCATTTGTATCAAATAATTTTTTGAAGTTATTACCTTTAGTCGAAGCGTTTGACATTTTGTTGAATTTGTTGTCTTGCTCTGTTTGAAAGCTCTTACTCTTGAAATATTGATGTTCACAAAGCTACAAAGCAAACAAAATAGAAATAGATAATAATATATATTCCATACACTAACTAGAAAGAAAGAAAGAAAGAAAGAAAGAAAGAAAGAAAGAAAGAAAGAAAGAAAGAAAGAAAGAAAGAAAGAAAGAAAGAAAGAAAGAAAGAAAGAAAGAAAGAAATGAAAGAAAGAAAGAAAGAAAGAAAGAAAGAAAGAAAGAAAGAAAGAAAGAAAGAAAGAAAGAAAGAAAGAAAGAAAGAAAGAAAGAAAGAAAGAAAGAAAGAAAGAAAGAAAGAAAGAAAGAAAGAAAGAAAGAAAGAAAGAAAGAAAGAAAGAAAGAAAGAAAGAAAGAAAGAAAGAAAGAGCGATTAGGAAAGAAGTAAAAAAGGATGAAAAGGAGAATGAAAAAAGTATATGAAAGGGTTAAGGGGTTCGGGGTTAGGTTAAGTTACGGGATGGGGTTAAGAGATTACGAAGACGATAAAATTCGCTGTTGTACGGGCTGGAATTAAAGGGAGTACAAAGATTACAAAATTGCCATTTTTGTTGTGATTGAGGGTCAAGATACATGTTATAACATATATAATGGGTAAAACAATAACAGGGAACAAATTCAAGAAGGAATGAAATAAACTAATCAGAAAATGTAGGAGCGATTAGGAAAGAAAGAATTATATGGATAAAAATAAGAATTAAAAAGGTATGTGAAAGAGTTACGGAGTTCGGAGCGTCGGCATCGCAATAGTAATAGGGAAATTTTGTATGTTTGCAATTCACATACACATCGTCCATCCTATCAAGTTTGATCTGTGCGGCGAGTGACACAAGCGAGGTCATTTTAAAGGTCGCGACAGTCTAATTGGACTGCTCATGCGCATTAGGTACAATTAGTTATTGAAGCGGAGGTGGATTGGCGATTGGTCAAGTGAAGCATGTTATTTAAATAACAATGCCTAACCGGACGTTGCACACAGCGATGAATGGGCTCAGGCTATGCTTCCGATCTCTTTTGGTATTCTTGTCTCAGGGTCAATGCATGAGGATTTGGTCACGCTTGCTGGTCTTAGTAAATTTATGTCGTGCCTTTGGGGTCACGTGCGTATTTATAAATACGTATTTTTAAATATAGTCGAAGCATAAACTATAAACTATTTGCATGAAATTGGCCAAGAATTGCCCTTAAAAAATTGTAAAATTTGGTCGGTTGCTAAACAAGCAGTTACTCGGTAAATCCAACCACGCGCGTATCTACGAAAACGACTCCGCTCGCGAAAGCGATAGGTCGACTTGCGCGCCAGAGGCAGTGGACGCAATTATTATACGCATGCTTTAATCATTGTAAAATATATTTTTCGGTGATTTTTGGTAGTACTTGCATCATCGTTTGCTTTAAAGCTTATTACCATGATTACCAGGATTTTTTTTTCAAATTTATTGTAACATCTTACCTGATTGTGGTAATAATCTTCTTGATTTCGGCAGGATTTAGACGTCGTAGTTTAATATAAACTCCATTGGCTCACCAAACTGTAGAGCAAACTGCGACATTTTCAGTTAAAAGAATGATCACAGTCCTTTAAGCCTTCATCTGGTATTGGTTGGTGTACATTAAACCTTGCCCTCCAGCCATTATCATTACAATGACGCGTGATTAAATATTGTAATATTTATTTTCATTTAAAAATGTTATCTCGTTTTTAACTGCATATCTCTTGTCGAATATGTTTGGCTTATTTGAGATAACGTCACACTACAGTAAATATTTTATTATTTCCGCGGTCTGGCGATCGGCGATCGTAGTGTAGAAGTGGCGAAGTCTCCTCCCCTTTTACGCGCCAACGACCAATAGGTCAACCGTCTTATTGTCAAGACCAATCAGCATGATTGTTTATCACTTCTGTGTTTACGCTAGTGTACGCTCGGCGCACAGCACAGTCCACGGAAGTAATAAAAAAAACTATCTGTAACTATCTGTAACACTTCTTCACTGCTCGTCTGCTATTTAACCCTCGGCCTTCTTCGGCAAATTTTGGAACTCAAACTACCAAGGGGCGGGTATTATACAAAACCCATATTGTTATATTTAGTATCTGACTATAGTCCCATGAATAAGTTTAAATTAAAACCCTTAATATAATACAATAATTTCAAAAGAACAAAACAAATATCATGGATTTTACTATAGAAATTTATGGCGGGCCTCTCCCTACTGGTCGACTTTAACGGTATACCGTATCCTCGGATATGGAGGTAGGTAAACCATCTTCATCATTAAGGGTAGACAAGGTACGGTTGGTCGAAGCAGCCAACAAATATCGATTTTCATTATGTAAATCAATATATCATTGAAAAATAACACATTGATGTTTTGCAAAAGTTCATTCTACTACTTTCAAACCTTGCTGGATTTATCGTTGTTAATGAGTTATGTACGTTTATGTAAGTGTTTCAGCCCTCCTACAACATAACTCAAGAACCACAGGACCTACAAATGTATATCTGTGATATTTGAATTCTTCTACACACTCGCTATGAAATGAGCAATGCGATTTTTGCCAAAGCTGACAACCATTCGCAAGATGCTGTGAACTACCAAACCTAGTGTCAAACCTTAAGGAGCGCATAGAATGTATCTACGATTAGCTTAAGTCATTTGGGCGTACTGAACACAAGCGTTTTAATGTGCTGGATGAAAAATACGAAGGGGCACAACATCGGATCTTCTTGAAATGACCAGAATTTATACGTTCATGGTCTTTTATGACTTTAATCTGTACCAATCGAGTTCATCTCATTGCATTTTGACATGGCAGTCTTGTCCATAATCATCTGAAACTGATGGGACACCAATAATAATTCAAATAGAGTACCGTGTAGATGCTTTACCGCTCTTTTATTGCTCAATGCAGAGACATTTTGATTTTTTTCTGTATGATACAATGAGTTTTTTTTAGTTTCAGCCTCCCCAAAAGGAGAGTTTTATTACATTGTAAATATAGGCCACCGGCCCTTTTCACATCTATAAAATCAATGATTACAATATTTACCAATTTTAGAAACACATACAAACAAAGTCAGTCATTTTTTCAATACTGTATCTGGTAAGCAGTGCATAATGGCAGTATGAAGCAAGTTCTTTTAAAGTGTGTTCATTTGATGAATTCATAAAACGAATGAAATTTGCCATTGTTGGCCTCGAGTCCAAACAGGAGGGGAAATATTTTGCTCTAAGATCATCGAAGAAGCTGCATTTTAGGAGAAAGTGCAATTCATCTTCAACTTCTTCTTCGTCGCATAAAAAACAAACACGTTCATCATAAGGCAAATTTTCTCTCCGTCCTGTCTCGACTCGAAGGCAATGACTAGAACATCGTAATCTTGCCACGGCAGTTATGAATCGATTATCATTAAATACATCAAGATAGTGTTCAGAAATGCGCATGTTCTTAAACTCCCGATATAGAATAAGACGACCGTTTGAAGATACCTCTGCCACCCAGTCTTGATGAGAGATGTCAGAAACTCTTTGGCTAAACGAGTTTAAGAATTCGATTTCATTACCTATATCTTGTGCAAGCCATGCATAGCCAAAGCCATACGAGAACAGAATATCTTTAACAGGGCTTGCCCAAGTTGTTTTACCATTTTCATCAAGTCTAAGTAGCATCTTATATGCAATTCTTGGATATCTATGATCGGGAAGTCGCAAAATCCTCAGCCAATATTTTATAAACCTGATTATTTGACGAGTGTATAAAGATGATCTACCACACTCACCCAGAGCTGCACAATTTGGAGTTGATGAATTTACACCAAGGAAAAACTTACACGCTTTTGTTTGGACTCTTTCAATAAGATGATATTCACCAAAGCCCCAAATTTCAGAACCATACATAAGAATGGGAGCGACAGTTGAATCAAAAACTTTAAAGAAGTGCCGCATGTGCAAAGCACCCACCTTTTTGAAATTAAACGCAACTGCGCCATAGCTTTACTAGCTTGGTCCGACAAAGTGCGTGTTGCTTTTCCCCATGTATTTCCTGGTGTTAAATCTAAACCAAGATATTTATAAGTATTTGTTATTTCAATGCGATTTCCCTTAAAAAACCATCTTTCACGCTGCGCAATTCTGCCACCCCGTCTAAAAATAAGCACTTTGGTTTTTGCGATATTTACATCCAAACCCCATTCATCACAAAATCGGGCGAGAATATTTATATGCCGTTGTAGGTCATAAACCGTATCAGCAATAAGTACAATATCATCGGCAAAAAATAATGATTTGATTTCGTTCACACCTTTTCCAATATTTATACCTTTTCCACCTCTATTTTCAAGCATTTCATGAAAAATTGATATAAAAATCGAAAAGAAAGATGGACTTAGCATACAACCTTGCCTAAGACCAATATTACAAGGAAAAAATCAGTGATGTGGTTTTTATCCACTTTAACTGCAGATACATACTATATGATACAATGAAAATGGAAAGCGTTGAGGAACTTGCCGCTTAAAACAGAACAATTGAAAATTACTATGTAATTTTGATTCTTTTCTTCTTGCTTCTTGACACCATCAGTACAAATTGGACTAGTTGTTGCATTTCAACTGTCTTGTTCAAATTAGCATAGAAATAGTTTGTTTATTTACAGTTTATTTATTTTATTTGTTTTACCTTTTATTTACAGTCTGTTCAATATTTGGTTACTCTTTGGTGGGATTTTACTTAAAAGTATAAAATGTACAGTCCCTCCCCCTTGGAACACCTCCATGACTTAGCCGTTTTCAATGGAGGATAGGGAAATCAGCATACTGTAAAGTGTGCTGAGGCTTGTGGATCAACGTCTAGGCGTTGTGCTTGTGCGTAGCGCACTATAAATCACTGCGCTCTTTTTTTCATCCCCTCCACAGGTGATAAGATTTTCCCCGGCTATCCCCTCTATTGCAAACCCCTAGTTACACCATCGGCCGTGTTACAACTTTCCCGACGGCACGTCTACAATTTCCAAAGATCAAGTTCCAAATTCAAGCCATGCCTTAAACATGGGTCTGGTATGTTTTGTACGTCACGTCTGCAAGACTGCTTAAAGGAGGACGGTCCGATATTCTAATATCCTGTATCCACCTTGGCTGAGAATGACCTTGACCCACACTCCCAACCTGTGGATTTCTTGCCACTATCATGACTATACCTACTCCTTTTGATACGTGACAAATAAAAACATATCTGTCAGCCATACTTCATTAGGGTGAATGGGAAAAATATTGGCTTTCCAATGATACCGAGATTACCATATTGACGGGAAAAGGGTGCTGATGAGGTTTTTGATCGGACCGTCGAAAAGCCTCACCATTGCAAGATGTTTAACTACCATTTCCCACTCTCAGCTCAGATGTTGAAATGTGGAGACCTTTTATGTGGGTTCATTATTTACAATTTCGTTTCCACGTGACCCTATTAAAACCGAACGCTAATGAAATAACGTGGTTATGGGATTGTATCTTTCTTTGAATACGCCTACCATTAACTCGATCTAAATCTAATTTTACAATAACCATAGTCACGTGTATTTTATATATACTGCGCCAATAAAGTATCCTTACATTTGGAAAAATAATCACAATTTCAAAACTGAATAATATTGGGGTAAATTTGTTTTTAATAGATGCACTATCTAATCCTGCACATTATGACACCACACTGAATCCAATGTGACCTCAAGAAGTTAAGTTACAAGCAATAGAATAGACGAAAGTCCAGTTTTAAAAGTGACAAACTGGCCTATACAAGGCGCAAAAAGATTCCAACAAGCGCAACAAAGAGACAACACAGTTTCTTCAATGAAGCGTTATCTAAAGCAGTTTTTATTTCAGTTTTTACTTCTCTGTACTTTTCATAACTTTCATGTTATTTGTCAGTTCTTTTGTTTCCGTTTTCTTTTGTTCCTTTTGTTTTTAAATTAAAGCTAAACGCAAAAATTAGCCATTCTTTATTTTCAAAACATACGTCGAGTCTGTGGAGCTACGCTCATGCCAGTTTGTCACTTTTAAAGCTGGACCTTCGTCTAATCAAATGAATACATGAATACAAAACCCACCCAAGTCCATGGGAAGTGATTTTGAGAAAAAAACCTGTGTATCATTTTAATTCCTTCAGTTAGATTTACCTGGTCGATATGGTAAGTTGTACGTGCAAATGGGTGGGTTAAAGTGTATTAGGTATGACGATTAGCATTTCAGGGACTTCGTGGGGTTCATTTTAAATTCTGGACTTGGGTGGTTTTTTGAATCATATACTAAGACAATAATGTTGGAATGAGATTACCACTAGTAAGATAATACAAAATAAAGCACACAGTTATGTATAATGTTGATAAGCATTCTGCCATGTAATATAAACCACACACTTTCCTTGATTAAACCCATTTTTGTTTTCAAAAGTCACTCTCCAGCAATGAATGTGTTACAAGTGGACTTTTATACATACTGGATTTCAATCAATGTGTTACAGGACTCAAATCATGGACTTGGGTTGATTCTTTCATACATGCTATTTTTCACATACTCAATAGACACAGAGGATGAATTTGAGTTGTTCTTTCATACATATGACAGGCCTACCCAGCAAACACAAAAACGTTTTAAAAACGTTTTAAATAAGTTATATTTTGGCTTTTGGTTTAGGTAAAAACGTTTTAATAACATTAAAATGTCGGGATATATAAAGATCATGATAACGTTTTAAAACGTTTTGTATGAAAACACACTACAACAATATTTTTAAATGTTTTCAAAAAATGTTATTATAAACTATTTTTGCAAACATTTTTGGCAAATATTGTGTCAATACTTAAATAACATTATGTTAAAATATTTGAACCCAGCAAACACAGAAATGTTCTTAAAATGTTTTTTCAAAACCTTTTAATAACATTTAAATGTCGGGTTATATAAAGGTCATGGAAAGTTTTTAAAACGTTATTAAAAATATTTTGGGCAAACATTTTTCTCAAAATATTTTTTCAACCCCAAAATAACATTCTGTTTATAACGTTTTGTATCAAGTTTTCAAGAATGTTTTTGGAATGTTTTTATACCCTTTATATAACCTGACATTTAAACGTTTCCTGTAAAACATTTTTGTTTGCTGGGCAGTAGATTATCAAAAAATGTTTTTTAAGGTTATGAAAACGTTTTATACTCTTAATATACCTTTTATATAACCCGACATTTAAACGTTTTCTGACAACCTTTTATAACCTTTTGCGAATTATGTCGAAAACGTTTTGTGTTTGCTGGGTATGTATAGCAACACTTTCCCATGCTTAACTCAATTTGGCCAAAGTATGGACTTGGGTGGCTTTTGTATTCATATATTCAAATGCTTGTAACTTTGCTTCTTGAAGTCGCATTGGATTCAATATGGTGTCATAATGGGCAGGATTAAATAGTGCATCTATTAAAAAAACAAATGTACCCCAATATTTTTCAGTTTGGAAATTGTGATTATTTTTCCAAGTGTAAGGATACTTTATTGGCGCAGTATATATTGCTTCTCCCGTGTAATGGTATGAGTGACCCAATATCAGACCAGACAAAGGATCTGCGGGTGTTCAGGTTAAACAGCAACCCAATAGGTGAATAGCTGGTGGTGAATTAGGCCGAAAGGCTCTTTCAGTGCTTTTGAAAATAATTAAATTAATTAGACCCCTTAACGTAAACAAAACAAAATCAACATCTTATTGAAGTACGGACGGCCTTGTTCTTTGCATCGCAAAAGTCCGTTTTCCAAAATAATGTAAACCGTAAAAGTTTTTAGCCTCACCAATTCGCCAAACTTACTAATATATACAGATGTTGTCATGTCCCACATGCTTATTTGCTAATCTATCTATCTTTAATTTGATATGACCTGTGAAGACCATTGATGACTTGCAAAAAAGGTCGGTGATAACCCCTTCTTGCGTTATCAATTAGTTAATATATAATAGTTTCTAGATAAATGGATGTATTTACTTTGGGTTAGTTGGTACAAATGTCATTGTAGCATTTATTACCATGATTACAATAATTATTGATTGCAAAACATTTCTGGTCATGCAACTAGCCAAGAGGCGTGCGGACGCCCACCCCTATTCTCAACCCACACGCCCCCCCCCCCCCAAAAAAGATCCGTTTATTTATTTGCTATAACTATTCTTGTAGGTTCACATTAATGGTGCAAAAAATGGCTTCAATACACAATAAATCAGTTTAAACAGTATAAAATATTTAAATATTTGAAAATATTTAAGAAATAAACTATCAAAATAATTGCAGCCACAGACAACAACAAGTGTTCTTCTTCCCAGCAAATACAAAACATTTTCGACATAATCTACTGCCCAGCAAACACAAAATGTTTTACAGAAAACATAAAATATCGGGTTATATAAAGGGTATAAAAACGTTTTAATAATATTCCAAAAACATTTTTGAAAACTTCATACAAACATTCTAAACTGAATGTTATTTTGAGGTTGAAAATATATTTAAATGTTATTAAAATGTTTTGAAAAAAAACATTTTAAGAACATTTCTGTGTTTGCTGGTTGCAACTATTTTCACATTATGTTACTTAAGGGATCTGGAATGAGCGTTTTGAGCGTTTCGACAGTATTTTTTGTGGGACATGAGAGCACATCAGACATATCGAATTGCATTCTAAATACGAAGAATGTCTTTCTGATATCAAATAATTTTCATTTTTTGAAATTCACGATATAATACAAATTTTATGACAAATTATTAAAATTTGATATTTTTCACATTAACAGTCCTCGAAGTAAATTTTATAAATCTAATGAGATATTCTTAAAGTATATGTAGCTGGGAGGAAATGCCGACGATCAATTGAAAAATTTGACCTTTCATATTGAAGATATTGATTTTTCCCAAAAAGACCTAATTTTTATATCAAAATATCAAAAATACCAATTTTAATCATTTGCCATAAAATGTGTATTACATTGCGAATTTCAAAAAATCAAAATTATTTGATATCAGAATGACATTCTTCGTATTCAGAATGCAATTTGATATGTCTGATGTGCTCTAAAGTAAATTTTATAAATTTAATGATATAGTCTTAAAGTGTATGTAGCTGGGAGGAAAAGCCGACGATCAATTGAAAATTTGACCTTTCATATTGAAGATATGGATTTTTTTCCCAAAAAGACCTAATTTTTTTGGGTGTTTTGGGAACAAAATCCATATCTTCAATACGAAAGGTCAAAATTTTCAATTGATCGTCAACTTTTCATCCCACCTACATACACTTTGAAAGGTAGAAATCATCAGATTTATAAAGTTTACTTCGAGTACTATTAAATATCAAAAATATCAATTTTTAATGATTTGCCATAAAATGTGTATTACATTGCAAATTTCAAAAAATCAAAATTATTTGATATCAGAAGGCCATTCTTCGTATTCAGAATGCAATTCGATATGTCTGATGTGCTCTAATGTCCCACAATAAATACTGTCCAAACGTTCATACCCCTTCCCATAAACCAAAAGCCAAAATATTGATTTTGTGTTTGCTGGGTTAACATTAGATTTACGTCTTATGTACATGAATTAAAATACACATTATATTGTGATCAGTCAAGAATAAGATTATTTTAAACCAATCGCAGTGGATTCCCTAGCTTATACAAGTATGGTCTATGGTGTCTAAATAATTCATATTTTATTAGCTTTTTGTATCATTTCCGTGCAATTTTAACCCTGATAAGGCTAAAACATAATTTACATTTTCAGCATTATTTAAATCTTCACAGTACAATTTCATAATGTTCATGGTGTCCCAGAATAATAATACCACTTATCCGTCTTACAGTTCTCATCGTATGCTGGAATTTTTCTAGACAATCAACATAATTGATGGTAATACCTTCCTAAACTTGCACAACTGCACAAAAATCATCTTTGATACACAATTTGAAACACCATTTTTCTCCTTTCGCGTGCAGTCTAGGGAGAGTGCACTAATCCAGAGGTATTGTGGAAGTTGTGTCTGTCCCGCAAGAACCCGTTTGTTTTATGGATATTGTTTATTATCCACTATGTTCAGAGGCAGCTTCTCTATACTAGTGCATGTGCACGTTATCAACTACTATTATCTCATTAGATAGTTGGAAAGTCGGGAACAGCCCTCACGTCTGACGGGCTAATAGTCCGAAAAGGAAAAGTTATGGTATAGGGCATTTTAGGTTAGCATGATTAGGTTAGGAATAGGTTAAGGTTCGGTTTAGCATTAGGGTTAGTGTTAGGGATAGTATTAGCTTTTGGCTATGGTTAGAGTCAATTAGCATGGTTAGAGTCAGGGTTATGTTTAGGGTTGGGTTTAGAGTTATGATTAGGGCTTAGGTTATATGTTAGAGTTCGTGTGATGTTTAGGGTTAGGTTAGAGAAAGGATTAGGATTTATAAATAAGTTATTCGGTTTTCGGACTAATGATCCTTCGGATTATTGACCTTTTACGGTAATTTTGTTCCATGAACAAACAAAAGCAAATGAAGCCTACAGTGTGTTCCTGAAAGAACTGTATCGTCGGGAACCTAATTATTTCGGTATTTTAAGGTTACACGAAGAAACGTATAAAAAACGTATAAAAGACGTATAAAGTTGTTCTCTAAAACCGCGTTTTCTCAGTAATCAAATATCGCAGTGAGTCAAATGTTGGTGCATGGATGTATCTTAACATTATTTTTGTGTGTTTATACAAATTTTTAGTATCCGTTTGAAAATCCTTCGTTTAAATCATTTTTACGCACCATGTTCACAAGATCAAAAACACGTTCCATGCAGTTTTTTTCAAATATTCGCTCCGTATAAAACCACGCCGAGTGATTGTTTTCTCCTTTTTTGTATTGTACTACAAATCAACCAAAGAAATAATGTTGCCATGGGGAAGAACCAAATACAGTACCGATTAAATTTTATTAGCCCGTTTTTGGGAACAATTTTCGAGAATCTTGTACCACAAAACACTGTTATGTTACATTATCGATATCTGGATTGTGGAACGTTAATTTTGATTTCTAACTGCCTACATTATTTCTCAAAAGTATGTCGATTCCTTTACCATTTGAATTTCACTCCAAATTTAAGCTACTTTTGCAAAAATCGAGGTTTTTCGCCATCGATACCTCCGACATTTACAGCGGTGATGAGATTGTTTATCATAAGAGCCTGGTATGCACTATTCCATAATAGTCAATAATCAATCGATTTCACAGGTCACTCAGTAGCTCAATCGGTTAGCGCGCTGGACTCACGTTCGACTATATAATACTATAGTTTTGAGCTGGAAAACTTTGGTACGTGTTCGAGTCCCCATGTGGTCCATTCCATCTATTTTATTTTTTCTCTCACTTTTTTCTTTTTTCTTGTTCGTTTCTTTCTTTCTGACTGCAGCGATTGATTGTTTTTGCCCGTTTTTTTTCATTATATAATTCAGGAATTTTTAGGCTATACTAGTCTAATAGGCGCGGCCTATGAATATATTTTTACAAATTAGATTAACAAAATATTGGTTGTTGGTTTTGTTACTGTTGTTGTAGTTATTGTTGTAGGCCTATATATTGCATAATCAGGGTATAAATAGGCATACTAGGCCTATTATAGCCTATAGAAGCATTGATTTATTTCACGACAGATATCATCCAGGATAATTTTAAAAATTGAAAATTTAGAAAATCCAAAGGAAAATTGCCGAAAACGGCTGCCCACAATCAACCCCCCCATCAGCCCATATGGTCCTATAATGGTCGCCCCTTCCGTATCCCTGCAACATATAGGATGACTCACGAGCCGCGGTTTGTCCGTGGCCCTAGTTCAGATTGATACACTATTGTACGTGTGAGTTCATTCTTTTCTGCATGGCTGTTTCCATTATTAACTTACGCCCCTCTGGAATCAAGCCTTGAAAATCAATTGTATTTAACCTTAACGCCACAACTAAATAACTGGTGTGGTTGAGGAATAAATCGGCTATTACATACTATTATATTTTGACAATTGATCACATCGTTCTTGAAATTCTTGAGTTTTACGAAACTTCCTCATTTCCAAACCTTTCTACAGATTCAAATATTAATCGATGATCTGTATTCGGAGTGCTAATCACTGCGCTTCATAACTGCATGAGACGTCTATAGATATCTGATAGATATTTGACTCCGTGGAACGGAATGAAAATGATGAATGTATGTGATAGCTGATTTATTCCTCAACCACATCGGTTATTTGGTTATGTTTCCTCAATGCGTTAAAATACAAACAAACAAACCCGACAATACAATTCTTTCAGGGACACCCTGTATATAAGAAATTAATTTCGTCAGGAAGGGAGGGAAATATAATACATTTATTTATCCTATTATGTCCGTTCATTACAGTTAAGGAGGGATGGATATGCCTTAATAAACGAAACTATAGGGTTTTGTTCTCTGACATTACCACATGTTACAATTTGGTAGGGGTAATTAATCAGCCACAGTAATGCTTGTATCATCCCAATAGAGGTTATCCACGTTACTCATGTGACTTGTAAGTAACAAAAGGCGCTGGTTCCCGTAGTATTCCTCATTCAAACCAATTCAAAGCACGACCTCGGAGTTACTTGCATGACTTTGGCGGGCTATTTTGAAACAGTCATGGTTGCACATGCAGGTACTTCTTTTGAAAATCCTAAACAAGGTATAGCAGTCGCTGATTGTATATTAAGCTTATAGAACACGGATAACCTCTATAAAGAGTACGATACGAAGTACAATGTCAAGATCTCCTTTTGCATGATTGAAATTGGGAATAGGGTAATTATTATAAATCTATACACCCTTCATCGCCTTAAACATTTTACGTAGGGTCGGGAACTTGGAAGCAAACCACGGCTCTTGAACGGATACTTTGTCACTTTCTATATCCCCCCTCAATTGATTGCGATTATTCTCTAATTTATCGTCCCGCTCTTCCTTAATGTTTTGCAAGTTGTCTCCTTTCTCAAGTAGCTCCTTTTCTTTTTGCTTTTTTGCCGCGTCAGTAACATTTGGATCAGATTTCAATTTTTTGAGCTCCTTAGACCCTTGCTGTATTTCTTCTATGACAGCCTTTTCTGCTGCCATGCTAGCTTGTATTACAGCGTTGTCTTCAGTTTCGGTTTTTGTCCGAAGAGCACTCTCTGCTCGCGAGTAAACAGCGGACTCGTACAAGGCACCGTGGTTTACTTCCAACAGGTCTTCGACCGTTTTCAAGATTTGATTGACTTGTTTCGTTCTCTCTTGATTACCTGCTCTATTATTAACTGCTATGTACCTGTGTCCCACGTTCCCCATCAACTTACTCAAACCAAATGGGATGTTAGTCCAGTAATCATCCATATCTTGGCCATCGGCCTCTAAGTTATCTTTACCTGTGAATACAATAATGGTATGGTTGTCAGCATTATTCCCTAGTATTTTCTTGACATACTCATACGTTTCGTTTACTTCTTTCGTGTACCTCCCTAATGCCATCGTCAAGATAATTGCGTGTGGACCTGGGGCGCTTATTGCTATAAACTTAAGAATTTCCTTTTCTATGACTTCATTACTAAATTTGGTATCAAACAAACCGGGGGTGTCAATAAGCATTACATCGCGACCATCAAGAAAACACGTTCCTTTTGAACATTTCGGCGTAACTGATCCAGCACCTGCGCTAGCTTTGAACTCGCGACGTCCTAGAATCATGTTGCCAGTAGAACTTTTTCCTTCACCTGTCCTGCCGATAAGAACTAACCGGTAGCGTTTCACTGCCTTCTTCACTTTCCTCGATCCTCCTCTCTTAACTAAAATATAAACGCATAGTTAAATCCCTATGAGTGCAACTGTATTGACAATATTTTCCTATGATAAACTCTATAATTAACATAGCATTTACAGAATTTCTTTGTCAATTTCAGGGATAAAATCACATAGCATAGCACAAAGTCGAATCGCTATCAAGAGAGCCCTATATCCTATCTTACCAAACTGTACAATCATGGAGGTATATAAATAAATGGAGAATGATCTAGCCAAGCATCTTTTGTACTACGTTGGTTATGACCAATTATTGTTGAATAGGCAATTTCAGGGGATATTGATTATGCTAAGCTGATTACATTGTTAAGTCTGTTTCACTGGTCATTTATTTCAATGGGGTGCTAAATGCAGTTACTTATAATGTTTATTGGAAAGTGCTCATGTTTCAGAAAATTTGATATCAAAATGTCATTTACAAAAAAAATTGCATTGAAATCAGTCTTTTTGAATAAAATAAACACCCTATCTGTAGGCCTATATCTGTGGTCATATTGTGACCCCCTACATTTTGGTCATGATTCTTGACAAATTAAATTAGGCTATGACCCCTATTTTTCTTTCCAAAAGTTATGACCCCCCGGTATAGGCCTATTTGGAACTCCCCTCCAAAGAAAATGATGGCCCCTAATAATATTAATAATCATTTAGGCCTAAATACTGATAATTATTTATTATAAAATGAGAAGTTTAATGATGATGAAAAGATTTTAGCTGAATTCCGAAGTACTTCCGGTAAATCTTACTCGCTCTTAACTCAATTGGCCCAAATTGGCCCAACACAATTTTTTCACAATCGGAAGGTAAAAACGTTTTGCTTTCATTTGCACTATATTTGAACTCCCTCAGACCCCCTTAAAAGCTTAATATATGAACATGAAAACTAAGTATATTTGTCAAGTTACGGCACAACTAGTGTAGAAAACAGTTTCATAACTTGAGAACAGAACATCCAAATTTCATCGGGTTTTCGCACAATCATACATTGAAACTATAAGCTATCAAAACTGGCGACTTTGAACAGCTAATTGACTAGCTGACGTCATTATACAGTCTCTTTTACAAGCCTTCCGGTACGGGTCAATGTAGGGTCAATTCCTATGAGGAAATTTTGGGAGTGACGATCAATGAACCATGGTAGAGTCTCATAACCATCGTGGAGATCAATAGCTTGGCTGAAGTGGCTAGTCATTCAAGTTTGGTGACTCATTGAATAGAGGTAATAGGATAATCTCCACTTAAGAGATTAGAATTCTGGCGATCATTCTCCATTTATTTATATACCTCCATGGTACAATGACTAGCTATTACGTGGACTTTTGTAAATTATGCAATGGTGTTTCCATCAATTTGTGGTACTTGTTTTATTGATGTTTTAACCTGGTATTTATGGAGTAACTTGTCTTTTTATTGTTGTGTGTAGGGGGAGGGGACAGGAAGGAGGAGAAGGAGTGAATTTGGTTGGGGTGCGTTGAGTGATGGGGTTTGTGGGGTGTGTGTGAAGGTGGATTTGGGTATGGGGTGGGTGGTGTATGTAAAGGTTGTGTGTTGGGTGTGGGGTGTGTGTGCAGGTGGATGTGGGTATTGTGGATGTGTAAGGAGTCTGAGTGGTAGCAGTGGTGTAAACATGCTGCTTGGCACGTGAGTGTTGGTAAATTGTTGTTCTTTATAATGTATAAATGAGTCAATTGTATTTTATATTTTGTAAATATCTGACAATTCAGTTCTTATTTTACTGCGAATGCATAATAATAAACCATTTATCTATCTATATATATCTATCTATCTATAAGACTTTTGAAATGTATTAAACTATTTTATTTGGATCTATTATCGCCAGGTAAAAACACTGTTCAGACGATTACTCAATGTTTAGTAATTTTTTACTCAACAGTTGAGTTGTGACCTATTATGAGCTCAATGTTGAGTAATTTTTTACTCAACCGTTGAGCTGTGACCTTTTTACTCAGTGTTGAGTAAAATATTTTTACAGTGTATATTCCTTAATAACACTTTTGGAGAAAAGCTGTCAAGCTTTTTATAAATGGTAAACTTACATGGTGAAGATTGCGGAGTACTCAGTGTTTTGGGGCTTGGTAGGGTTGATGCTTTTTCCCCATATATGTTTTCCATTTGTTTGAGGA
Organism: Amphiura filiformis; assembly: GCF_039555335.1. Classification (NCBI taxonomy): domain Eukaryota; kingdom Metazoa; phylum Echinodermata; class Ophiuroidea; order Amphilepidida; family Amphiuridae; genus Amphiura; species Amphiura filiformis. The sequence continues at coordinate 60,759,943 of NC_092631.1, read as the reverse complement.
AAGTGTTTTGTTTATCTTCAGCCATGTTAACTGAAATTACAGAAACATAATTTAAAAAATAAAATAGTATTATCATCTTTATCCTGTATTAAATCTGATTTTATCTACTGACGTGGTAACCTCGATAGCCTTCCCATTAGCATTTTCGAGATATGGCGGACACAATAAGATGGCGCTGCTGTGGGTAAAGTCTTTTGATTTGCCGGGTTTTACCCAACTTGAAGTACGCCACACTTCGAAAAGGCTAATTCTATAGCTGCTAGGTGTGATAATGTATGCATGGCAGTGTAATTTAGCATGTTTATTTAGCACAGCACATTTACTTAGAGGAATAGGTCTACATTGGTAGGGTTTTCAAGTTGAAATTAACACAATTTGAGCAAATTTGAAATTTGACCCTGTACAAATTTCGATGAACAGTTGATGATGATCAATTGCTATCACACATTTTTGTGTAACTACTTATGGTAGACTATGCCATAGTCGATTTGTGATAAATAAAAATACGTTATTAATCATGATGAACGCATTCAGTTGAACACGAAATTATAATGATATTTATTACATCAAAATACTAGTATAAAATGGTTATGAAAAAGTTTATATAATTATATTTGTGACAGTAAAAGTAAAGTATACGTGGGCTTATATTATTGAATGCAACATATCATAATGGCATAACTATAATGGCACTTCAATACTGAACAATTCTAATTTTAGAATCTGCCAGTTTATTACGAGTTAAACTTGGGAAGCTAACATACAGAGGGAGTACGGTGACTGAAAATATGATCAGTTGTGAAAATCTATCAATTGTGCACAAATTAATTAAATCGGAGTTTTAAGCTTAAATGCAATATCCAGAGTATGCACAATCATGACAATGGGCAAGTGGACAAGTGGGGGGGGCATTTTTGGCAATTTTCCTGTGGAATTTTCTAAATTTTCAGACCGATTGTAAGGTGGAAGGTTTTATTGGCATACTGAGAGGGAGAAAGCTTCAATTCACCGGGATTTGGTATGCAATTCGTTAAATCCTCCCCTAGTGATGGGGCACATAATTATTGCAAAGCACCACCAAACAACTGGTCCAGTTCAAAGTCTTTCACCTTCTCTGGTGTCACACTCACCTCATCTCTTTATACACTTTATGTCACTTCTCTTTGTCCTCTTTCTCTACTCTCTCTCTCTCTCTCTCTCTCTCTCTCTCTCTCTCTCTCTCTCTCTCTCTCTCTTTCTCTATTATATCTCTTATATTCTCATACATGTAAATAGTCACAAAAACTCACGGATTGTTTCTTCCTCATTGCTTTCAGCAGATGTTCCGTCTTCAGCCGTTGTCATGATTCTGATATTGCGGACGATACAGGTAAGCAAATCGCAACCGAGAAAACTGCCGGAATTATTCAACAAATGATAATTGTCAAATCTAGTGGAGCCTTCGTTTATGCAAAAACTCATATAGTTAGTAAAGGGTAGAATCTAATTTATTTACTACTAGATTATGTATCTAACTTAAATTATAATAACATTGATTCCGTGTAAAAGTGTAAATATAACGCATGCGTCCTATCCGTTTACTTTCACGCACGTGCGTCATGCTTAAAGTCCAACTATCAGGACACCGACTTGTGCGATTACATCAAATCTACTGCTCAGTGCCAAGAGTGGGCAAGTTGCAATAGCTGCCCTGTGAACATTTGGCAATTTACATACAGTATTATTGTACTCATCTATACAATTGCATCTACATGGCAGCTATGAGCAGTCGATATGCGCTGGACTATAACAGACAATGGACAATATATTTTTGTTGGCGGTATATCATATGTAGCATGAGGTCGGCCAAGTGAGGATTTTATCTGTTTGATTTGCAGCTTTGTTTTAAAGTGACAGTCAATTTACTAGGGCATGCCAAAATTCCCCTGAATAAATTTCTATTTGTGAGCCCTAGAAATACAGGCTGTATCAAAATAATTGGTACCCGGTTTTCATGTTTATTGACAAGCCTGCTGCTTCCAAATGCAGTGTTGGATCACAGTAAAATGGCCTCAATTTGTAGTTGATAGTCGATCGTTTTCACATTATTTGTCTGCAAATTAGGTGCACCCTATGTTTCATTTTGATGTGGCAGCCCTGTCCATAATCACTGAAAACTGCCGGTACCCATATCAATTTGTAAGCGGTCTTTTTTAAAAGTCATAGTTTATTGAATTTACAACCGTATCAGGCGAAAATAGTAACTTTTTGCACAAGATTTGCAATTTAAAGAGAATTAACCATTGCTCATTCTAGTGACTCTAGTATAATGGACAATATAAGTGTGCCTTTTCATTTAATGACATAAAATTTGAAAAATATTGTAAGGCACACTTAAGGTTTTGACTTTTAAAACCTACATTTTGGTCAAAAAATGTGCTTGGATAGGTAGTTTTCAACTGATTTTCCAAATTCGCCTTGCTATAACATTGAATTGTGTTATCTGTTGACCTAGTGACTAAAAGTGTTTTTAGGGGGAAGTGTTAGCTTTCGTTTGATATAAAAAAAATTCTGATTGGATGAAGGGAACACTTGAGGTTTCGACAAAAAACAATCAAAGAGGCCCATTGTTTAGCTAGAAGCTTCACAGATCCTACATTGCTATGCACTCAACCGTATAGTGTAATCAAAGACTGTGGTCATGGTGGTGGAGACATTCGCTGCTTGTTGTTCTCTGCTTGGAAGCTCTTGTGACGAAAATGTGTGTCCAGGTGTATCGAGGTGGAAACTGTGCCTTTCCATATGCAATCTTTATGATACACCCTGTATTGAACACACAACTACTATATGTGCGCCGTAGGTAATAGATTTTAGGGTATCGTGCACACGTTACACTATAAGCTTCGAGAAGGGTAATTTGGGGGCTCTTTTTCAAATACTAGGCTTGTAAAATTGCCACCCTTAGGGGAACCTCAGAATTTCCTTTTCTGTGACCTCGTTACTAAATTTGGTATTGAACAAACCTGGGGTATCAACAAGCATTACATCGCGACCATCAAGAAACACGTTTCATTGAACATTTCAGCGTAATTGACCCAGCACCTGCGCTAGCTTTGAACTCGCGACGTCCTAGGATCATGTTGCCAGTAGAACTTTTTCCTTCACCTGTCCTGCCGGTAACGTTTTACTGCCTTCTTCACTTTCCTCGATCCTCCTCTCTTACATTATGCAGTTACGGTCCGTTTTTCCTATTCAGGGCACACACAGCGCTCCAATTGAAGATTGACCTCTATAGCTGGCTCACTGTATTGTAGGAATATGCAATAAACTAGTTAGTGAGCTGGTGGGAAAACCCTTCACCCAATATTAGCCATAGAGGCTCACATGTGAATTATAATATTCATCCATAACATACTACAATTTGAAGTAAAAAATTTCACGGGAAAGCTGTTGTCGAGCTATTTTTCCGAAGAGAGAATTTCAAAATTTCATAGCAGTCGGACGTGTAATTTCAATGGCAAATTGTGCTCAACAGCTGAATTGTGATAGCTTCAACTTCGAAGGGACACCGTCGGGTGATCGGTTTGATCAATTTTCGCCATAGAAGCTGTAAAAAAATTTCAATTCTTTCCCTCTATGGTCATCTAAATATTATTAAAATGCGATTTTGGGAAGATTGTTGTCGAGCCCTCCCAAATATGGAGTTCTGACTGCCCGATAGGGAGCTAAAAATTAAAAACTTATTTCCAAACCGTGTTAAGTCTAAAACCACATGTTTCTCATTTACTTGTATGATACAATCACAATTACTCTGACAAGTTTGACATGAGTTGTACCATCAACAAGCCTGGTTAACAATACGCAGACTATTGTTTTCATTTGGGAAACAAAGGCCACGCACAGTATTGTCCTGTGCGTTTGCTTTGTAATGGTGCATCCAACTGAAATCATGATACCTATTTCACCACAGCCCATTGCAATACAAGACAGGTAAATCAGAAACATGTATTTGTGGATTTAACCATGGTATGAGACACATCACTGATTTAACATAGTTGAGCTGTTTTCAATGAGGTTTATCTTGGTTTAATGGGGTTTTTAAGTCCTGCAAAGGTCGTGGTGAATTCTGCTGTAGACATGACTGCATAATGAACTGAATTATAAACGCGAAGTTTTGACAATATTTAACTATGATAAACTCTTTGATTAACATAGTATATTCTCAGGGATAAACTTTTCATAAATTCACATAGCCTAGCACAAAATCGAATCAAGCAATCACCAAACAAAACAAAAATAAATGAAATACACTAAAATGTTTTTGAGAAGTAATTCAGTGTTGAGTTGTTTTGACGCCGTATCTATTATTTTGCTATACCTAATTTATTACTATAGTTAATGTCAACATAAATTATACTTTCATTGTAATATGTTTTGTTACCTTGGTAACATAGTGAAACGGGTCATTACACAATCAGTCCTATTGGTTGTGGCCTATTCTGCTGTGTTTCCTATGTACTCAAATATCCTAGATAGTTCAAACTATTCTTTTGCTTGGTTGCTACTTCGTAAAGATAATTCCTTCGAATATTTGTGTATTCCGTTACTTTTACATTGTAAAATGATTCTGAAGATTTCTCCTGGGAGAACTCTCACACTTCAAACCTCAAAAGGGTTCATGGAAATTCAAGAAATGAAAGAGTTTTTAAGAACCATCAAGGGTTCTCCTCCTGAGAGGAAAAAATAAAGAATCTTTTGGACCCTTTTCCTAAGAGTGTGAGTTCAGTATTAGTTATCATTCTAAATTATATTGACCTTGATTTTTGAGTCAACATTATACAATTGCGTGCAAATGCTGCGATGTACCGCCTAATCAACAACAATTCATCATGTCTAGTGCTTATTTTAGAAACCTAGATGTCTATAATTATTGATAATTAACAAACGTGATTACCAATTTAATCATGATTTACCAGATAACAAGAATATGCATTTACATTCCAGGTAAATTTATCTTTAAAAGGCATCTATCCGATAACAATCAAACAAAATTATGATCAATAATCAAGGTCGTTTTCATAATCTGTCAAAAAGAAACAAATAAACCGCCCGCCAAATACGATGTCATCATAATCTGGTGTTTATCAATGTACAAGGAACAAGGTACATCCAGGGCGTATATAGAACTTCAGCAACCGGGGGGTGCGAAATTTCTTCTTGGGGAGCTAAGAAAGGATTATGAAACGTGTAAATATAACATATTGAAGCCTAAATGTAACAAATTCACGCGAAGCACACCTAAATTGGGTTTTTTTAAAAACTGAAATGGTCAAATTCGATATTAATTTTTGTCAAAATTACATGCATACAGGCGTTTCTCTTCTATTTTTCTCCAATTTTTATTCTATTTTTTATACCCGGTGGTTGTATACGCTACTGACATCTGCATGGGTGCTTATGCTCAAACTATATCTTTACACAATAAGAAAAAAACGCAACCTCGAAACACATTTTGCTTAACCTATAAATGTATTCAATTTAGGGGCTGTGCAATAATTGTGTTTTCCTTCAAGGCGAATTCTCCAAACTGTATGCCAAACATTATTTGCCCTCCAACCCGCCCCCGCCTCGCCCCATCTGTGACCCCCTCCTGTTCCTCCTCTTTAAAAATAGACTATGCCATAGTCGATTTTTGATAAATAAAAATATGTTATCAATCATGATGAACGCATTCAGTTGAACTCGAAATTATACTGATGTTTATTATGTATAGTATAGTAAAACTAGTATTGGTTATGAAAAAAAGTTTATATAAAATAGTGACAGTAAAAGTAAAGTATACGTTGGCTATTATTATTGAATGCAACATATCTTAATAGCATAATTATAATGGCTCATTCTGATTTTAGAATCTACCAGTTTCGCGAAAGCCCGAATAAAAATCACTTGGGAAGCTAACAAACACAGGGAGTATGGTAACTGAAAAGATCAGATGAGAAAATCTATCAAATGTGCACAAATTGATACAAATCAGAGTTTTATGCTTAAATGTTATAGCCAGAGTATGCAAAATGGGCAAGTGGACTTCGGAGAAGTCTATTTTGAACATGTCTGATTTTCGGAACCCACAATTTATATATTCTTTATGTCTAATCAATGGTGATTACTTATGTGTTGTCAATTCTAAAGACGTTGGAGTCCGACAACGAACTCCACCGTTTTTCAATCTGTAATTATTGCCAACCGTCTATTTTAAACGGGCTTTCAACCTGCAGTTTCCTATTATTAGGATTGTTTGTGACGATTTCATAATTACGTGTTAATCCAATGGCGACATAAAACAATGACGATATCTTATAGCAGTCAAGTTAGCTCAATCGTTCGACTATGGTGCGAGAGGTTGTCGGTTCGAACCTGACGGTGGTTTAGTATGCTCTCGTGGGAAAATTGAATTAGCTTGAAGTTCCCTCGGATATGAACTTATTGCTAATTGTTGTCTCGTTGTAACCCGCACGAAACTCGGGGAGCTGATCCTGGTTGCGAAGGTCAATTGTGGAATATCTAGGGTGCGCGCTCTTGAAGGTGCAAACTCCCAGAGTTGTTGTTAAATGGTTTATGAAATGGTGTGGGGCTGTAGCGGTCAGCGACAACCTGTAAAGTGTGCTGTGGCTTGTGGACCAATGTCTGGGCGTTGTGTCTGTGCGTAGCGCATTTTAAGTCACTGCGCTTTTTTTATCCGATCTGATTATCCCACCCGCAAAAACTGCCACCTCGGATGGTACGTTCACAGGGGAGGGCGGTCGGTCATTATGACTAATAGAATAGAATAAGATATACAAAGCTTAGATAAAGGTAGTCCACAATGCAATTCTATTAGAGCGGCTTATGTGCTACGTGAACTATGAAGTTCGTAGCGAGTGATCATATCTGTAGGACAAAGTTATTATGTGCTCTGTTGTCTGTGTTTACCCTGATGATATCATAGGTGATAAGCAAATTATCATAGAAATAATTTTGTCTCTAATTGTATCCATTTTTGTGTGTTACTTCCTTGAAGGTACATTAAAAGGTAAGTTGCTGATTGTTTGTGATTAATACAATGAACATCAATTGTTTTATCTTAAAGAGTTTTATATGTTTATGACTTTTGTGAATGTTTGACTAGCGAATTGACAGCAAAATTTGTATCAAAATGGCGATATTGTGATGTGATCGTGGGAATGAGTCATTAAACTGAACTAATCGTATTGGAACAAAAGCATAGATTCTTGCAAGATGTAATATTGTTGAACCCGTTTTCTATGCTAAACTATTGCCGATTGTACAATTATTTAACTAAGGGCTCTTGCATTTCATAAGCACGCTCGTTTTTCTTTGACGAAATTCATCCCTATTAACGTTTCGGACGAAATGCAGAGAAAAAACAAGGAAAAAATAGAATAACACAAATCTGACACAAAACCCAATAGGTGACGTTACTATCGGGGCAAACTCCTACACAGAAAATACCAAGTCGATGATCGCTGTTTACTCATACACAACCTCAAAGTCCAGTGACTTTATTACTGGAGATTTATTCTCTGAATGTATTCTTGTCTTACTTTCAGAAATTGTACTATGTCGGCATCCACAGCTACGAAGAGCTACAACATTGTAGTAATTGGACGCAAAGGGGACGGTAAAAGCTTAACAGCAAACACAATAACAGGAACGTCTAAATTCAAACCAAGTTTGAGTAGTTCGAAAAATCTAACACCATGCGAGGCTGAAACGGTACGTGTGGATGACCACAACTTCACTGTCATTGACACTCCGGGACTATTTAACACTGAAGTATCTGATAGTTTGGTAGAGCGCGAACTCGCCCGCATATTTGAGTTAGCACCGGGTGGCATTGATGCTTTTCTTCTTGTCCTCCGCATCGGTCGGTTTACCGCTGAGTTACAAAACACTGTAAAGTACTATCTCGAACTGTTCGGTTCCAAAATTATGAATCATACCATTGTTGTGTTCGCTGGAGTTGATGACCTAGAATTCGATGGTGATACTTTTGAGGAGTATCTTGCCCAAATCCCCAAAGATATTGGAAAAAAATTGTCTAAGCATAAAGTCCCGGTAAACAACAGATCAAAGGATAAGAGGCAGGAGCAATCCGCAAAGATTCTGGAAGAAGTCGTCAAAGTGTGTCATAGCAATAAAAGGAGGTTTATAGCTCAGATGGTCCCAAAAGAAAGTTCATTGTCGAAAGCGCAGAGACAAGAAAACTATGGTAAACTGAAAGAAAATCAACAGGAAATACCAAAACTCCCTCAACCCGTAACACCAAAGCGCTCTGCACCTGTGGCCACACCTGTTAACGTCGACAGTCAGGTGTCTAAGCCCGAAGAGCCAAAACGCTCTAAACTTTCATTCGAAGCGTCAAAAACTCAGATGGTTCCAAAAGAAAGTTCATTATCGGAAGCGCAGAAAAAGAAGACGAAACCGGTTAAACCTGAAGAAGGTCAACATGAAGTACCAGGACTCCTTGAACCCGTAACACCCAAGCGTTCTGCACCTCCTATTCCTAACGAAGACTTCAACCGTGAAATGTCTAAAACCGAAGAGCCAACACACCCTTCACCTGCAATCAATCCTTCACAGTCTCCTCTACTTGTACACGTAACAGCAAAAGATCAGGCGTCTATCAATGATGACAGAAAACAACCTGCGCCAAATGCAGAAGACACACAACGGTATGAGTGCAAACCCGAAGCGTCAAAGCTGCACCCACCTGTAACCAGACCATCGGATGACAGAAATCCTTTTGGTAAGATAAATAGAATGTGTAAGGTATCCATTATTTCAAGTACACACAAGCTTGCGATTGGATTTGTTATTAATACAGAGACAAACTTCTGGTTTGTTTCAATAGAATTAAAAGGGCGTTTCGTGATCCACAGCATCATCCAACACCCCCTTTTCTCAAAAAAAAAAAAAAGTTGAGATTATTATACCACTGGAAACCTCTGGCTACATAATGTTTATGTAGATTTTATTCATTTAGCAAAAATGTCGCGAAATTTGAATTACGTTCTGTTACAACAAAACGAAATTACAACACATTTTCTATGGAGCAGTGTAATACACATAATCATACATAACTCGCAAACGCACAATCGGAATCAACTGAAATTTGGTAAATAAGCTTTTTTCATGGATATCTACTAAAAATGCTATAAAAAGAGGATGCTAGGATCACGAAATACTCCTTTAAGGAAGGTTGTTAATGACAAAGTGATATCCGGCTTTGTTGACGCCTTTGCTGTTTTAGACAAATCAATTCCTCCAATTGCTTACCGTATCATGATATTATGATATTTCTTTATCATACTTATTGTTGATACAATATTGATCAAAAGGCGTTAAACGCGCTCTTGTTTACAATTATAAGGAAACGATCACTAAATTATGATTAAGCTTTTACCCAAATACGTTAACTAAATTAGTGAATGAATGTCATATACATTAATTGTTAATGTCTGAAAACTCAAATGAGGAACAAAAATCGTAGAATGAAAATTATGATTAGTTCCTATCCTTGGCCAAAGTGCATTCAAATTTGTACTCATTTATCTTGTATGTTACGGGTTATCTAAGAATCAACAACAATCTATTTAGGTAACGCTGACGATGATATACCATAAGATAGTACAATAATAATGATTATACACATTTTCATTCAATAAGGTTTATTGTTGACCGGTACAAGCCGACTCGCGCTATGCATGCTGGGATACCAAGGGAGCAAAGCTGTCGAATTTGGGTGGCGTACCAGAGGAATTCGATAACTTTTAAAATTGGTTTCAATTATTTCAGCCAAATAGATAATGGGCTGCAAGAAATTATATAAGCACCCACTAATTTTTGAATAACTAGGGTTAATGTGAGTATTGTTATCTTTTATATTCTGTAGAAATCACTCCAGGAAGTCGACCAATGAGTGAATCATTGAGAGTTGCGGTGTTTGGAAACGAAGGAGACGGAAAGGCAGCATTTCGGCAGCTTATTCAAAAACATCTGAATTCCAGCGCCCAAACATCACCATCGCCCGGTTCTCAGGACTATATCATTCTGACAGGTTCCGTGAATAAACACCACCTGTTCTTTGTAGATAGCGGGGGTAAAATAGAGGTAAATGATAACCTATACTCCGATCCTTTGGAATGTCCCGTTAAGGCGCTGTTTAGTGAAACTGGTGAACTAGGATTTAACGCAATTATGCTGGTACTTCCTTTCAAAGATGCGAAACAACAAATGAAAGCAATTCTTTCACGGTATAAACAGATTTTGGGTAATAAGGTAATGCAGTATACTATACTTGTATTCAGTAATTGTAAGAACGTTATAAGTAACATGGGGCAGAATGGTCTGAGAGATCAGCTGAAAAAAGTAGTGAAAGCACCAATACAAAGCGACATGATATGGGGTTTTGATTCGAGTCTTGCTGCTGGAAAAGGCGCGCACGAAGCCAAATTTGATGACCTAATTGAAATAATCAGAGACGTGAAAAATCAACGAAACGGAGGCTGCTTCACGTATGACATGATTCCTTCTCATAGTCGAGCAAAACAACATGGCGGATACGAACAGCTTAGTAACAAGCACTGGTACCAAAAATGCATTATTTCATAAACTTTCCGTAGTCACCTACCTTCATAAATGCGTATTTATAAATACGCGAGTGACCCATGGGCACGACATACCAAGACCAGCAAGCGTGACCAATTCCTCACGCTAAAAGAATAGGAACTCTTTAGATAAATATTATCAAATCCACTTCAAGCTTCATTCCAAGTTTGAAAGAAAGATCATTCAACACAATGCGCACTAGGGGTTAACACTGTCAATGGGCTTCATATTTTGCTCGGTGAAATCCTTTTAGTTCTTTCTAAATAATCTGTTTCTTGCAAACATTTAATTCTCGCTATTTACAATAAAGGGTGCCGCCAGCGGTTTGCGATGTAATCGTGATGTATCATGGGAAAAGGTCGACATCAAGTCCGCGCAATACGAATATTACCATGCTATTACATAGGAACACGTGACAATATTTTTTAGTTTGTTAATATAACTGTGTTACACGCGAATCGATACTCAATAATACTTAATAATGTGATTTGAAATGTGCACAATTAATATTTTCTCTATCGATTTGCGTGTAATACCGTTATATTGACAAACTAAAAATATTGTCACGTGTTCCTATGTAATAGCATGGTAATATTCGTATTGCGCGGACTTGATGTCGACCTTTTCCCATGATACTAATCGCAAACCGCTGGCGGCGCCCTTATTGTGAATAGCGAGAATTAGGTTTTGTTCAAATTTGATAACCTGCACAATATTGAAAGTGAAAGCTTGCATGTAAGATGCTCGGTACTTGTGAATATCTTTTTTCGTTAATGTTGATATAAATGTTCCATAAAGAATTATTGCATAAAAGAATTCCAGCTGGCTTAAAAATATTGTTTCCAAGAAATTGTAATGTAAAATTTCAAACTTTTAAAACTTCAACATTAATGTTGCATGGTATCAAAAATCACACGTTAAGCTATAAGCACTTGATCATTGTCATTCTTGGCTCAAATGGTCTTTGGAAAGTTAAAATATAACAAATGTGCACAACCTACATAATTAAAGTTGGAAAGCTTCCAATTGCAGAAATCAAAGTTTTCTCGGACAAACTGTTATTTATCTTCAATGAAAGCATGAATAACATAACACCGTCGGATTATGAAATAGATATTGTGGACTAAATTTAATGAGATACACAAACTTAGGAAGCGGTGAGCGAGTATGAAAAAAGCGCCTGTTGATCAAACTTAGAATGAACTGCATTGATGTGCACATTATGTAATCATTAATTTCTTCGCAACCAGTCAACGGAATCAACTAAAATTTTCGTACGTGATGCACAATAAAATAGGCTATGCGCAACATTTTAATTTGTTTGATTCTAATGTCTATTTCTCGACTTACGTTCAGTTTTATTCACTCGGTAATTTTTTCTGGGACACCCTGTATACCACAGATGGGAGAGATCGAGTATTTTTAATGATTTTAAGCAGCCTTTTCTAAACAGACACACTGGCATGATTTTGCATGTAAATTCAGTTCGGGGGCACTCGTAATAAACGGACGTCTCTGATTTCAAAGACGGGTCAGTGATTTCACATACGGGGGTCTGTGATATCACATACGTCGAGCTTTGTTCAGGGCCGGATTTACCTTTTTGGGGGCCCTGGGCCAGGCCAAAATTCGGAGGCCCCCAAACTCACCGTGAGGAAGGCATGTGCACTCAAGTGGCCAAGTTTTGGTTTACAAATATGGGGCCTACAATAAGATTGGTTTTACTAATCCATTTGCCCGCGAAGCGCGTGAATTTTGAGACCATTTTAGCCCAAAATGAAGGTGAATTTTGCTATGTAAATTGCCAGTGCGGGCGACGCGCGAAAAAAATTGCAATGTTAGCATATTTTGGTCCAAAATATGGTGTTTTCGGGCTAAAAAGAAACATGCACATGGCCAAATTGGGGGCCCCCAAATTATGGGGGCCCTGGGCCCGGGCCCATCTGGCCCAATGGTAAATCCGGCCCTGGCTTTGTTGACAGCTGGGCACTCGATGCAGCACATCGGAACGAAGCTGAGTGTATTAGAATAAGATTTCCTATGTTTAGCAAATATCTACCTGTGCAAAATTTATATCTATCTGTGCAAATTCTGACAAATGGTCCCAGAACACACTTAGATTGCAATGGCCAAAATCAAATGTTTTGAAGTAAAAAAATCCCAATTTTACTATCCAATTCATGAAATGGATAGTAAAATTTGGGCTAGCTACAACCCTGATAAGGCCTATACACAAAATTATTCCCACTGCGCTGGCACGTTCACCAAAATTACTAATATCGTTTGCGACTGGGTTTTGAAACTAGGGAGTATGTGATTTATGAGACGTCTCTGAAATATGATACTGTTATGTGACATGACGCTTCAAGAGTATTTGATATCAGAGAGACCTCTTTGAATTAGCAGTGCCCCCGAACTGAATTAGGTCATTCCCAGACATCATAGACTTCGAGGGCCAGTCGTAAAAAATGATGACGGTCAACCTATATTTTCCCAGTCAGAGGGATCAGGCTAGGGCTAATTTCAATCATCATAGCTGTCGCTAAGAACTGAGTCGCTTCTGCATCTGCGAAGAAAAAAGAATGTCAAATTTATTACATGATATCTCTATGGGTATTTATTTGGTGGTGTGAGATCTGCAGTCAAATGGACGCAGTACCGCCGACAGGGGGTAAGGGTGAACGTAAAAAGTAAAGAACACACACCTTAATGAGCCCTTTAGAAGCAAACAAAAGAGACCTTAGAAGAAAAAGGATACCTTGAATGACTCGCAAGGTCTCTCGTCTTTGTATATTACGGGCGGGCCCATTAAGGTGTCTTATAATTTCACACCACTTGGAATCTCTTTTTTACCACCAATAGAACAATAATCAACAAAGAAAAACACTTTACCTGGCAAAAGCAGACTACCTTGCTCTGCCACCGGACTAATATGTTGCATTCGTATATACGTATATGTACTCTTATTCCCCAGTAAAAATGTTTTTAAACGTTATAAACGTGTTATATTCGCTTTCGATCAAAACGATTAAATTTTTTGAAAAAGAAGAAAAAAAAGACCACTACAACAACATTTTAAACATTTTGTTAAAGTATTTTGTGGCAAATATTTTTCGCAAAATATTGCCAACACTAACATTATCATGATTATGTAATAAACTGGGCTCAAAAAGAAGCTTATAATTTTTCACAAGGTCATATCTTAAAATCCTGTCTATAAAAATGAACCGAAATTGCACACATGATTACTTCAATACTCTACTCCAAACGCTGGTCAGTAATCAAACATTAGTCCAACTGACACAACAGCAAAATGCACTGACATGGAACAGCTTCATGGACCACATTCACAGCCCAATATTTGGCACCCAACACAAGAAATCTGTGAGTAAGTGGAATAGTGTGGAAAAACCTGTTTCCTAAAGAAATGGTGTGAAAAGCAGAAGCAGTCCCGTTCTACACCATTCCACTTACTCTTTGTAAATTATCACCTGTGTAAGAATCTTGTATGCATTCTTTCTGATTTCTTTTGCTGGGTGCCAATTATTTGCCTGTGAATGTGGTCCAGGAAGCGGTTCCATGTCAGTGCATTTTACTGTGGTGTCAGTTGGACAACTGCTTGGTTACTGACATGTGTTTAATAATCCTGGGTGAAAAATTTCTTTTTGAGCCCAGTTTATGTTATAATGTTCAGCATTATGTTTTCAAATGTTTTCTGAATGTCATTAAAACGATTTATACCCTTTACACAACGTGACATTCACAGGTTTTCTATAAAACATTTTGTGTTTTCTGGGTATAAACCTTTTATTGCTTTGTATTAAATATTTGTGAAAAACATCTGTATGATTTTGAGTTCAACTGAATGCATTCATCATGATTAATAACATATTTTTATTTCTCAAAAATCGGCTATGGCATATTTTGTTTACTTAAATTTGTAAATAAAAATTACACAGAATTCATGTTTTGGCACTTTATTATAAACATTGTACAGTGGTTTACAAATGTATAACTAAAGATAAATGTGATGCGATCAATCAAAATCAGTCGGAACTCGGCAATCATTAAATTGACAGTTTCTTATAGGATAGTAAAAAGCATTTACAAAGCTGCATTTTGCAGAAAACCCCATTGAAATTAAACAATCAGGTCCAAAGATATGAACAATTAAAGAGTTTCCAAAACAGCAGGAAACAAAAAGAAAATATTTCCTTTGTTTGGCTATATCTTAAAATCAATATTTCCAAGTTCTGACCTTTTTTGGTTGATTGCATCACAAATTACTCAAGACATAAGGTTTGAAAGTATTTGTTAGCAAGAAATTAATAAAAAGATTTTTTTCTAACTATCTATTAACTAAACCCAAGTTTTGTAAAAAATGTATTGTATGTGCATGTATAATGCTATTAATGGTTTTCACTGGCAATTTTTTCCATGTTTTTAATACGTAAAACATATACAAACTGTGTAAGAGACTACTCGTAAGACTAATCTATTCAAGAAAATCATGAATTTTTACACAAAAGGCGCTGAATTAGGCTTGCCTATTTTCAGATGCTAATATTGCGTACATGTTAAAAACTGGACTTTTACCCCAATTGAGGACGTAATCACAATCCCGTAAGTCTACTTTTTGTTCTAAATGACAAGGCCTCAACACCAAAATACATAGGCAGTGGAAAAGGTATGGGATGGGAAGACATATCCCCTCCATTTTTCCATAAGGTGACGTCGCTCCCTAATAATTATAATAGAAGAAACAACTTTAAGCCATAATTGCCCTGTGCATCTTCTTTTTTAGCCTGAAAAACATTGTGTTTTAGGCCTAAAAGAGGGTAAAACTGTACAATTTTGCACCCTCTGCATGCACTGGTCCATCAAATATCAAAATTCACCTTTATTTTGGACTCAAATAGTATGAAATTGAAAAAAGTGCGCAAATGTCCTAGTGAAACCGGCACAAAATAGGCACATCCCCTAAATTTTAATGCTTCCACTGCCACTGCCAAAATAGACCACCTGAATGGCGACCAGTGACATATCATGTGGTGCTTCCAATAGTTTTCATTTACCCAGAATTTACCATATTACAATTATAAGGCAATATCCAATCTATTTAAAAAAAATAGCATGCTTGAATGGAAAAACTACAGATTGTATTTAATTAACAAAAAAGAAAAAATCAAAAAACAAAATCAAACAAAAAATGGTGACCTTTTCTCACCTCACATATTAATATACAGCAAGTGGTCAAAGTAAGGCAGACCTTTGGATAAATGGCAGGTGGGCCCACTGGGAGACCAAAGTTAGTGCGAAACCCTCTGGATCAAGATCTTCATACTTATGTTTGTCAATTTCATAAACCCTGTTTAAAAATCTTCAGCCACATTTCTTCTATGGTGTGTCTAGCCCCAATTTGAGATGATTTCACAATGGTAGATTTGAATCAGAGCATGTACGCAGTTGCACTGCCACGGTATGGATAAATTGCCCTTTTACACATGTGTATATGTGGCCGCGTGGGATTAGGATAGCGCATACAATTTCAATCTGCTACTGCCAAATACATCATGGTGTTACTCTTAATTTGAGATGAGACACACTATTCTGTCGGTCCAACATCCGGGCTATCTCTAGTCTCGGGCCCAAACTGCATGTGGCTCACGGTTTGTTATGAACAACAGAAACCGGCTGTGAAGGAGGCTACATAGCGATGTTGTTGGAGTGACATTCAATTTCAGAAAAAACGACACTCGACCATGGCATTTAATTTTAAGTTTGTCAGTATATAAACGGTAAATCAAGTAAGTTTCTTCCACTCTGAAGACTTAGAAACGGTTGTTGATTCCACTGACTATTTGCGATCGAAATTTACATAACACCAATGACAGAAATCATCAACAAAAATCGAATCAGGGACTTGTTTTTACTCGACCGTGAGTCACATCATCAACTGGAAGTGACGTGGCACGGACCGACAGAATATAAAAGTTTTTTACAAATTGATTTTCAGTGATCAGGCCAAAAAAGTGGACAAGGACCCTTAAACCCATAGAATTTCAACAAAAGGGCCACATGACAATTTTATTTTGACCACTGCACTGTAATACAATCCATATATTTAAACAAAGTTACTGCTATAATTTTAAGCTTCATCAGAAGATAAATAACCCATTTTGTACACTACTTTCATTGAAAAAAATTTTTTAACTTAAAAGATATTTTACATCTGCAAGTTTTACACATGTAATGTATGTACATTAAAACTATACAACCTGAAAATAACTTCTTATTGCACTTACAAATTAGGCACACTTTTGTACGGCAAGGTCAAATTTGGTTATTTCACAACAATAAATAACTTACTTAAATAAATACTCAAAATCATTGTATGTGATATTTACAAAACAGACGCAATATCAGTCATAAAGTACAAAATATCATTGGCCATGTTTCTAACATTGTGGCTACTTGTAGTGCACAAAGGAATAATTGGTCCTTTCTTTACAGGAAGACTAAATGGTCCTTCTTAAAAGTAGTAAGACAACAAGAAGCACAGACAAACTTTTAAAATAATTTTACTGGTAAGATCAGCAGTGGCAGTACCTGGGATTTTTTTCAGGAGGGGGATGGGGGATAAACTTTTAGGGGGAAATCCAATTGGGGGGATTTGACTGGGAGGGGGCAAGTGGGAAAAATACCAAGATGGGGGAGGCAAATGCCCCAAGGTACTGTCACCAAAGACCAGCAAAATAAAAATATTATCCAATATTTTATAATCAGTTATTTGAACAAATTTTTTCCTGAAATTTTAAAATCACATGACTATTTTCATTTTCATGATTTCTTTCTATATAAAAAAAAGTGAAATACATTCAATTCTTGCACATCAAGGCACTTATAATATTGCACTTAGAACAGCATCTGTCTGGTATATCATTACTATTTAGCATATTAAAATGGCATTTCATGATCCACAGCATCATCCCCCCCCCACTTTTCTTCAAAAAAAGTTGAGATTTTTATACCACCGGAAACCTTTGGCTACATAACGTTTATGTACAAAAAATTTCTTGTAGATTGTAGATTAATTCATTTAGCAAAAATATCATGAAATTTGAATTACATTCTGCTATACCTGAATGAAATTTTCAACACATTGTCTATGCAGCAGAGTAATACACATAATCATGCATAACTCACAAACGCAAAATCAGAATCAACTGAAATTTTGGGAATAAGCATTTTTCATGGATATCTACTGAAAAATGTCATAAATGGAGGATGCTAGGATCACAAAATACTTTAATTGAGTCTTTTTTTTTAGCAATATAATGTGTCCAAATATCTTTCTTACATAAAAAAAAAGGTCATTCAAGACAAATTCCATACTCCTTTTTGGAGGTATAAATGAAACACAACATCCTGGATAGACCAATATCATTTTTAATGACATTTGGCTATGCCACATAAAATCCATACACCAGCCATGGAAGACATGACCTTAATCTCCTACACAGGGGGTGTAGATTTCAAATGGAGTCATCCATTTTGAAATGTGCACTACCTGTGTAGAATATTAAGGTCATGTCTTCCATAGGGTGTATGGATTTCAACTAGAATATCTCATTTACAATCTGCACCTGTTTAAAAAAAAAAAATTTACAAAGTTTTCACTTCAGCAGTTTAATAAGGTCAAAAAAGAAGATTCTTTGCTCGTCTTCGTCCGACCATCTGTACCCACTGAAACTTTACTTTTTACTCATCTATACAGGGTGTATCAAAATGATTGGTACCCATCAGCTTTAGTGTCTAATGAAACGACTGCTTCTTCCAAATTCAAGATTAGATCAGCTAATTGGATATTGATGGGTACCAATATAAGGCAACTGCAGTCACATTCTCTGCCAGAGTATTCAAATTGCTCAGTGTGATAATGAAGTCAAATCCCATATCAGTATGTTGGGTGATGACTGATCAAATACTGGGATTAAGTCAGTAAGTTTGTACTTTTGTAAAAACTGCATGATTAAGAGCAAAGCTGGAAAAAGGCCGCTAGTTGTGAATTCCAAAAGGATATGATGGTTAATATCTGTTCCAAATCCAGTGACACCTCATGCATATTTTTCTGGGTAGGATTAGGCTTTTGTTCACTGTTGGAGGGGCATGTAAACTAGCACTGGATTTTTCAAAGTAAAATGCTAATACCTATTTCAATGTATCCAAGGGTCCAGAGAAATTAATGAGGTGTCACTGCAGCTGGAATAGATAGATAATAAAAAGTGTTTTAATTTTTTTAATTATTTTGCTCAAAAATCAGGTATTGTTAAAAACCACCAATTGATTCATGTTCTGAAACTATTAAAGTTTACCATTTTGAATGATTTTTATGAATTCTTCTTGGTCAGTCTGGAACATAGATAATATAAAGTCAAATAATACAAAATCACATGGGGGCATCCATTTGCAGTTTGTGTCAGGATGTTTGGCATATGGCTTGAAGCTCTGTGGGTGCGGTCTTCCTGTAGTTTTCAATGGCAAGATGGTGACTGTGGCTGTTTTTCTGCTAGAAAATTGTATTTTTTGCTAATTTAAAACTCTTTTACAGAAAATCCTCTCAAAAACTTTTTTAATCTCTCTACAAAATTTTAAAAAAAATTGTTTTGTGCATTGTATGTGAAAGTCAGAATCGCTCAATGCTCAGAATTTTTGCAGTAGTTGTTTATCAAAAAGTCATGATTTAATTTCAAAATTCTCCTATTCATTTGTGTGTGTAGCTGAAAATCATCCAGGCATCTGACAATGAGTGGTCCGCTAATGGCTGCCTCCATGAGCTTTACTCGATATTATCGACTTTATATCATCTATGTACAGTACTGTTGGTTATTATTATCATTTCTGAGACCAAACAGAAACACTTTATTGGAGAATGCACCTTCAGCTTCATATCTCTTTAATTTGCAATGCACCTCAATATATCTGACCTGTTTATTTGAGAAACTACAGTTTCTGGCAGATAAAAATGGCAGTTGTTAAAAATTTGAAGAGTGCACAGCATAAACACGGAAGTGGTGCTCTGATTGGCTGATTCAATCTTCTGACAATCATAATAACAAATCAATAATCTGATTGGCTAATGTTAAAATGTTAAAGCGATAGTTGGCGCAGAGCGTGGAGTTTGTGCAAACAAAAGTGTTGTTGACATAAACTG
The DNA here is from genome assembly GCF_039555335.1 of Amphiura filiformis. Taxonomy (NCBI): domain Eukaryota; kingdom Metazoa; phylum Echinodermata; class Ophiuroidea; order Amphilepidida; family Amphiuridae; genus Amphiura; species Amphiura filiformis. Next base: position 60,740,082 of record NC_092631.1, on the reverse strand, counting down.
AAGCATCAGACAGTACTTCAATTCCTTACTCAAGTGAGAATGCATGAATGTTGGAATGCTGGTCACTTTTGGAAAAAAGAAAAACTTTATCTACAGACCGACCAATCTATCATAAGTGGTCTATGCACACATAAACATTTTTCTTGGCGTATGCATTATGTACATGTATATTTTTTAAATATTACTTGTTGGCATGTCCTCATCGTTCATTTGCCAACTATCCGTGTGTGAATTTAAATCAGCAGCACTGGACCTGAGAAAATATAAGAAAAGAAAAACATAATGAAAACAAGCAAACAGTGACACAAATAAAATAAGGCACCAGAAACAAAATTTGATGGATCTTTGGATCGACCGTCCATGCTGCTTCAATGCTTGTTATTAATGAACTATCAATAAATTAATCAGAATTAATGCTAAATTTATATTGGTTAATATCACTACAGGCACAAATTACTATTATGTCACAATTAATAATAATAATTTAATTGATTTTATAAATAATAAGGATCGACAAAGCATCGATGGTCGTTCAAAACATCAAAATAATTTGTTTCTATTGCCTAAGCAGAAATAACATTATCTGATATTTGCAAATTAGAAATGAACACATTTATGTAAAAACACTTCAATCACCAACTCATTTCTTTACCAAGCAGAACCAGAAGGATAAAGCATTGACAATTATATGTTGACCAAAAATAAAACCAACTTCGGAGACAAGTCAGTAATTTGTTGATAAATCATATGAAACATGAAAAATTGGTAAAGACATTCTGGACAACATTTAAAATATTATCCTGCTTTCTTTAGTTGAAAAATAAAATCTTAATGTTTGGGAACTTTTGGCAAAAAAGGGGCACTGCAAAAACCCACATGAGTTTCCACAACTGCAGTCACAAAATGTAAAGACTTTGCCAAAGTCCAAGCATTCATAATCTTGAGTTTAGGCCAAGATATCACTTTTTTAATTTGAATGAACATAAAATGTGTTTGAATTAGAGTCTGTAGATTGATTAGACTTTGTACATTGTGCAAAGTTTTGATTGCCAAGCATACAAAAACACCCTAAAAAAAGATCAACATGTAGGGCTATGTGCTACAATGGCTCTGTAGGCTTGAGAGATGAACCTTTTTTTGGCCTTGTTGCCAGTAAGGTGTGAGGTATGTTTTATTTGGCAAAACAGGATAATTTACTTCATCCTAAAAGTTAGTGCTATATTTTTTGTGGAATCTGGAGTAAGACTTGCACACACACTAACATCCAAACAAGCAAATTAACTCTCTTCACACGGGTGTCGACTGCAGACGACATGTTTCAAAAATGTTTTGAAAATTCAAACATTTCAGAAATGTAACTTTTTCATGACCATATTTGGAATCAGCATGAAAAATGCATTAAAATGAGTACAAACAAGCCTAGTATTGGTTCAGTAGTTCTTAAGATAGCTCTTGATATTTTGAGAAAATATTTCAAAACTTGGAACTTTTTCCGTTGAAGCGAAGGACTAGCACGCAGAACATTAACACACACTTACCCGACTCCTTCTGGAATGTGCATGGGATTCATATTCATATGATCATGTGTTGATATGACATATTGATTGTCATATTGATCAAAAAACTCCTCTTCTGTTTCACTTACAGGTCTGAAGTAGAAAAAAGAACGGACATTAACTAGATTTAGTTACATCTTAATACGGCTTTAACTGCATATCATAATGCAGTTGTAGCGTAAGATTTAAAAATTGTTTATAATCACACGCTGGTAGCGTTTTCACAATTGCTACCAGTGTCCAGTCTAGCGATGTAGCGACTTTTAAGCTACAGCATGCTAGCGACTTATTGATCAGATATTGGCCATCTCTTTTCTAATAAGCGACTGAAGTTACGTCACAAACAAAAAAGCTACGCTCCTTGCGATTGCCTAGTATGATATGCTCTTACAGGTGGTCTTAACACTGGAATTACAGAAACTTTTGGGCGTTGATCATAATTGCTTAACTATTGGTCTAAAGTAAATAAAAGTATAGATATTAGAATGACAAAGACTTGATGAATTCATCTGTGAGGTCAAATATGGGCAAAAATGCTCAGTTTTGGAGAAAACATTAATTTTTAGAAAGTAGATATAAATATCCAGGACTCGTTTACTAATTTTTTTTAATTTTTAATTTTTTAATTTTTATCAACTTCACCAAAAATATTTGAAATTTGGGCAAGAATCTTTTTTAATGACTTTTGTAAAAATAGAGCATTTTCACCCATATTTGGTGCAAATTTCTCAAAGTTTATTTGAACTTAATTCTTCAATCCCTATATATGAAGAGTTACCATAAAACACATTTTGTGCAAAATAAAAAGTTACTCAACATTTGTGAATGTCATTGTAGCCCAATGGGTACTCAACTGTCGATCTACAAACAGAATTCTTTTGATTGGTTACAAAGACGGCTAATCAGAGATATGGTAAGAAGAGTTAGTAGGGCTGAAAGGGATTAAGCTAAAAATTCCAGAAAGTTCTATTAGCTCTATTTTGATTGTTATTTTGTAAATTAAATCTAATACTGTAACTATAATTTTGCCACTCACTTTGCTATGTTGCGTCCAAAGACTTCGTCAGTCATCTGATTGATGATGTTGTGATGACGTCAGGTGTTGTTACGAGACATTCCTTGCCGTCTGACACCACAACATTTGACGTCATCACAACATCATCAATCAGATGCCTGACGAAGTCCAAAGTTTTCGGACGCAACATAGCAAAGTGAGTTGCAAAATTTTAGTTCCAGTATTAGATTTAATTTATAAAATAATGTTTTGAACTACTCGATGAATAATTTTTATTTTTTTTAATTTTTTTAATCTACACCAAGATATCTATTTTGATTGGTTACTCAGATGATTACATCATGTAATCAACCAATCAGTGGCTATGTAAGAAAGGCAGTAGTATCCATTGATATTTATAGACAACAACTTACTCATCTTTCCCTTGCTTCCAATATCTGATTGCCACAACTGTTAAGATAGCAACAACTAGTAATGTAAGAGCTACAATTAGTAGCACCCATCCTATTCCTAGAGCTTCCACATTGCTGACAGCAGGAGCACCTACACCACCTGAGTTACCATTACCAACAAATCCTACATCTGTGTCTCCATTGGTTTGCTGGGCTGTCAGTACCGCTGTAACAAAAAGAGGGGTTTTTTTAGTTATAGGCCTTTAAAGATGACAATAAAAAATAATAAAATTTTGGAATTCTTAATTTCATGGTATTTGACCTTGGGACTGAGTGGACTTTCAAATTCTTGAAAGTACTTATTCAAAAGAGGTTTATTTAATCAATAATTAACAGTAAGTTGAACTATGATAATCCCTATTCAATCCTGTGTAAGGCAGGAAACTAATTAGCACATTACTCAGACTAGCTATTTTGCAAAAATATCAAGGTATCATTTACAAAATTATCCATATCTTGAAAAGTATTGATGCTATGTATATAATTTTGGTAACATTATGAAGCTTATTGCCTTGTGCTTATATTTATATTCAAATCATGAAATGTCCAAAATGCGACTTGTTCCTGGTTTTGTCGGAACGGGTCACATATATTATTTGCAAACAGCCAAAGTCCCAGTGCTTTGTATGGTGTGGATTCTCGCATATTCATGAGGCCCGATCATTTGACCGTGCATGTCTAACAAACACACCAGCATTGCGTACATTTGCGTATATGCGATAAGAGTATTGTGTGTCTTGGCATTTACGCAAAACATTGTAAAACAATGCAATATGTGTGCAGCAATTTTGCCTGTCGCACTTCGTGGAATGATAGGCCCTCATTAAAGGGTGATGCTAAGACTTGAGCTGTTTGTGAATAGGTGGTACATCATATTGGTCTCTGTAGCTAAAAATCCAATATGGCGGATTTACCACAGGGGCTTCTCTGAGTCCATACTCTTATTTTTAGTTTGCACTATTTACATTCATTTGTAAAATTAGGAAATTCTTTTGTTGAACATGCACAGGTGGTGTGCCATACATACCCAGTTGTTCACATCTTGTGCCAATAAAGTTTGCACTACAGATGCATTGATATCCATTGATTCTATCCACACATTGACCATTGCCTTGACATGGATTGCTGGCACACTCATTGATATCTGGAAATGAAATTGATTGATTAATTGATTGATTTATAAGTTAATTAATTGATGATTGATCTATTGATTGAAAATAAAATATATTCGTTTTTCAATGCATGACATTAACTTTGAAGATAGAAATGGCATAAATAATTCTTAGTACCGCATCACTGTTTAATATTTAAAAAAACAGAGATTCAGGCATCATGTACAAACCTGCAGGATATATTAGATATAATATTAGAGTACTACTGTCAACTAGGCAAATGCTCAAGTTCAGCTAAGAAGTTCCCATGCAGGGATTTATTATCTTTTCACTCAATATACCCACCCACGTGCTCCACTTGAGTGAGAAGGGTGTTGAGCAGGCCTGCTAATACCCTAATAAAATGCTGTCACCAAATTTTGCACAAATTGACTCAATGCTAACTTTATGATAAAACCATTATTAGCTGTTGTTGATTTGCGAGTCTGAATTTTTACAAAGTGTCACAAAATGTGGACCAGTGTAACATTAAATGTTACAATTTGAGTTCAGGCCCGTGAAAATTGACGAGGGCCAGTAGATTTCAAACCCAAGGGACTGAATGGTCCTTATTGATTTGGCTTTAACTTAGGTTGAACTGCTGGGTAAATTAAAACGAATGGACGCAAATAATTTGTACAATCTAGCCACTTACCTGATTCACAAAACTGACCAGCGAAGCCTGTAACACAAACACAGAAGGAAGCATCGGGACTGGTAAAACACAGCCCGTCATTCTGACACTCACAATTCATTGTTCCTGAAACAAATAATAATAAGTATATTATTAAATGATGTAGTGCGTAAAATGTGTCCCCGCTAGAAGGGCTGTTCACAGGCTTTTGGGGTTTATAAAAAATAAAGTTACATATATTTGTAATATATGAGAATATATACCCAAGAGTCACTGTGTCTAAGTCCCATTGAAATCTATCCAAGCATGTGGGAGAAATCAACAAAGAAGCCATGAACATTTTTTGTCGGCAAATATTTTCCAAACTTAGTTTTGCAAACAATACTGAAACAATCTCATTCACCCAAACTTTCAATATTTCACACCCCAATTTTGAAGTAATTTTCATGAATAATTTGTTCTTAAAAATCCTATTCTTTTGGTAGTGGATCACTCATCATTGCTCAGTGGCCTGGTCATGGCACTGCCCATGGTCATTAGATGAAATAATCAATTCATACTGATAAATTCAGTGTGATTTGACTGTTTAATTAAAAGTGACACTGGAACTTACGAATCTGACAGAGGTCTCCTGAGAATCCAGGTGGGCATGTACACTCAGCTTGACCATTGTTATCTACACATGTGCCTCCATTCATACATGGGCTGGTACCACAAGTTGTTGTCACTACAAAAACACACAATATTATCATTATGGGATCATTGTTAACTATTCATATACTCCTATATCAAAGCAGCCAATCAGAAAAGCGGTTAGAAAAGAACGCAGAGTGCATTGATTGTGTATAATGTGCACTCTTGTGTACTACGCGCAGTGCTTTCGCATGCGTTTGCGACAAGTAGGATCGATTCATTTTTGTGGGTTGATGCATAGCTATGCATTTATATTTGGTTCTATTTTCCAACATTTTTAGTGATAATTTTGTTATAAAACAACAAAAATCACATTTTTTTTCTTCTTGTGTATGAAATAGGTTAATAAACGCATATTATTTGTTGGGAGAGAAATTAGACAAAATAATGCACTTGCGCTGATGTTGATGCATCTGATGCACTTCCCCATTCGAGGCTTGTGCATTAGATGCATCAACATCAGCATGCATACATTATTTTGTCTAATTTATCTCCCAACAAGTAATATGCGTTCATTAACCTATAAACAGCAGTGTTCCAAATACAGCTATGTCCCTCAATTTTAAGGGTCACACACACCTTTTCTTCACACACAAGTTTCAATGCGATACATATTTCCAGCATTTGAGTTTGGACATGAATAGGGGTAAAGTCCAATGTGTTTTGTAGCATTACACACTGGGATATTCAAAGTCTGGACCCTTTAAAGCGAGTGGGATGGCAGGAGCTATATTTACCCAGTTTTAGCTATCCAATATAAAAAACTGTAGTGAACCTCTATTAATATATTGAAGGCAATTGGCCAATAATCCATATTTCCATAGGTCTTGCAGTTCTCGAGTTAATGCCAATTAAATGACATGTCAAAACAAAAGTTTTCTCCTAAGAAAAATCAAAGCCTTGGAATCTCCTTTATAGATCCATACCATTCCTCTTGTGTATCAGCTTTATTGGTCTCAATATATGAGTGCAAACACTACTAGATCAAGCTCGCCTCCAACCTCTAATTTTAATATATCCATCTCATTTATGGAGGAATCCTAATACTCACCCACATCGCAGAGTATTCCAACTCTACCATTACGACAGTTACATGTGAATGAATTTATTCTGTCAATGCACTGCCCTCCTCCTTGACATGGATTGCTAGCACACTCATTGATATCTGAACCAATAAAAAAACATAGGAATTAACATATTTAGCCTGAGGTACTCACACCTACTTCATTCTGATTTCCACCAACTTCTCCACACGGATGGCAAGGATGGGTCCAGGGTACACAGAAATTAACATTATTAACAAAATATTATTTCCTACCACTCCTCACATGAAAATAAGACTTAAATAAAACATATTTGGTACATGTGTATAGATTTTTAGCATATTTGAAGGTGTAAAATTAACCCTACCACTGTTAAATACCACAGCACGAAGTGACTGCAAGCACAAACATGATGCTATTGCACAATGATCAAATGAAACATTAAGATGGGCCAGGTCAGCACGCATGGCTTGCTATCCCTGGGTTGTGGTTTGAAACCGGACCTAAATTAACAGCTTTTCTCTTCATCTTCCTTCCTTCTTCCTTCATTCGTTCCTTTCCCTCCACCAAAAATCAGTGACTGAGTTAATATGGTTGTACAAACATAATGATATGCATACCTAATTGGCAGTTAGGTCCATTGAATCCAGGCCTACACAAGCAGCCAAAGCTATTTGGTTGTTCTACAACAGACACACAGGTACCACCATTCTGGCAAAAGTTAACTGGACATGGATCTGCAAAACCTGAAAAAATAACACAAAATAGAATTAGCTGCTTCCTTTTGTTTACATTTATTCATTTCACATTGAGCAAATGGATTTGACATTGCAATTATGAAGTAACATACAGTCAGTCAACATTAATGGGTAAATTTTCTCAGGAAAATAATTTTCTGGACATGTGACCAATGCGTATCAATGCGAGTGTAACCTTAAGCCTGACTCCCGGCGGCGACCTTGTTATTCAAGTCTTAGTCATTTTGAATTGGAATAGTATTCTTGGCCACAATTTCGATAGAAATTCTTGCAATATTCAGCAATCTTAATTATTTCACAATATTATCAAATTGTAATTTCAAAAATAGATATTTACCTACAGAAACAAATATTTATCTCCGGAAACTCTTGCCATAACTTATTTTGCATCAAATGAGGAATTCTTCTTATTCAAATACAACGACCAAAGACCACCCCCTGCGCTCATGGGCGTCACATGTCCAGAACATTTTCCCGAGAAAATTTACCCATTCATGATGCCTGACAGTCAGTTTTTGTGTGAAGCCTCTATATTTAAGCTGTCAAACTTAGAGTCAGTATGTGAAGTACCATGTTTACTGGTCATTTGGCTTTTCTATTTGAAATCTGCCACCCCCTGTGGAAGATTTAAGAATTTTGAAACCCATACTGTGAGTGAGTATTTCGAATGTAAGTTACCCAATGGGTGGTGGAGGGGATTCAAATGGAAAAATCCATTTGTGACTTTTCAACCATTCCATCCCAGCCATTACTAAACATAGCAGTATAGCTGTGACTTTAGATGAATTATTTCATTTCATTACAAACCTTTACCACTAGATTAAAATCTAAAAGTCTATATAAAGTTATTCCCTAACAGCATATTGCGCTTTGGATACACACTCTCTTTTCGAAATATATCAACCCTAACCACCCTCAATACTACATGTACAGCATAAAGCAACTGCAAGCAGAAGCCTCCCACAGGATTCTATTGTACAATCACCCCTGCACACATATACACACAAAAAAAGTGATCGGGCAACAACAACATTTCTGGCTTGCTATCCCTGGTCTTGTTCTCTGAACCTGAGAGGTCTGATGTTCAAAACCGTACCGCTTAAAACAATTTTTCTCATCGCCTTCTATCGTTCTTCCTTCCTTCTGTCTTTTCCCAAAAAGCAGAAACAGTGTTAAGGTTAATCAAATATTATTTCTCTGTATTGCTTGACATGAGGAAATGGGGGGGGGGGTGAATATTATGCTTTTTATAGTAAATATATTACTCCTTAATTTTGCAAGCTCTTTCAAAAGGTTGCTTGGTACAAGTCTTGTTCTAGAAACTATAAAGTTGCAGGTTCAAATTTTGGTCCATGATTTGTTTTGTTTTTTAATTCCTTGAACAATTGACAGTATATACTCTGATCAGATCGTAATAGGCGGGACTCGTAATATCATGGATTGATATAGAATTGCGTACACACAGCTGGGTGCAACACCTACGCGAACTGCGCTTTGCTAATCGTGTGACTGACTCACGCTTTTGTGAATTTACGCGGGCGTAAGTTGGAACTTCATTGATTCACACATTATAATTAACAAAAACCGAACAATTCTTGCCTATTATGAGCTGATCATAATATAGGAATAATTAACATAACAACTGCTAAAACGAGAATGATCTATTTTCTTGGATGTAAATCATATTATAAAAATATGCTTTACGATAAACAAATACCACTTTTCATTTTGCTTACTTCTTGCTGCCACATCGTCTACCATGATGTTATAGCCCCGATCTGTCAGCCATGAATCCGAATCAAACACCAACCATGCATTACTCTGATCTATCTGAAACGGCGCCACCTCGCCATTACCAGACTGTCTCATCAAAACAGTCCCTTGAGCACCCGGGTTTCTACCGGTACCAATCTCTACGAAATCGTGGTCGTATTCCGTTTCTAGATCCATGACAGTAAATCTTAGTCTTCTCTCTGGTGATGATGCAGAGAGGATGACCTCACAGTGCATGTTGTTGTCATAATTGGCAGGGTAGTTGAGACTGTTTAGAGTGATTGATTCAGCTTGTTGGAGAGTGATCACCTCATTGCAAGTTGTTGCGGCTGCAGCTGAAACCAAAATGGATACAGAAAGATAGATAAGATCCCACACAGTTTTACAGGCGGATGGACCTTTCAAGTAGGTTGATTGGTCGATCGGTTGGTCGGACATTTTTTTACTCAATTTTTAAATCCATCATAAATGTGTTTTGGGTTTTCTCAAATTATTTTAATAACATTTAAATGTTGGTTATATAAAGGTCATGAAAACATTTTTAAAACGTTTTATTTGTGACACGATCTGGTCCATGGGGGCCAAAGGCAGCAAATTGAAAATTGAGATAAAGGCAAAAATATGGGGTTAAAAAACAATAAAATACATAAGAAAATAAGCATCCTAAAACTTCATAACTTTAGAACCAGATGTGCTAGACCTTTAGTGTTTTCAGTATGTGATAGCTTAATGTTTGTATAAGGTAATAATTATAGTAACTCAATTTTCAAAAATGCCTCCTTTGGCCCCCATGGCCCAGATCATGTCACATTTGAAAAAAAACCACTATGTCCAACATTTTATAAGTGTGGTCAAAATGTTTTTATAAAATATTAATTGGCAAACTTTTTTGCAAAAAATTGTGTCAACAATTGAATAACATTATATTAGAATGTTCGGCAGCAAGTTTTCACAAATGAGTGTTATTAAAATGTTTTATATCTCGTCATTTAAACCTTTTCTGCAAAACGTTTTGTGTTTGCTGGGGATAGAATCAATGGTTTGTTGAAAATGTGTTCCACTCTATATTTTACCATTAAAACTTCTAATCATTCTTGGGAACAACTATCTGAAACACCCCAATCCACTGTTGTCAGGTGCTGTTAGAATTTGTTTTGCATGGATTTGGAATTTAAAATCACACTAAAATCCTGAGAAAAGGCACCCCAAATTTTAGACCTGTGAATGACTTACATCTTTGGCATGTATTCCCCAGAAAGTCATTAGAACATCTACACACAAAGCGACTGTGTGAATTGTCAAAGAAACACTCTCCTCCATTAACACAGGGAGTAGTACACTGCTGCGGTTCACCTGTAACAAATAACAACAAAACACCACAATTACTTTATTGCAGCGGATATCTATTTTTGTTTTATTTGTTTGGGTTTGACAACCCTGGATAACCAAAGAAAGCCTCAATTATGAAGCTTATATCCACTGGGGTCCAAATGAATACCAGGACAGGTTGGGACAGTCAGGGGTTAACACCTTACTTTCCACAAAACTTACCGTGACATACATACACAAGAATGGCTCCTCAAAAGGACTGAAGGACAGGGTACTCTCATGGTTCATTTACCTAACTCTAAATGTATCTTGGGGAGAGCAGAAGTCTGAATTTAATCTACAGATGTTGCCAATTAAATGCAGACTTAATTTTTACAAGTATCGAACCCAGGACCTCATGCATCAGACGCACAAATTGTAACCACCATGTACCATATAGGATGACAATAATCCTTGTTCATGTTTGCCTTTTTGAATGAATCTCTGTACTGTGCATCTTCCATTTTGTGAATAAAACTTAGTTTTCCTGAAACTGATCTTTATTATTAATTGCATTGATCACACTTGTTGATGTAATATAATATGATTGTACTCCTGCACATAAATAAACTAAAATTGAACTTTCTTGTGTGTGCTAGATTAGAACAGTATAAAGTGTCACAAAGAATTGAACCAAAATGACAATTAAGTCTATTAGTTAAGATATCAGCTTACTTCTATGTGCATGGGCATTCGTGATCCACAGCCTAAGATGACAAGCCCACAGCCTACCCCCCCCCCCCTTTTCTAAAAAAATAGAGATAGCTAGCTACATGTTTGTGTGCCATATATTTCTTGCACATTCATTCTTTTGGCCAAAAATATCATCAAATATGTATTTACATTCTGTTAACAGAACAAAATTACAACACAGTGGCCTATGGAACCTATGTAATACACATAATCATGCATTAATTGCAAAGGCAAAATTAGAATCACCTGAAATTTTGGAAATAAGCTTTTTTCGTGGGTATTTACTGAAATATACCATAGAAATAGGATGTTAGAATTTACTAAATACTCCCTGGCAGAAACAGTGGTTTAACCCCATCCTATTGTTTCAAACAAGAGAAACCAGGCCCAATCGCTGGTTCTGTCAGGGCACCGACTGTGGACCATTGGTATTGTTTTGAAGGCATCCCTAAACTGACTGATTTTCAGTCATTTTAATTGGCTTACATGTAGAAGTAAGCATTGGAGTAAAGTATGTGTTGCTTGTCATCTTGGTTCAATTCTAAGTGAACTAAAGCTTATTGAAAAGTGAGGCGATTATAGGCTGGTGTGCAAGCATTGCTGTCACTTCATCTATATAAGGCCGAACAAACAAAAATCATTTGCCTCAGGTCCCCTGCTACTTTTCTCCAAAAAAAATTGAGATTTTTATACCACTGGAAAACTCTGGCTACATAATATTTGTGTGCAACAAAATTCTTGCAGATTCAGTCACTTAGCAAAAATATCATTAAAAAAATTACACCACAGTGGCGTATAGAGTAATGTAATGTACATAATCATGCATAACTCACAAACACAAAATTGGAATCAACTAAAATTTTGGGAATAAACTTTGTTCTTGGATATCTACTCAAAACATACCATAAAAAGAAGATGCTCGAATAACAAAATAATAGTTTAGACTGTGACTGGTTTTGATTTGATTAAAGGCACCGACAGTCAACCGGCGCTTGAGTTTTGAAGGGATCCCTTCACAGTGTGATTGACCTATGAGTATATACTGCACTCACCATGAAATAGTGAACTCTGTTTGGTGTAGACTTTTTCAGGAGCCAACGGATATGTTCACAAAATAATCACATGGATGCGAGCGTCTTTACACAGCCGCGTAAATACACATAAACGCTCCTCAACTGTGTGCATTGATGCCCAAGAACTGCGCATGATGACCCGTTTTTAAAAACAAGGTCATCACTTCGGAAAACTTCGATATGAAAAGGTCTATTGTCATGGCAAGTGTAGTAACGTCCTACGGAGCAACCCGAAAATCCGAAATACCCCAGACTGATCCGGACCGAAAGTGGATCAGATTGGTATTGTCATGGCAAGTCTAAGGTAAATCATTCATCCACTGGCTCCAACTTATAGTTTCTTGAGAGAAACTACAGTCACTAGTTAGGACAATAGGATGCTGTCGAAGTGCAAATTCTTTCTTCAAATGGACATGATATTTAAAATTGACGATGTACTGCACTTGATGCAAAATGGGAAAACACTTAAACTTACTTGTTTGACAGTTAGTTCCTGTGAATCCATTGATACATAGACAGAAATATGAATTCTGTTGATTGACACAGTTTCCACCATTAAGACATGGGTTAGAGCTGCAAGGTGATGAACCTAAAACAAAATAGAACCCAAAGACTTGCTTGAAGACTAGTTTCAGTCTAAAAAATATATCACACTATAATAGTTACATAAAATCAAGTTTGGTATATTATCTATTACAGGATACTGAATACAATGTATGTGTGTCTAATTATTAGACTGATTTACTGTGAGTCTCTACAAATCATCCAAGTGAAGAACGATGTGGATGATAACAGGGAATACTGGATTATGGTGGTGATAGACCTAGCGGAACATAGCACTTGACCTTGTACCAAATATTGCTCACATTTATATAAACCTGGCTTTTTACCTACAACCAACACATGCAACATAGGAACGTCAATTGCACCAGCTCGTCATGGCCGTTGGTTCATGTAAGGCCGTCGGTAGAAGGAAGGCGTTGGTGAAAAAAAAATTTGGTGAACAATGGACTATTTTTTACCCAGGGTGACAGAAAAATGGGAGAATTGTATAAAAATTATTAAAAATTGTGAATGAAATTTTGTGTTTTTATGTTGGTACCACCTATAATCCTTTTTTTTTTTTTGGTCTTCACTTTTTCAAACCATGCAAAAAAAATTTGGGTCAACAAATTACAACTTCTGTCAGCAAAAAATATTTCCGTCAGTACATTTACAAGTTGTGCCCCCTCGGTTCCAAAATCCTGGCTACGCCACTGAATTGCACCCCCCTTCCCCCAATACAATGTTGGTCAATGACATGTCGGCAACAGACCAGCAAGACCCCTCCATTGATTGATGGGTGGGGGAGTGTGGCATAAAGAGGGGAGTGTCTGCTTCAAATACATGGCAAACCTGAGTAATTCAAATGCGGGGGTTGTGATACGATGATCATTTTGAACAGAACACGCAAGTGTGCCAACTATTAATTTTGATTGTTGCTTGTGACGCTAGCTAGCTTATGACAAATGATAAAAACACATTCCTTTACTCTCCTCATTGGTAGTCACAATTCATCGTCTGCATCACAAACTGTTGAATCTGAAAAGCTGCCTTGTACGATTATATTAATATTATTTATCATTGTTGTTATTTTGTTATTTCATATTGTTATTTTGTACTTCAGAATGCTTCTTTCTTTTATTAATGAACATGTGATACATGACAATAATAAAAAATCCTATAAAGCAACCTTTTGAGATATGACAGTATGGGATGCAGACGACAAATTTACAAACTTACTTGTTTGACAGTTAGTTCCTGTGAATCCATTGAAACATTGACAGAAGTATATAGTCCCTTGAATGACGCAGTTTCCGCCATTAAGACATGGGCTGGATATGCATGGCGAACCTAAGAACAAATATATTATACTATTTTTATTTATGATATCTTTATATAGGAAGGGTTGCTATTAACCAGTGTGGAAGCTTTGCTTTCCATAATAGGCCCTCTTTTTGATATCATCAGGGAGGATGGGCCAGGGGGTACAAAGTACAAATGACCATACAGGATGTGTTGCAAACATGGGTAGCATTTTCAGCCTTTTGGTATATCAATGACCCCTTTTTCTAGGCCAATTGGTATATGGATGGGACCTTTTTTTCAAAAAGTTTTTGGGAAAATAGCCACACTTTTTTTAAATTTTCCCAAAATTTGGGGAAAATTTGTAAAAATTAAGACAATTTGTGCTAAATTTGGCAACATTTTTTAAATTTTAGTATACTGATGAATCCAAATTTCTTTAAAAATTGATATATTGATGGGTCAACTTTCAAATTATCAGTGACACACCCCTACCCAAACCAAACTTGAGTACCCCCCCACCCCAGGATTGGGACAGTCTCACATGACATAGCATGGACATTTCTGCATTTCACTCACTTAATCACTGCACAAATTTGGTGGGGGAGGCATTTATTAGGGCAGGGCATTAAATAGGCACAATACAGTAATTTATTGTGTGTCGCATCTCAAGTTGAGAGTAACGCCATTATGGATTATGACAGTTTCAAATCATGCATGCTAACCTAATCCTGCAGGCCTTATACAAATGCATAGAGGTGTGATTTTGTCCGTATGCTGGTGACGCCACCACCAGCGTTCGAAATAGGGCCGGTCAGCCGGCCATTGGCCTGTAACTTTTTGGCTTGGCTGGTAACTTTTCTGACTAGCAGTTTAGTTGCAGGCCCGGCTGGCCAGTAACTTTTTAGTTACAGGCCCGGCTGGCCTGTAACTTTTTGAGGCATATTTCTAACACTGGCCACTACGTAAACTCACTGATGGGACTCTCAACTTTAGACAAGACATATTATAGGTTGAAAATTATTAATTTAAACTTCAACACTACTTGTTTATTTCGCTTACCGGGAGCGCTTTCGAGGAACTTCCTTGTCATCAGCTGATGTTGTTAGCTCTGATGTTTTCTTGGAAATGGCTAAGGACCAACCTGATCAGGTGACATCACACTTGATGACGTCACCGAAGTCGGAAGTTTCCTGCCCCTGGTGCCGCTGGGTTTGATCAGGTTGCCCCACACAGGATCTAGTTCCAATCCTGTGTCTCGGTTCAGTGAAGGCCCCTGCTGCTTGATCTGAATAGCTTCCAGGACCCTCCTGGGAAATTCTTTTGTTTCTTTCTCCAGTACTTTTACGTTGTCCCAGTCTATTTGGTGCGTGTTCTTGCTCGCTTTTACATGTTCTCAGGTTGGTCCTTAGCCGTTTCCAAGAAAACATCAGAGCTAACAACATCGGCTGATGACGAGGAAGTTCCTCGAAAGCGCTCCCGGTAAGCGAAATAAACAAGTAGTGTTGAAGTTTAAATTAATAATTTTCATTGTTATTACCACTACGTATGAATCTGCAATTCTATATATTATAGGTTATTTTGTATGCAATCCACAAGGGTGTAGGTATCCCCACCTTATAAAGCGAGTATACCAGAACACCTCAGTAAAACAATGAGCTATTGCAGTTGAAATCCATACCCTACACCAACATGACCTTAATCTCCCACCGGGGGGGGGGGTGTACATTTCAAATTGAGTCAATCAGGTAACCCCTTTTGAAATTAAGATCATGTCTTCCAAAGCGGATGTGTGGATTTCAACTGCAATAGCCCAATAATGGTGTTTATTTACCCAACTGACAGGCTTAAATTAACTACAAAATAGTGCACACAGCTCATGACAAATGATGCTAACATATTACTTTACTTTTCATTATAAATAAATTACAATGTACCAACTTACTTGTTGTTTGGCAGTTGATGCCTGTGAATCCACTGAGACATTGACAGAAATATGACGTCCCTAGACCTATGCAGGTCCCACCATTAACACATGGGCTGGAAGTGCATGGTGAAGCTAGAAAAAATATATTATACTATATTAGTCACATAATAAACATAGTCAAGCATTCACTTGTATTGTCTATTACAATCTCTGACAAAAAACAAGTGCAATATTGATTCTATTCTCCCTCTTATAACACCAAGGGGCGAGCAAAAGAAAAGAAATTGTAAAAAACTTCAAAAAGAAATAAGTAAACATGCAATGGGTTCCTATACAATTTTTTACTCAAAGTACGACCACGACTGGTCAGTCGAATAATGCTTTGGCTTTTAACTTTTTGGATTCCCTTTTAAAATGTTTTTTATTCCTTTTTAAAATGAATTTTACTGAAGGCATAATTTCTTATACAGTGTTGAATGTTTTGTATGTATTGGTATTTATCCACCTGCGGTGATATGGGAACGGCATGGTCTTCTCCATTCTCTAGTCTGGTTTTTGTGTTTTCTTTTCAATCATTGTGCTTAAAGTTTGTATGTTTTTAATGGTTGCAATAAAGATTGAAATGATCAAATAAAATATTAGCTTCAATGTGGGTGTTTCTACTAAGACTGTGATTTACTGCAAATTTAATTGAAAGTTGAAACTAAGAGTCCTGCAGGACAAGAAATGTTTTATTCTCTGACCCCAAAAATTCCCTGTGACTTCTGAACAGACCCAACTGGTCCTGATAAATTAAATTAATTAAAGGCCTATTCAGTCTTATTTGGAGCATTGTAAAAATCATCAAAATTCAGATTTTGGCATCTTTGCTAGTGTCATAGATGTGCTAATATAGCCTGATCGGCATGGTTAGATTCACTTCTGTGTTATGCTCACAAAGTCGTACACGCTTGCGTACATAGCACACTGTACGCAAAAAACCGTCACGCTATGTCAAGCTGTATTCATTCATTTAAAATTTCTACTGTAGTTGATGCAAGCTAAAGTGAAATCATCCGGTCACTACTCAGCGTTTTGTAAGATAATGGTATCATTAACTGTGAGCCACCATTTTAGATTTTAGTTTTTGATACAGGATTACATTCTATACTATGATCAGCTCCTAATAGGTGGGACTCATAACATCGAAATTTGATCACAGTTGGGCGCTTCACCTATGAAAACTGCACTTTGCGTATTGAGTGACATGATGCACTTTTATGTGGAGTTAAGTTCGGACTTCAAAAACGCATGCAATAACAAAAACAAAATCATTCTCGCCTATTACAAGCGTAACATAGTATGATAGAAACATTACATTACACTCCACAAAACATGTTTTCTACACTTACTGGGTAGCCGCAAAAAATGATCTAGTTTTTGAGGGTTAACTCATTATGGATTATTAAAAATGGTAGGAAATATATCGAGGGTTGACAAACAGAAGGCCTTAACTCACTTTTGGCCATGTTGAGATTTTGGTACCAAAATAATCTGTAATACCCACAGATTCTTAAAATCATAAGCCTTAACTCAATTCAACTTCCTATTGCATCTATAGCACAATAATACTTGGTCACATCTCAATGCAAAAATATTATTTTACTCATTTTTCTCAAAAAGGCACTTTTTGAGTTAAGGCCTTCTGTTTGTCAACCCTCGATATGTGTGGTAATACAGAAGTCTTGTTACAAACACACACTGATAGACTTACGAGTTTCACAGTTGAATCCAGTGAATCCATTTACACATTGACAAGTAAATGATGAGCCTTGAATAGCACACACCCCACCATTAAGACATGGATTCGGGTTGCATGGTGTTCCTATTATGAAAATAAAACATAGGAAATTAGATATAACATTAAGTCATAGAGTTATTTTAGCATATGCATTCAGATTTTGGGCAGACATATTTCCTATTTTCTTTTACTACCACTGAAATCAAAATAAACATAAAAAAGTGAAACAAGGAGTAAAATAAAGAATCTAGTGTTACTGTTAAAGTATATTTTCTTTCTTTGATTTATTATTTTTGAAACATTACTGTTATTTTTTTCTGGAATAGCATTAACTGGACATATAGTAACTTACTTGTTTGACAGTTGGTTCCTATGAATCCATTGATACATTGACAGAAATATATAGTTCCTTGGTTGACACAGTTGCCACCATTAAGACATGGGTTAGAGCTGCAAGGTGAACCTAGAACAAACAAGAACGAACCCACATACTTGCTTAAAGATTAATTGTACATTTTGACTTTGGCAGACATATATCCTTTTCCCTATACTAAACTAAAATAAAGACTAAAAAAGTAAAATAAAGAGTAATGTTTCTGTCTGACATATGTTGAGTCTGTCTGGGGGTTTCAGCTTTATTGAAACAACATAATTTTGACATAAATATGTTTTAAAGTTATACTAAAAAGAATCATGGCGAAAGTGTTTCTACTATACATTCATGCAATTTGTTCATTTTGAAATGTTTGAGCTGATTTTGTTCTGGAATATGGATTAGTTATAATTAAATAACAAAATGCAATGACTTACTACTTGTTTGGCAGTTAACGCCTGTGAATGCATTGATACATTGACAGAAATATATAGTCCCTTGGTTGACACAGTTGCCACCATTAAGACATGGGTTAGAGCTGCAAGGTGAACCTACAACAGAAAAAGAACCAACAGGCTTACTTATAAAGACTAAATGTGCATTTCCAACTGTCACACATATTTCCTATTCAACTTTACAAACTAAATCAAAATTAAAGATTAAAGTAAAATAAAGAGTAATGTTTCTGTCTGACATAATACTGAGTCTGTCTGGGGTTTCAGCTTTATTGAAACAACATAATTTTGACACAAATATTTTTAAAAAGTTTTACTAAAAAGAATCACTGCAAAAGTGTTTCTTCATTCATGAAATTTATTCATTTTGAAAAGTTTGAGCTGAATTTATTCCGGAATATGGATTAGTTATAATTAAATTACAAAATGCAATGACTTACTACTTGTTTGACAGTTAGTTCCTGTGAATCCATTGATACATTGACAGATATATCCCCTTGTCCCTTGGTTGACACAGTTGCCACCATTAAGACATGGGTTAGAGCTGCAAGGTGAACCTAGAACAACAAAAAGTATCATATTACTTAAGAACTTGTCCAAGTTAACATTTAGGTTTATACTACAACAAGGACTGGATACAATCTACTTGTGCCTGATTATTAAATTCACTTTTGATTATACTAGCCACACATTTTTGGCATTACCCATTGACACATTGGCAAGTGAATGTTGAGACTTGGAAGACACAAAAACCACTACCAAGACATGGGGCACGTTAGCGCAGCGGTAAGGGCTCCGCCTTGTAATTGGTGGATTGCAAGTTCAAGCCCCAGTGTTGCCATCTGCAAAGGACTTCGCAAGGGAAAGATTGAATCCTGCTCATGTTTATCAACCTAGAGTACCAAGTAGTTTCATATCACACTTTAAGAATGTCTATTCTTTGTTCAATGTGTGCACAGCATGTGATAATTTCAGTTTTTACTAATTCTAGTTTTCCTTGAGCATATTGTCAGGAATGGCATGTTTTTCCCATTGTTTTTTTGGAATATGGAATAGTTATCATTAATAAAGTAACATGTTAACTTACTTGTTTGGCAGTTGGTTCCTGTGAATCCACTGATACATTGACAGATATATCCCCTTGTCCCTTGGTTGACACAGTTGCCACCATTAAGACATGGGTTTGAGTTGCAAGGTGATGAAACTGGAACAACAAAAAATTATCGTATTACTTAAGTAAATACCTTGTTCAAGTTAACGTTTAGGTTTATACTAAAAAGTCTGGGTACAATCTACTTGTACCTAATTAGATTCAGTTTTGATTACATTAGCCACACATGTTTGGCATTACCCATTGACATTGGCAAGACATAAAACCTACTGTTAAGACATGGATTTGGATTGTATAGTGTTCCTATTATTGAAAACAGTGTGATATAGACATTAAGTAGGTATATCACCTCAAAAATAATCGCAGAAGAAACACGTTATTTAATGTTCCTACATTATTGAGCTTTATTAAAGCATCAAAAATCAAAAAACAGAATTGAAATCGGTCAATGCATTGTGATGTAATGTCAATTTAAAGATGCTCGTAGATGGAATGAAATCCTGCCACAAATGGCTGTAATGACAAAATTGGCACATTTCGAGATTTTGGACGCTTGCTTGAAAAAGCAGCGTTAATTTAAATATCACATGTTAAATGGCTATCTTTCCTGACTTCGTTACAGAAAACAAAATTAAAAAATCTATCATTGAATAATTATAATAAATTGACCAAATATACTATTTTAGCAATTTCGGCCAATCTGCTGACAAATTAAATCTCAAAAAATGACTAAGTTCAGCTAATTAATATGCAAAATTGATGCCAATAGAAAACCATACATGATATAAAGGTGTGGTTTTTTTTGCACACATATGTATACAAAGTTCTTTCAATTGATAACAAAAAATACACAAAAAGTAATTAATTACGCAAATTAGGTAATTACAGCTAATTATGTATTTATGATATTATTATGCAAATTAGGCATGAGTAATTTTGGGTTTTTTTTCAATATTTAATGAACGTCTGTTCATTCATCATAAATCTTTTAAGTATGATCCTGTTATGAGGTTGAATAAATGAACTGCAGTTAATTATTTAAAAACAATACAAAAAAAATAAAAAGTTTGACATTTTGACAGTGTCTGGAATATAATTTTCATTTTTACTGTAAACATGGTATGTGTCACCATTACTCAAAGCCAAGTCCGAAAAGTAAAAATAAAAATTCAGTTGCAATGAGACTTTAAATTAACTTTTTGTCATCTGTATTAACGTGGGAGGACAATCGGTAAAAGGAACATCCAATTTACTGTACCGCGTATACAAAAATAGTATGGCCTTGGACACAAAGATGAGTATTTCGGCTAAATGGTGGTAGGTCCCTTTATTTCAATAGGCCTAGGCCCTATTTTACTGATTTATGAGCGATCTTCAAAAATCCATAAAAACAGGCAGTAGCTCTTAAACAAAACAATTTTTAATTTTTGAGGACCCGATGTTAGCCTCGGAAAGGCTTCACACACCATATATTAAAAATTTAAACAATTTAGATGACTGAAGCATATGAGGAAATTCATTTATTGACATGGATGTTTTCTAAAATTGGCCAAATTTGAAGCGCGCCCTTTTCAATTCACTGTTATGCTTGCATGCACAGTATAGCAGAATTATTGTGCAGCCACTGTGACATACCTACATTAAGGACAAATGCAATTGTTCCAATGCATTACCTTTTAAAGGAAATCATCTCATAATTGAAATTTGAACGAAAGGTATTACAAGCTACAACTTGATTGATGGACTTTGCTGGGGATTGTCTTTTCATCGTTGCTGATCCCAGCTCTGGAATGAGCTTCAAGTTTATATCAGAGAGGCTGAGTCTCCATTTTCAAAAGTCTGCTCTTTTACATTATAGTGTTCTATGTTTTGTATGTTTCAGAGTGCATTTTGTCAAGTGCTGGTTCCTTGTAGAACACTTAAAGTGCTCATTAATAATAATAATAATAATACCCTTTTTAAGAGGGTTGAGCTTTTGGTTCTCTAGCAAGTGCCATCTTCAGCCTCTAAAGATGGCAAACCCTAAAGTAACAAGTAAAGTAAGGGATTTTGCTGGGGAGTTTGCTACTCATGTTTATCAACCTAGAGTACCAAGTAGTTTCAAATCATACTCTCAAAATGTCTATGCTTGTTGAAATGTGTATACAGCGTGTGAAAATTTCAGTTTTTCAACAATTCTGGTTTTTCATGAGCATATTAAGAGGATTAGCATGCTTTTACCATTGTAAAAATTTTATATTTGGAATACGGATGACTTACTTGTTTGGCAGTTAGTTCCTGTGAATCCATTGATACATTGACAGGAATATGAAGTTCCTTGGTCGAGACAATTTCCACCATTAAGACATGGGTTAGAGCTGCAAGGTGAACCTAGAACAGCAAAAAACAACATCATATTACTTAGACCTCACCAACTGTAAATTAAACCTAAGTTAACTTTTAAGTTTAGTTTACAGGGTACTGGGTACAATCTACATGAATGCATCTAACTACTCACCATTCAGAAAAATACAGCACTCAATTTCTTGGATTCAAAATATATTATCCTGTTTTGCTAAATAAAACATAACTAAATCCTAATCCATCAGTAACTGGCAATGAAAGTAAAATTGTAATATTTGGTAAATTTTTGGAAATAAAGACCAAAAACATGCGTTTTTAGGGTGTTTTCATATGCTGTGACAATTAAGCCCAATAAAGACTAAATTCAAGTTGTGCATCCAATCTTTTGGAAAACATATTTTCTAATCTTTTTCATAACCAATTATCAAAAATAATATAAGATATTAAACTTTTGAGCTAACTTGTAGCCAATACTAAAGATTGTAAATGCTTAGATTTGGTGACTAGAATTGTAAGAAAACAGGCAAAATTGCATGATTTTGGCCCATTGTGAAAACAGTAAAATTAATTTATATTGCCAATTAGAACTAAATAAAGCAGGATTCGGATATAGCTATATGTTTCATTTTACAAAACAAGATAATATTTTTTTTATTCCAAAAATTAGTGCTGTATTTTTCTGAAATGGGAGTACATCTAACTTTGATATGTTAGACATACGTGTTTGGCAGGTGAATCCAGTGAATCCATTGACACATTGACAAGTAAATGCTGAGCCTTGCAAGATACAAAATCCACCGTTGGAACATGGATTTGGATTGCATGGTGTTCCTATTAGTAAAAACAGCATGTTACAGACATTACAGATGAGAATGATGGTTTCTTATATGAAAAGACCAGGGGGGCACTCGACTTTGCAAGTGATGGGGATGTGCAGACAGCAGTTCGATACTAGGGGTCTTTCGGTGAGAGCCTAGACACCGAAAAAGGGGGGGGTCTTTCAGTGAGAAGGCCAAAAAAAGGGGGTCGTTCCGTGAGACTGGGGAAAATTTTACCACAAATGGGGTCATTCATATCAAGTTGATACAAAATTTTCATAAATTTCTGAAAAATTTTGAAAAATCAGAAGAAAAATAATGAAAAAACGTGGTCATTCAGTGAGAGATTATTAGAAAATTTCCCAAAATTGTAGAAAAATAGGGGTCTTTTGGTGACAGGAAAACAAAAAAGGGGGGCATGGGGAGAGAGGGAGTTCAGTAAAACAAAAAAGGGGGTCATTGGGTGAGAGGTAGTTGAAAAGTGGGGGTCAATGTGGCCACACATCCCCGTCGCCCATTTTTAGTGAGTGCCCCCCCCCCGGCTGAAAAGGAAGTTAGATATAAAGTTTGGAACATTAATTAAGCTTAAGCACTACCAAAACCTCATTAACCATTATGATTCCGGGCATAGAATAGCTGTTATATGTAGCATATGTGATATTAACAACAACAGGGGTCAGGTGGTTGTCCCAGACAGGGTCCCTGGGACAACATCCTGACCCAACCCCCTCCCCCAGCAAGGGGGCAACACAACATCTTCTTGTTTTACATTATATACACCTGTGATGTCACCAGAGGTGTCTCAACACCACTAGCAACAACAAATCTTCAGAGCAATAACATTCGCTGAAGATGTCGGTTGAGCCGGTGAAAGCGCTTTGGTGAATGTATCAAATTTGAGTAGCATTGAAGTTTAATATTGCCTTCCATGAACACATTCTTCAAGAAAAGCACATCTAGAAGATGGACAGTCCAAATTGACACAACTAAAAATAGTGTGCTACGCACAGGCACAACACCTAGACGTTGATCCACAAGCCACAGCACACTTTACAGGTTGTCGCTGACCACTACGGCCCCACATCATTCCATAAACCATTTAACAACAAATCAGGGACTTTGCTGCTACAAGAGCGCACACCCTAGACATTCCACAATTAACCGCCGCAACAAGGATCAGCTCCCCGAGTTTCGTACAGGTTACAACGAGACAATTAGCAGCAAGTTCCTTGTCCAGGGGAATTTCAAGCTAACTCAATTTTTCCACGAGAGCATACTAGGCACCGCCAGGGTTCCAACCCACAACCTCTTGCTCCATAGTCGAACGCCTTAACGATTGAGCTAACTTGACTGCTTGACCATTGTAAAATTTTCTTTATTTGGAATACGGATAACTTACTTGTTTGGCAGTTAGTTCCTGTGAATCCATTGATACATTGACAGGAATATAAAGTTCCTTGGTCGAGACAATTTCCACCATTAAGACATGGGTTGGAGCTGCAAGGTGAACCTAGAACAGCAAAAAACAACATCATATTACTTAGACCTCACCAACTGTAAGTTAAACCTAAGTTAACTTTTAAGTTTAGTTTACAGGGTACTGGGTACAATCTACATGAATGCATCTAACTACTCCCCATTCAGAAAAATACAGCACTCAATTTCTTGGATTCAAAAAATATTAACCTGTTTTGCCAAATGAAACATAACTAAATCCTAATCCGTTAGAACTGGCAATGAAAGTAAAATTGTAAAATTTGGTAAATTTTTGGAAATAAAGGCCAAAAACATGCGTTTTTAGGGTGTTTTCGTGTGCTGTGACAATTAAGCCCAAAGACTAATTTCAAGTTATTCATCCAATCTTTTGGAAAACACTTTTTCTAATCTTTTTCATAACCAATGATCAAAAATAATATAAGATATTCAACTTTCGAGCTAATATGTAGCCAATACTAAATATTGTGAATGCTTAGGACTTGTGCCAAGTCTTAGAATTTGGTGACTACAATTGTAAAACAGTCAAAATTGCATGATTTTGGCCCATTGTGAAAACAGTAAAATTAATTTATATTGCCAATTAGAACTAAATAAAGCAGGATTAGGATTTAGCTATATTTCATTTTTCAAAACAAGATAATTTTTTTTTATTCCAAAACATTAGTGCTGTATTTTTCTGAAATGGGGAGTACATCTAACTTTGATATGTTAGACATACGTGTTTGGCAGGTGAATCCAGTGAATCCATTGACACATTGACATGTAAATGATGAGCCTTGCAAGATACAAAATCCACCGTTGGAACATGGATTTGGATTGCATGGTGTTCCTATTAGTAAAAACAGCATGTTACAGACATTACAGATGAGAATGATGGTTTCTTATATGAAAAGACTAGGGGGGCACTCAACTTTGGGAAGTGATGGGGATATGCAGACAGCAGTTCGAAACTAGGGGTCTTTTAGTGAGAGCCTAGACACCAAAAAAGGGGGGTCTTTCAGTGAGAAGGCCCAAAAAGGGGGTCTTTCCGAGAGACTGGGGAAAATTTTACCAAAAATGGGGTCATTCAGTGAGACTGCGAAAAATTTTGGGTCAAAAATAAAAGTTGATACAAAATTTTCATAAATTTTGAAAAATTTGAAGAAAAAAATAATGAAAAACAAGGTCATTCAGTGAGAGATTATTAGAAAATTTCCCAAAATTGTAGAAAAAATAGGGGGTCTTTTGGTGACAGGAAAACAAAAAAGGGGGTCATTGGGTGAGAGGGAGTTCAGTAAAACAAAAAAGGGGGTCATTGGGTGAGAGGTAGTTGAAAAGTGTGGGTCAATGTGGCCGCACATCCCAGTCACCCATTTTTATTTTCCCTGGGACAACATTCTTCAAGAAAAGCACATCTAGAAGATGGACAGTCCAAATTGACAAACTAAAAATAGTGCGCTACGCACAGGCACAACGCCTAGACGTTGATCCACAAGCCCCACATCATTCCATAAACCATTTAACAACAAATCAGGGACTTTGCTGCTACAAGAGCGCACACCCTAGACATTCCACAATTAACCACTGCAACCAGGATCAGCTCCCCGAGTTTCGTACAGGTTACAACAAGACAATTAGCAGCAAGTTCCTTGTCCAGGAGAATTTCAAGCTAACTCAATTTTTCGGCACCGCCAGGGTTTCAACCCGCAACCTCTCGCACTATAGTCGAATGCCTTAACGATTCAGCTAACTTGACTGCTTGACCATTGTAAAATTTTGTTTATTTGGAATACGGATAACTTACTTGTTTGGCAGTTAGTTCCTGTGAATCCATTGATACATTGACAGGAATATGAAGTTCCTTGGTCGAGACAATTTCCACCATTAAGACATGGATTAGAGCTGCAAGGTGAACCTAGAACAGCAAAAAACAACATCATATTACTTAGACCTCACCAACTGTAAGTTAACTTTTAAGTTTAGTTTACAAGGTACTGGGTACAATCTACATGAATGCGTCTAACTACTCCCCATTCTAGAAAAATACAGCACTCAATTTTTTTGGATTCAAAAAATATTATTCTGTTTTGCCAAATGAAACATAACTAAATCCTAATCTGTCAGTAACTGGCAATGAAAGTAAAATTTTAATATTTGGAAATAAAGGCCAAAAACATGCGTTTTTAGGGTGTTTTTGTATGCTGTGACAATTAAGCCCAATAAAGACTAATTTCAAGTTGTGCATCCAATCTTTTGGAAAACACATTTTCTAATCTTTTTCATAACCAATTATCAAAAATAATATTAACGTTTTCAATCCCATCAATTGAAAACCAATTTAACCCCTGCAAATAAATGCTGTGGTCCCCGTTGGTAAGGCCTATTGTGTGAATTTGTGTACTGTTGCTAAGTCGCGTGGTACACAGGCGATGTTATGCATTCTGATCATTTCTTGTTTCGTCATTATTTTGTCAGATTCAACAAGACTAGGTTGTGTTTAAAAAAAATTCTTTCCCACCCACCACTCCCTTTGCAATTTTTCATATTGAGAGTATGGTAGTGGTGGTGCAGACAAATTCATAAAGAAAATTTTAAGTTTCTATGTTAAAGTTAAAGAAGCAATTCTAACGTAATTGATAGAGCAAAGATTGGGTCACGATATTCGTGATTTGATGATTGGTTTGGTGCAGTCGTCTAATTCCTTTTGAGAGCGGTAAATTGCTCAAATCATGAAACTCTTGATAGGTGCCTTCCTTTGCTATATCAATCAAGAACTTCCCTGCGGATAGTTGAACTTCATCGTGTAAAATGTACAACTCAAGCGGATTCTCTCTCCTTGGGTTAATAAAGCATATAGTTAAATGTTATCTCATATGTTATAGCTTTTCAAACAAAAAATTAAAAGAAAAGGACGAGATAGCTGTAGTTGATTAAAAATACACACATGTCTAACCCTGTCATTTGAAGTGAGCAATGCTAAAGGATTAGCATCAATTAAAATCCGCTGGCAGATATTTTCTAATTTGAAACATATATCTATTTAAGTATGGATAAGTATGGATATTAAACTTTTGAACCAACTTGTAGCCAATACTTAAGATTGTGAATGCTTAGACTTGTGCCAAGTCTTAGAATTTGGTGACTACAATTGTAAGAAAACAGGCAAAATTGCATGATTATGGCCCATTGTGAAAACAGTAAAATTAATTTATATTGCCAATTAGAACAAAATAAAGCAGGATTCGGATATAGCTATATGTTTCATTTTACAAAACAAGATAATATTTTTTTTATTCCAAAAAATTAGTGCTGTATTTTTCTGAAATGGGGAATACATCTAACTTTGATATGTTAGACATACGTGTTTGGCAGGTGAATCCAGTGAATCCATTGACACATTGACAAGTAAATGCTGAGCCTTGCAAGATACAAAATCCACCGTTGGAACATGGATTTGGACTGCATGGTGTTCCTATTATTAAAAACAGCATGTTATAGATATTATGAATGAGAATAATGGTGAAAAGGAAGTTAGATATAAAGTTTGGAACATTAATTAAGCTCAAGGCATACCAAAACCTCATTATCCATTAGAATAGCTGCTATATGTAGCATATGTGATATTAACAACAACGGGGGGTCAGGTGGTTGTCCCAGATAGGTCCCTGGGACAACATCCTGACCCAACCCCCTCTCCCAGCAAGGGGGCACCACAACATCTTCTTGCTTTTCATCATCTACATCTGTGACATCATCGGAGGTGTCTCAACACCACTAGCAACAACAAATCTTCAGAGCAATAACATCCGCTGAAGATGTTGGTTGAGCCTGTGAAAGTGCTTTGGTGAATGTATCAAATTTGAGTAGCATTGAAATTTAATATTGCTTTCCATGAACACATTCTTCAAAGATGGACAGTCCAAATTGACAAACTAAAAATGAGATTGAGATCATCCTAACCTAAAATGAGATCAACTTCACCCTAACAAACAAACCTAGTACCATATCCTTGATGTCAAGGTACTGAACCAAACAAATACAGGGAGTGACCACAGGGATTTTCTTTAGAAAATTAAGATTTTAGAGGCAGATATTGTAAAGAGCAAAGCAGAGGTAAACACATTGTAAACCTATAAACCTAAAAAAAAATTAACTTTAACAAATGGTCTCAGGCACTTCAGGAAAAAGAGGACACAGATTACCATCTTGTTGATATCATCCAAGAAAGTGCAATGAAGGTAGCAGTAACTCTTCACAAAGAAAGAAAGAAAGTGCAAAGATCAGCATCAACAAATGGAGCGAAGCATGTCAATACAATCTTATACAAGTTATTTACAGCATGCCTGGAAAGCATATTCCAATCACTTCATGGACAAAAGGGGTGTCAACATCAATAGAGAGAAGTTCAACTATCTTAGATTTGCAGATGATATAATCACCACAACAGAGAGTCTGGAAGAAATTCAAAACCATTTGCAGGGAACTCACTGAAGCCAGTAAGAAAGATGAACATGCAGAAGACCTTTAAAGCATTAAGAGATGCAATAACTTACTTGTTTGGCAGTTGACGCCTGTGAATCCACTAGAACATTGACAGAAATATATATTCCCTTGATCAACGCAGTTTCCACCATTAAGACATGGGTTAGAGCTGCAAGGTGAACCTATAGAACAAAAAGAAAGTCCCTTATCAATAATGGCCTTATCAGTTTAAAACTTTATTTATACAATACAAGGTACTGGGTACAATCTACTTGTGTCTAACTAGATTTGATTTTGTTATGTTAGACATACGTGTTTGGCAGTTGAATCCAGTGTATCCATTAACACATTGACAGACATATGAAGAGCCTTGATTGTTACATGACCCACCGTTAAGACATGGATTTGGATTGCATGGTGTTCCTATTGTGAATAAGATCACAGAAAAGATACAACATAGAGCTTATTGACAGACACATAGCCTACTTGTTACAGATGATCATAATGCATGTAGAAGAAACACATTTGTGACATGATCAAGGGGAATGAGTCACATGTTGGCCCTGGTCGAAAATGAGTTTTATACATGTTTCTAAAGAGGATATTTAGAGCTTTCAGAAACTCAAAACCCCATGTTGATCGACTTTTCTTTGTGACGTTACATCAATTTATCAATTGCTGAAAACAATATAAAACAAAAGAATTTAAACACTTTCTTTGCCATTATCTCAAAATCAATATTAGTGACATTCGACTCATTTCCCTTGATTGTGTCACATTTGTATAAACACTCAATCTCGTTTTAGATTTAGAGAATAAAGAATTGTTTTGATGCCAGCAATATATCTATCGGCTGATAGAACATAGGATATACCATTATTTTAAGTGAAACAACAAGCTGGAATTTATAGTCATTCGTACACAGTTCAACCTTAAAATCATGTTGGGATGTAATGTACATCCACTCTTTTATCAGCTATTAAAGTCAAGCTTCAATGGGTCTCATAATACATTAAAATACAATAACGGCATTTACAGGGTCTCCCATCAAAAGCGGGTTGCAAAACAAAGAGATGTAACAAGAAACAAATAAAGACATTCCAGAGGTGACAAGTGGAGAAGTCAGTCAATCATGCATAGTATGAAAAGAGGAAAGACACCATTGGAAGGTGGAGACTCCATCACAGGCATAGGCAGAGACCCCCCCCCCAATATTTTGCCAGGGGGATGGTCCATACAATCATCCCTCCAATGTTGACGCCTGTATGTGGGTTTCTGAGCAAATTAACCTCATATTTGGCCAATTTAGCCCCAAAGTGAAAAATTTTGCGAGCTTCGCACGAATGTATTCCACTTTTGCACAATATTTCAACAATTAAGTTTCAAAATGGCAAAATTTTAAAGGTCGCTGCATTCGCTAAACTTCAAGAATTTTTTGCAACCCCATCCCCCCAATGTCAAAAAGAAATCTACACAACTGATCACAGGAGAACTTGCCAAGCTATTCACCAGCTGTTTACTGAGTAATATGAAAAGAGGTAAGGCATCAGGAACAGATAATGTGATAATAATTGAGACAATCATGGAAGGAGGAGACTCCATCACAGGAGAGCTTACCAAGCTCTTCACAGCTCGCATAATGTATGGAAAAGTACCAGAATGGTGGAAAGAGGATAATATGATAACTCTCTTCAAACAAGGAGACAAACAAGACCTCAAAAACTACAGACCCATCAGTTTGCTCAAATGTGTACAAGCTTTTCACAAGAATCCTAACCAACAGACTGGAAATCACACTGGACAGCAAACAACCCAGAAATCAAGTAGGCTTCAGAAGTGCATATTCTATCACAGACCATATACATACTATCAATCAACTGAAGGAAAAATGTCACAATATAACCAACCTCTGCATGGGCTTTATAGACTATGAAAGGCATTTAATTCAGTTGAAACACAGTCTGTGCTGGATGCATTACATCAACAAAGGATAAGAAAGCAAGTACAGAAATCTACTGAGTGATATACACAAATTGCACAATTACAGAACTCTTCACAAAGAAAGTGCAAAGATCATTCAGCCTAGAATGTATATTCCAATCACTTCAGTGGGACAAAAAGGGTGTCAACATCAATGGAGAGAAATTTAACTATCTCAGATTTGTAGATGATATAATCCTTGCTCAGTAAACTCTCTGATGCTAATAAGGAATGGGGCTTCAAGATGAACATGCAGAAGAGCAATGAACCATTAAGAGATCCAATAACTTACTTGTTTGGCAGTTGACGCCTGTGAATCCACTAGAACATTGGCAGAAATATATAATCCCTTGATCAACGCAGTTTCCACCATTAAGACATGGGTTTGAGCTGCAAGGTGAACCTATAACAACAACAATGTCCCATATCAGTTGACTACATCAGGTTACATTTAATTTTACAATACAAGGTACTGGGTACAATCTACTTGTGTCTAACTAGATTTGATTTTGATATGTTAGACATACGTGTTTGGCAGTTGAATCCCGTGTATCCATTGATACATTGACAGATATATGAAGAGCCTTGATTGTTACATGACCCACCGTTAAGACATGGATTTGGATTGCATGGTGTTCCTATTGTGAATAAGATCACAGAAAAGATACAATAAAGAGTGCATCAACAGACATAGCCTAATTGTCACCTAAAATAATTAATTCAACATGAAGCATGTATATGCGCACAAGTTCCAGGCATGACAAATTTGACGTGCTACCACATAACAAATATGCACACATCCTTTAACTTGCGTTCGCATACAAGCTACTGTAAAAGTATGTATTCATCCCAGTTTAATGACGGTTGGCTCCTGTACAATGGTATAAGAAAAGCTGTTGATTTAAAGAGTACAGCAACTGAAATAAGACATGACTTACTTGTTTGACAGTTAGTTCCTGTAAATCCAGTAGGACACCGACAGAAGTAGGTGTTGATTTGCAGTACACAGTTACCTCCATTTTGGCAAGGATTAGGGTTACATAGGTTACCTGTCATCCAATGATTAATGAGAAAAATAATATCAAAATAGAGAAAGCATTAGTAAGATCAGGATATCACAAAATACATCTGTATGACACAATCAATAGATAAATTTTAATAAAGTCTTTTTCTTAAAATATGTCAAGAGGCTGAAGCAAAAAACTTTGGGTCTGCAAGTTTCTTCAAACTCTTGCAATCCTGGGCCAGATATATCATTTAATCTGGTTGGAACATGCATTCAATATCCATGATTTATGGTTCAGTTGCTCTATGAAAAAGGATAGAAATCCAGGCCCAATTACTGATAATTACCCCCTTTGGCTAATTTTACTACCAGCTGGCCAAGCCCATCCCAATGATAAACCACAGTGGACAAACCAATAGATAGAAAATTGTTATGTAATAATGTTATTATGGAACCTGTTGGCACACTTGTCACACCATGTTGATAGCTCTATAATAGAGAATCAGCAGGGGATAATTGGAGGGATTAGTGGTTTTGATTTTTATTCCTTTTTCAGAGAGCAACTCAAGTATATGTTGCCGGCCTGGTCTCTTTTTTCCCATGTGTGGTGTATAAAGAACATACAATTCAACAAGGTCATCATCTAGCATGCAGAGTACCACAAGAAACTTAGGTCTTTACTGCTCTGAGTAACATATATCAATGAAATATTGCTATGAATTCTTGCTCCAAAACTATATATGTTAGGATAAAAACTATATCTTACTTTGATCACAGTTGGTACCAGTGAACCCGGTGAAACATTGACAGGTATATGATGTGCCTTGACTGATGCAGTTTCCGTGTTCACACGGATTGGGATTACACACATCTGAAATGACGGTTTGGCATCAACAAGAGAGAAGTTA
Organism: Amphiura filiformis; assembly: GCF_039555335.1. Taxonomy (NCBI): domain Eukaryota; kingdom Metazoa; phylum Echinodermata; class Ophiuroidea; order Amphilepidida; family Amphiuridae; genus Amphiura; species Amphiura filiformis. Next base: position 60,707,369 of record NC_092631.1, on the reverse strand, counting down.
ATAATGTAACACATATGACCCAACACAGGTAAATGAGGCATATTGAGGGAAGTAGCAATGTTGACCTGTTCATATTACTGTAACCTGGATTAATCAATGAACATGTTGATGTAATGAATAATTGAAAATCTTTTTGTCTGACAACATCAAATACAAGTTACTAGTAGGAGAATTTTAGTTCCAATTGGTTTAGAAATTAATGGAAAATTAAAAATAAAAGCAAACATCTAATTTTCCATACCACTTTGATGAAATTAATCTGTCCAAGTTCATCTACAACTATGGTCAAAATGTTTTGGGACACTTATAGAAAACGTGCACTATATTACGGCCTTATTTCCGTAATTTGTAACGTGATGAACTGGAGGTTTCTTTGGTGTCAAGCCAAACATCCCAATCCTCTCCCTTCCCCACCAATCAATGTTGGGTGCCACTATAGGCACACACAACCAAAAAAGTAGGATTCAACATTGACCAGGGGAGTGGGGGCTTATTTACATAACCATATCAAAACTGTTCCAACACTTTTGGCCAGCATTGTAGGCTGTCAATCAGGTCACACACGTAATACACAACTTACTTGTAAACTGGCACTGTGTTCCAATATATCCTGCTCTACATTGACATGTAAACCCTCCTCCATTATTGGTGCTAGCACATGTCCCTCCATTCTGACATGGATTAGGAAAGCAAGGATCTACAAGTAAACCACAAGGATTATATGAGATTAGTGACATCATTAATCTATCCTTACATTGATTAATTCCTAGCAATGGGCTATTCCAGTTAAAAACCATTTACCCTTGGCATGGAAGACATGACTTTAATCTTCTTCACAGGGAGTGTGAATTTCAAATGGAGTTACCTAAATGAGTGATTCCATTTAAAATCTATGCTGCCTGTGTGGGAGATTAAGATCATGTCTTCCATAGGGGTGTATGGATTTCAAATTGAATAGCCTATTATATCTTTCAATTTAGGCAAGCATTGATCTAGATACAGGCTCAAATGCAAACATTGGATCTTACTTAAAGAGCCCAGCAGCCATGTAAATCTACCGGATTGTTTTATTTCCAGAATTGGATGATGGTATTTCAGCATTTAAAGAGGAATAAACATTTTTAGGGGTTAATACCCTTTGCCATAGCCTATTTCCGGACGAGCCCCCATAAATGTTCAGTGCTGCACGCAAACCCTCAGCCACCTGGTCAAGAGTTAAATCAATTTTTGGGAAATGGATCTGTTACCCATTTACTTCCCTGGACCAGAATCTTTAGTTGAATGACCTATTATCACATCAATGGATCCAGGGGCATAGCCATGATTTCTTTTCAGGGGGAGGCAAGGTGACTTTCAATAACATGTGACAAAAATGGCCTAAACATATTTAAATCCTACAGGGATTTTGGTAGTTGTAGGTCAATTATTTTTTGGTGATATTTGGTGAGTGTGATGGGTGTAAGTGGGTGTGAATGTGTGTTGCAGTTGTGTAAATGTGAGTGGCAGCTTGTATGAGCGAGCAAGGAAGGTTATTTGCATTTGAAGTGTCTTTGTTTAAAAATATTGTCAATTTATATTTATATGCCATTTATTATTTAGCTTATGTATTTTTATATGTGCAATGTATGTAATTCAGCCTTTGGCTGCGAAGTGCATTTTTTCTAATAAACCTTGAATAAAAAAAAAAGGGTACAAGATGCTCCACAAGGGGCAGATCCTCCTTTCCCTCACCCTCTACTGAACAGATGCATTTTAATTTGGCATTCTTGTCCATAATCTCATACAACTCATGGGTACCAATAATTTTAATACAGCCTGCAATATCGCATTAAGAAAGTGTAGAATCCTCCAAAACACCAAAGAAATATTGAATAATATAAAGTATAGTTTTAAACATCGTACAGTACTAGCATAGATTTTATATTTGAATGAATATTCACAATTTCAGAATTTACCAAAAGGATTTGAGAGATTCCTTCATTTATTAATAGTAATTCTATGATGAGTAATTTTTTTTTAAAGGAAACGTTTCTATAAAACAAATGTTGTAATTAAACTGCACTTACTGTTTTCACAAAGTAGCCCATAGTAGCCATTGATACAGTTACATGTAGTAGACAGACCACCTTGCATTACTATACATATACCATTATTCTGACATGGGCTTGGGTTGCATAAATCTGTTAGAGCACAAAGAAAATCACAATGACACGTTAGATTTGTTTTATTTCATTGTTGTGTTGATTCTAGCAATATGCAGAAAGAAACAGTAATTGTTGGATATTTGAACATTCCAAACATTACAAGATATGAATTTTTCATGAATATTTATTTAGATTTTGGTACTGAAGCTTGTTCGGCTTATTATAATGAGCAAAAAATGAGACTCATTCATGACATCACATATTGATATAGAATGGCATGCATGCTGTTAGACGCAGCACTTACGCTAGTTGCGCATTACGTAATGCATGACTGGCGCATGCTTATGTCAATTTATGTGTGCATACATTGGGACTTTACTGGCATGTGCAGTAACAAAAAATTAATGCTATGCTATAACTATAAGCCAATCAGAACCCCACTTCCATGTTATGCTATGTATACTCTCAAAATGTAAATGTGCTGTTCTGTTCTTCTCTGTCAGGAAGTGTCGTTTCACACACACAAAAAAAGATTTCACAATTTATTTATTTTTAAATTTAGGAACCAAGGAAATATAAAAAATAGAAAGAATCAAATTCAGGATAAGATTTCTCACACCAATGTTTGGAACATTGGATTAAACCTTCAAAGCCATATTAAAACAACATTGAAAGCTATGTGACATGGAGGTGCTGTTCATCGTCCCTGGAGGTATGGGGTTCAAATCCTTACAGAGTATAGTTGTACACTTACTTGTCTGACAGGTAGTCCCTGTGTATCCATTGAGACAATTACATATGAATTGCACATTACTTGTCTGACTGCATATGCCTCCATTGTGACAGGAGGTCTGGGGTTCAAATCCTACAGAGTATAGTTCTACACTTACTTGTCTGACAGGTAGTCCCTGTGTATTCATTAAGACAATTACATATGAATTGCACATTACTTGTCTGACTGCATATACCTCCATTGTGACAGGAGGTCTGGGGTTCCAATCCTACAGAGTATAGTTCTACACTTACTTGTCTGACAGGTAGTCCCTGTGTATCCATTGAGACAATTACATATGAATTGCACATTACTTGTCTGACTGCATATGCCTCCATTGTGACAGGAGGTCTGGGGTTCCAATCCTACAGAGTATAGTTCTACACTTACTTGTCTGACAGGTAGTCCCTGTGTATCCATTGATGCAATTACATATGAATTGCACATTACTTGTCTGACTGCATATGCCTCCATTGTGACAGGAGGTCTGGGGTTCCAATCCTACAGAGTATAGTTCTACACTTACTTGTCTGACAGGTAGTCCCTGTGTATCCATTGAGCCAATTACATATGAATTGCACATTACTTGTCTGACTGCATATACCTCCATTGTGACAGGAGGTCTGGGGTTCCAATCCTACAGAGTATAGTTCTACACTTACTTGTCTGACAGGTAGTCCCTGTGTATCCATTGAGACAATTACATATGAATTGCACATTACTTGTCTGGCTGCATATGCCTCCATTGTGACACGGGTTCGGCTCACAAAGGTCTGAAAAAATGTCAAGTTATAGTCAGTATTATGGAGATCCTTTAAAATGGCCCAATATCAAAGGTGAGTGCTGATAGTTTTTAACATTATTCACATAAGTGCCTTCTTTTATTTACTATTTTTTGATTACTGGTAAATATAGTAACATTATGTGATGTAAACATGTTGCTCACAAGAAAAAGATTGATGGTCATCAGCTAGGAAATTGCTGTGAAAAGATTAAATGATCAATCGATGCAAACTTCAAATAAATATTCGAGAGAAAATACAAAAATACTTGCAAGCATTGTGACTGTGATCATCTATAGATCAGCGATGTGAAGAATAAATTACACTACATTACAGTTCATTATTTCTCTCAGTTTTTCTTTTTGAGTACAAATAATGCTCTGTCACTTAGAACAGCAGCTTTATTACTTACTAAGATTAGTACAAGTAGCCCCTGTATACCCATTAACACACTGACAGGTGAAAGCATTTCCATTCCTTGAGCAAATACCACCATTAAAGCAGGGGTTAGGACTGCATACATCTGAGAACAAAATACAAAGGTGTCAATCATCAGTTTACCTAAAAAGTATTACAAAATTTTGTTTAAAGGTGGGGGAGAAACCAACAAAATTTAATAGCAACCTTTTTTCAATAGTTTACTACTACCAAATTGTTATTGCAATACAAGATTTCACGCACCCAGGAACATCTCTACACTCTACAATTTGCAGATGAGCACATGAGTTTGCTGACAAAACTTACTGTTTGCTGACAAAATCTAAGCTATAAGGCACCAGAAACAAATTTGTTCGATCTTTGGATCGACCGTCGATGCTGCTTCGATGCTTGTTTTTAATGAACTAATGACTAATTAATCACAATTGACATTAAATTTATACTTTTCAATATCAATAGAGGCAAAGATTTATATGTTACCACTATTTAATAATAGTCAATGAATTGATTTCACAAATAATAAGGATCGACCATGCATCGATGGTCGATTGAAAGATCAAACTAATTTGTTTCTATTGCCGAATGTCGCTGCTGGTAAATAAAATGATTATATAACATGTTACTCACTGTTTTGACAGTTACTGCCTGTGAATCCATTAATACAGATGCATGTATACTGTGTTGGTGCGTTGGTATCACGAACACATGTACCGCTATTCAAACATGGGTTAGGTGAGCACACATCTGTGAGAATAACAATGATCATCATACAGGTTTTAGAATGCAACAAAAGCAATAACAATGGTTCTGTCTCCATGTGTCAGCCATATTGATATGGATAATACACAGACACACACACCCCCAGTGCACTACACTTTGATCAGCTCGAAAACCGGCGGAAATTGTTAGGCTTTTATCACTACGCCGATAAGTAGACCCACATTAGAAGAGTCATATTTGACCTGTCTGGTCTCTATTGTGCTTGTTAAAGAAAATTGACAATGTATCGGACTTGAATGAATAATTTGAGATGATTCTGGCAAAATGTAACAAGACAGTTCTCAAAATAAAATAAATTGATATTAATCCGCGATGTTATAAGGCCCGCCGATTACGATCTGATCAAAGTATAGTAATATTTCTGAGGACCAGAAAAATGACAAAATGTCCAAATGTCCTTGATGTGTTGTCATGCAAGTCCTCAAAAAGTCGGTAACACCAAACAAGTGTTAACACGGTTAACACATCAAGGATGTGAGCTACAGAGGAGGTAGTAGGGTATAAGCAGGGACAGGCGATTTGCGCGGAACTTTTTTTCCGCGCAATTGGCTATTTTTTTTCCTATGGGCAGGGATGCATGATTTGCACTAAAAAAATGTTCCGCGCAATTCCGTTCAATTTGCTATTTTTTTCCGCGCAAATCGCCTGTCCCTGGGTATAAGACATTCTTTTCCTGTTTGACCAGGATGTATGTTGTGAGGATGTGTGTCTAAGTCTTCGTTATAGCACAAGGTCCTTGGTGTGTCGTGTACATGTGTTGATATGTTGGAGTCCTTGGAAGTAATGCAAGACACACACACCCCACACCCGTACCCCTACACCGACACATACACCCCACACCCGTACCCCTACACCCCCACCCTACACCAGTACCTCTACACACACACCCCACACCCCCACACCCCTACACACCCTCTCACACCCCATCCCACACACTTTTAACCGTGGACAAAGTTTGGTACTATGTAAACACGGACGTCTGAATGTGCATTCTATCAACATTTTCTGCCATTCTTTGTGTGTATGTGTATAAGATATGAAATGAAAATTTATCTAGCAACTGCGAATGGAATATCTAATATATAGGCCTATAGGACAGAGGACGTACCTTGCAAATGCATTATACATGCAATGCAGAGCTCCGAAACCGAGGACAGTCACCCCTAGAGTGTCCACGGTTTCAATGTGAAATGTCATGTGCGTGTCCTCGTTTGTCGGTAAACACATACGCACCCCCACCCACAACAACACTTACTCCAGGCACACCCCAAGATATTGAACTTACTGTTTTGACACTGGTTCCCAAAAAATCCATTGAAACACTGGCATGTATATTGTGCGCTACCAACTGCTGAACATAAACCGCCATTTTGACATGGATTGGGGCTACATAAACCTGCAATTAAGAACCAAACAATTAGAACAAAAAGCAAACAAAAATCAGATATATATAGCGCAATGGGCTATTCCATTTAAAATCCACACTACCCCTGTGGAAGATTTAGCTAAAGTCTTCCACAGAGGGAGTATGAGTTTTGAATAGAATAGACAATTTGGTAACTTCCATTTGAAATACTCACTTCAGTTGTGGAAGATATAGGTAAAGCCATAATACAGGGGGAGTAATAATAATAATAATAATAACAGGCTCTTATATAGCGCCCTTAACCCAGAGGGTCTCAAGGCGCTTAACAAACTAAAAACCAAAGTACAGCAAAAAATACCAGTAAACTTAAGTCTACAATATACAGTCAAATCTTAGAATAAAACTACAGTTTGATTTAAAAACTAATATTATACAACAGGAATAGCAAAGTAAAACGAAGACAAATAATACACAATAAAAGAGAACAGATAGCAGAATGTCATGTCGTGGTAGCCTGTATATCAGGCCATCGAATGAGCAAGGAAAAAAACAAAACAACAAAGCCACGACATCAGGACATTCTTCCTCTGGACATTATTCGCATGATTGCACAAAAATACAGTAAATACAGTTTATAAAGTCAATTGAATGAGATTGCACATGACAACATTATTGATTAAATAGGAAAGTCTTGAGTTGTGTTTTGAAGACATTGATAGATGGAGCAAGTCGTATATGCAAAGGCAAATTGTTCCACTCTTTGTATGAAGCTTCTGCAAATGATCTTCTACCATACGCTGTGCGTGGGCGACGGCAAGGAGCTTTGAGGAGGTTTTGCGTCGAAGATCGAAGAGTCCGGTATGGGGTATAAGGTGTAATGAGTTCCGAGATGTAAGGTGGTGCTTGTCCATGAAGAGCTTTGAAAGTAAGTAGGCTGATCTTGAATGTTATTCTCTTGCGGATAGGGAGCCAGTGTAAGTCGCGCATGATCTTGGAGATGCTGTCCTGCTTCTTTGCTGCGTGTGACAAGCCTTGCTGCTGTGTTTTGCACTCTTTGCATTTTCGCGATCTCCTCGTCAGGCAGTCCGTATAGAAGAGAATTGCACTGGTCCAATCGCGATGTTACGTGAGGCGTGAACGAGTTTCTCTGTTGTCGCTGATCCAGATAGTGTCTTATCCGTCCAATGCATCTGATTGCATGTGTCGCGTTCCGACAAACATTGTTCACATGTTGTGTCATGGAGAGCTTATCGTCAAATATCACTCCCAGATTGCGAGCAGACGAAGATGGTTTCACTTATCGTATCTCCAACCTGAACTTCAGCAAGAGGAGTAGTTTGGCGATTCCGGGATGTTACATGCAGGATCTCTGTCTTGGTAGCATTGAGCTGAAGTTTATTCCGGACAGTCCAAGACTCCACATCGACGAGACATTGTTCGAAGTTTAGCAATGCACTCATTCCTATTAGACCGCGTCATAGAAATGTGAAGCTGGGTGTCGTCAGCATATGACATGCACTGGACTCCATTTCCCACTGCAATGTCTTCGATTGGCGCACTATACATGGTGAATATCACAGGGCCTGCCACGGAACCCTGTGGAACACCAAAAGGCATAGGGAATGGATTAGATAGAGCAGAACTGATGGCGACAGTCTGACTGCGATTGTCTAGGTAGGATGAGAACCAGTCCAACGCTTTGTCGCTAATTCGTACCTGCTCTCAAGGCGATCAATCAACACCTGATGGTCGATGGTGTCGAATGCAGCGGAGAAGTCCAACAACACCAACACAGCTTCGTCACCTTTGTCAATTGTCTGTAACAGATCATTAGCCACTCTCAGTAGTGCAGTTTCAGTACTACATCCCTCGCGGTATGCCGACTGATTATTGCTCTGGAGATCATTATCCTTCAGGTAAGTTTGGATTTGAGATACAGCTACCCGTTCAACAAGTTTGGAATCATACCGCACATTTGAAATTGGCCGATAGTTTTTCATGTCCTCGCTATCAAGAGAGGGTTTTTTAATGAGTGGCAAGACACGAGCGGCTTTGTATGAGTCAGGAAATCGTCCAGTGGACAAAGATCTATTGACGATCTTCACAAGAATTGGCAAAAGATCATCAAGCACGTGGAGAAACAGACACATGGGGAGTGGGTCTAGCGTGCATGACGCTTTTTGCAGCCTTCATCACGAGCTCGCGAACCTCATGTTCTGTTACACAGCGAAATTGTCCAAAAGACGAAGAGCATGTTTCCATCACTGTCACAGACGATGTGGGTGGGATGGTATTGTCAAGAGAAGATCTGATCTTTTGAATCTTGTGATCGAAAAACTCCACGAACTCATTGGCAAGCTCATCGGAAGAAACGCGTGATGGAAGTACAACAGGTGTCCGTGGAACGGACATCTTGTCAATCACACCAAACAGCTGCTTCTGATCACAGTTAGTAATTGTGGAACGATGGTAGGCCGTCTTGGCGTTGTCAAGTTTCTGCTTATATTCAGAGCAGCTGTGGTGAAAGAGTTGTTTGTCAATCTCTAGTCCCGACTTTTTCCATTTTCTTTCCAGTGCGCGCTTTTCCTGTTTTGCTTCGCGAAGGTTCTTGTCATACCATGGGGCGTGAGGGAATAACGTGATCTCATGAGTTTTTTCTGGTGCATGTTTGTTCAGAAGTTCACGTAAGACTAGATTGTATTGTTCAGTGAGAGTGTCGATGTTGTCAGCAGGTGTCTGAATAAGTGACGAATTTTCCTCTTGTCGGCGCAAATCATTGAGGTCTACAGCTTTCAGATTGCGATGGCGCACAGTGCATTTTGTTGGATCAGGGACGTGCAAGATCAAGTTCACATGTTACCGCTGAATGGTCTGATGGTAGGCCATGGATGATTGAGATCTTAGCTGCAAATGACTCTGCGACACGAGATATTATTAAGTCGAGCGTGTGTCCTTTCTTATGTGTACTGCCAACTACATGTTGAAGAAGTCCAGCCGACTGTAGAATGTCAAGCATACGCTTAGCATCACGGTCGTTTTCATCATCCATGTGGTGATTGAAATCACCAGCGAATAAAACTTTACACTGGACGATGGACATCATCTCAAGAACTGTAGAGAACTCACTGAAGAATGTCGCACTATTGGCTTTATTCTTCTTGGATTTGGGTGGTCGGTAGAATGTCAGAAGCGAAATGATTGTTGCATCTTTGAAGATATTGTTAAGTCTATGAGTTCAAAAGAAGAGAAGGTGGGCGTTTGATTAACAGATACTTGAAGCCTTTTCGAAGAATTACACAAATACCACCTCCAGTGCGATCTTTTCTTGGGTCTTGATAAACTTGATAGTTTGGAAGCGTGTTGCCGATGTCAGCAAGCGAAAGATGGTCACGTGAGTCTCCGTCAACCAACTCTCTGTGATTGCTAAAATGTCCAGTTTGTGCATGATTATTAAGTCACAGATGGAAACTGACTTGCCACGGCGCTTCATGGATCGTGCATTCCACACACCAAAACGCGTTTTTGGCGCGTTCTCAGATTTGTCGGTGCCACCAGGGATAAGAGGGATTACCACAAGATGTTGTTGTCTTGGATATGTGACGCTAAACTCAGCAGGCATGATTTGTGATGACGCGGGACAAACTCTATTGTTTGTGATGACCTGGATACGTCGACCTTTTCTTCCACCACGACATCCACGCTTTGTCAGTTTGGCTATATTGAGTTCTTTCAACCGAGACCAAGTGGTATGGTCAATACTGAGTATAATAGTGTTTATCGCACTTTTGTTTCATATCCAACAGGGAATCCCTGCTATAACATAGCTTTGGTTTCATGATTATGTAAATACAACAAATACTGACGATGGCAAAAGTTCAATTGTTTACACGAAAAAATTCAATGTACAGTAAACGCTATGTAGTTCAATCCATACGGAAAATCACGGACGAAAATAGTTGAAATGTCACTATCAGAGCAATTTATAAACAAAATCTCTGTCTTTAGATGTACGACAAAGTACTTACAGTTCATATGAATACATAAAAGTACTAGAAGAACTAAAAATCATGTAAAATTCAACAAATTTGTCAGAGCTCGATGAAAGTACGTGCAGCCTGCTGAGGGCGCCACCACCTATGAATCTCAAAATGATTAACCCTGACCAATTGCATTTGAAAAACATACTCCCCCTGTGGAAGATATTTCCAAAATCTTCCACAGGGGGTATTTTGGATTGCAACTGGAATAACCCAATTACATAAAAACATTGTGCTTCTACAAAGATCTTTTGTACTGCCCAATTTGGTGCATATTATGGCATAAACATGAAGTCGGGTTCTGATTGGCTAATGAATCACATCATCATCACATGTCATTCACTGATCAATTTGGATACCATCACATGATGCAGGCGTGATTTTATGCTATTGGTCGGCCAGTGCGATAGGTCTTTGCAAAACAGTGTAAGAAGCAAACAGAAATAAAAGATGCTCCAAATCGTGAAGGATAAAACTGTTTTTACAATGTTGCCTGTTTGTGATCCATTCAGCAAACAAAATGAGGCCAAAGACACAAAAACTTAAATGATGCATTTTAATATTAAAATATTCAAATCCCCAATTGGGTTGAATGAAAAAACTATTATCAATGTGTACTTACTATTCTGACAATTAGTTCCAGTGAATCCATTCACGCACTGACAAGAATACTGCTGTGGATTGTTGTTATTGATGATGCAATTGCCATTATTGAGACATGGATTTGGAGTGCAAGGATCTAAAAGAATAGTGGTATAAAAAGACATGTTGATTTCACAACATAATAGCAGAACATGATATGCACAATTCTTCAGTTATGCTCCCATCAATTCACAAAAAGAGTATGTGTGACATGATCTGGTCCATAGAGGACAAAGGAGGCATTTTTGAAAATTAAGTTACGATAATTATTACGTTATACAAACATTAGGCTATCATACTGAGAACACCAAAGGGCTAGCATACTTGAAGTTATGAAGTTTTGTGATGTCTATTTTCTTATGTATTTTATTGCTTTTTTCTCCATATTTTTGCAATTATCTCAATTTGAAATTTGCCGCCTTTGGCCTCCATGGGCCAGATTGTGTCACATATCAGTTACACAATACACAAAGCTCACTTTGTGTAGGTGCTGAGACCCACTATGTGTATGCTATTATATATCAATTCACAATTTTATGAATCTCATCTATTACAAGCTGCTTCAAGAAATGGCTCATAAAATACAAACTCACACACTCGCACTCAAATTGCGCGCATATTGACATGGACCTTAGTTCCCCCAAAGTTGGTGATTGTATGGCTGTTGGCAATTGAAGCTACCAATTATGAACCATGTCCAAATCCAGAAGTTGAACAAAGTGTGCTACTATTATATTCTTGCTATTGCTGTGAAATGTTATGAATTTTTGTCCCTTCTCTTTTACAATTTAAAAATTATAGGTTAATAAATGCGTATCACCTGTTAGGAGTGAAATTGTACAAAAAAGTGCAGGCGTACCGAGATGTTGATGTATCTAATGCACGAGCCCTGAAGTGGCTCTCATGAAGGAGTGTATGCTACTTAAAAATACAGTGAATATGCAATATACTCATACTAAGACATACTACTGTAGAGCCTAATACAGTACAAAACGAAATCCACACACAATTGGTAGAATTATGGGTAGAGTTCAGATTTGAATAATTTATCCCAAATATCACTCCCAGTATTTGTTAAACCTGCGTTCACTTACGATTTTGACATCTGTCACCAAAGTAGTTATTGATACACGCACAGAGAAATACATTAGAACTCATCTGTACGCATGTGCCTTGATTTTGACACGGATTAGGGTTGCACAAATCTGAAATAAATCATACATAAGGCAAAGTGAACGTAAATACTCAAAAAATAATTCAATATTTTTGGTCAAAATACTGGACCATTGGGCCAAAGTTGTGCCCAGAAAAAGACTATCCCAGTAAAGTTGTTTGGAACGTATGGGAAGATTCAAACTGTCTAGCTTTGGGCACTTGTACAATTCATGATTTTCTTTAAACAAGGCGCAGTACATGTACACCAAATGCTATTGAAGCTTGATAATTTGTGATCAAGCTAAATGAGTCTGATGTCGATCAAAATCAAAATTCAGTTTTCAATTTTATTACGTGAGCCATTCTCAGAGCATTATTTTGCTGAAAACCCCATCATAATTAGACCTGCGGTTCCAGAGATATGGCCATTTTTGCTTAGAACAATTAAATACAAAAGAAGTTGAATACTATTATTGGCTATATCTAAAAATCAATATTCCCAACATCCGATCAAAGCTTAATTGCATCACATTTGATATTTGTCTGCTATATCTAGTATTTCCGTAAATCCCTATGTTGCAAATTTGGTGCACATCCTCTGTGAATTGGCTGAGAGCCTTCCGAGGACGAAAAGACACAAAAAGAGGTTTTCAATTTCATAAAGTCAAAAAGCAAGTATTATACAAAACTATTTTGAAGTTTCTTATATTTGATAGTTAATATTACAGAAAATAATTCATATAAACCTGTAAAACCTTGTTAAAAAGAACAAGCTTGTCAGACCTTGTAATAATAGCACTTGTAATCCTTCTTATAGTCCAGAGGGACATTTTGAGTAGCTATGCAGGTGATTAAGATGAATGATCTTAGTCTTATGTAATCACATATGAGTAAAGTAGATCATTCCCAAAATGAAAGCAACAGCAACCTTTTTAATTTTATTAGTGCTTTATTGCTGTGTATAAATTAACATTTTGTTAAAATTTTCTTGTAAAACATAACAAGGAGCAAATTACTAAAAATAAGAGGCACAAGTGCTTTCAAAAAGTCTAAAATTAAGGGCCCTTCTCCAGAACCCCACCCACTCCTCAGTAATACATTGAGCCAGATAGAAATCTTAACCTTTACTCAAATTGGTCCAACAGAAAAATTCAAGAAGGAACACTGGCTATGTTGGTTAACCATAGAAATAATCTGCCCTACTGAGATCAAAAATTCATATAGAATTACAGCTGTCTCTATACTTGTGTGTGTACTTACTATTTTCACACCTGGTTCCTGTGAATCCAGTACGGCACTGACATGTCCACTGTTCAGGGATATTAGTATTGGCAATAGTACACACTCCATTGTTAAGGCATGGGCTGGGGCTACAGGCATCTGAAATATAGAAACACTTATTCTTTAGATCAATTTAATATGATTCAGCTTGGAAATGACTAGGGTGTACGCTTCGGTCTACATCCACTAGTGAATTTGGTTCATCTGAAGTTTGGTAGTGACGTATGTGCGTATTTCGCTCACCGCAGTATCAAATCGCAAACGTAAAGTTAAACACCCTGAGTGTACACATACACGTAAATGGGCGGTTTGTTGACACGCTTGCGGCGCAAACGCGAAATAGTATTGATGTCACTACCAAACTTGAGGTGAACCAAATTATAGTTCTAAGGTGCACTTGGCAAACTTGTGGTATGTCTAGGGTGTGCACTTCGGTCTAAACCCGCTAGTCATGAGGTATGCTAGTCCTAAGGTGCACTAGTCCAAAAAGTTTGCCGGCACTATAACATAAACCCTTAAAGGTGGTCGTAACCCTGGAATTATGCAAAATATTGGCCCTCATAACTACTAAATTATTGGTCTACAGTATATAAAGGTATACATATTTAGAATGGTAAAGACTTGATGAATTCATATGTGAGGTCAAATTTGTGCAAAAATGCTCATTTCTGGAGAAAAACTAGATAAAAATATCTAGGACCCATTTTTTAATTTTATTGAATTTTAACCACCTTTGAGAAATTTGCACTAAAAATGGTTGAAAAATGCTCAGTGTAATAATACTTACTGCTTTGACAATTTAGTCCATAATAATTGTTAACACAATTGCATCGGTACTGTGTGTTGCTGGTTTGTATGCATACACCACTGTTCAGGCATGGATTAGGGAGACACACAGCTGAAAAAAATAGAAAATAGGATACACAAATAAATAAATTAAAGGCCTATTCAGTGATTTGCTCATCCGGAGGATTGTAAAAATCACCAAAATTCACTAACATAGCCTGCAAATGGTTAAGCCCGCAGCCGACCAGCCGTGTATTAAAGAAAAAATGAGACATTTTACATGAATCTGTAATTTCTCTACTGAAGTAGAGAATTGTCATTTCAAAAATACCTAATGACAATTTTAATGACTTATCCTTCATTTTTATGCAATTTATATACAATTTTCATTTTGTACACTTCTGCTGGGAACACTGAATAAGTCTTTAAGGTAAATTGATATTGCTATAAAAATAAACTATTTCAAGACAGTAGACCTCAGTAAATATCCATTTAATCTACTACCAAATGTTTTGAAAGTGATCTTACTTGGTGACTCGCAATTCTGTCCTGTGAATCCATTCAGACAATTACATGTGTACCGGAAGAGATTGCCTTCACTTGTCAGAGGTGTGCAGATACCCCCATTTAGACATTGATTGGGGATACAAGGATCTGTACAGGATAATAAAACAAGAAAAACATGATATGGTGGTTAGCAAGTATAATTAAAAGTTGGATTAGGCTAATGTTGATCACATCATTTTGGTCAAAACTTTTGTTATTTTCATGAAAAAGTCATGGCAAAACTCTCAAAACATCAGGCATGCTCTGCTGATGATTTCAGTAGCTTGTCTATGGGGTAGATGATGTATTCAATAATGAAAATTTAAGGATTCCCTCATTATGTTACTGGTGATTACAAAAATTGCAAATTTCTTTTTATTTGAATAAAAACAAACTTCAAAGCATTAATCCTTGTTTTGACATGGTCTTACATCAACAATATGAAATACAGTCCAATAATGAAAGAGTCACCTCATCACTCAACAAAAGATATATGTGATGGGGAAACTTAACATCAACTTTCTTATCAAAGCCTTATCTTTGTTCAATAACTTAACTTTGACAGTATATGTGATGTGAACAAGCAAAATTAGTCTGATGTCAATAAAAATTAGAATTCAGTTTTCAATTTCCTAACAGCTTTATTTTGCTGAAAATCCCATCAAAATTAGACTTACGGCTCCAGATATATGGTCATTTTAATGTTGCTCAGAACAATAAAATACAAAGGAAGTTGAATACTATAATTGGCTATATCTCCAAATCAATATGCCCGACATCTGACTCATTTTGCTTGATCACATCACATATTAGGACACAAATGTTATGTTTGATTGTTTGGTATACTTACGGCTTTGACAGTTGGTCCCAAAATAGAAGTTTTGACATGCGCATTGGTATTGAGTAGTGCCTAGAGTGCTGCATACACCTGCATTCTGACATGGATTAGGACTGCATAAATCTGTAGAAAAACATACAATACACATCAATCATAATAGTTCAGCATTAAACTGTTACGGGTAAGTCTGTCAGTGACATCAATGACAGAATGAATACAGAAATCAGTAAGGTTGCTAGGGGGCTTAACAAAAATTATCTCGCCCTCAATGTAGTTGAGTTTGGCTGGATCCAGCCCTAAACTGAAATGAGCAGATTAACAAAATCTGTAAAACTATTTCTAAACGTAATGGTCAGCTGCGGTGAAAAATGGTGTATATATATGGCCTACTACATACTACTACATTCCTGATTATTCCCGATAATACTTACTATTAGCACATGTTGGTCCACTGAATCCATTGATACATTGACATGCGTAAATTCCACCTGGAAACCTAGTACATATCCCTCCATTTACACATGGGTTAGGAGTGCAGGAATCTGAATTGTGTTAAGGGGAAACAAAGAACAGTACCATCAGATTGGGAGTGCTCACAGAAGGACTATCAACAAACAACAAAAGTATATGTGTGACATGATCTGCTCCAGGGGCAAAGGAGGCATTTTTGGAAATTGAGTTACTGTAAATATTACCTTATACAAACATTAGGCTATCATATACTGAAAACACCAAAGGTCTAGCATACTTTGCTCTAAAGTTTTGAAGTTTTATGATGTGTATTTTCTGCATTCTGTATTTTTGCCTTTATCTCAATTTCAAATTTGCCGCCTTTGAGCCTCATAGACCAGATCGTGTCACATACCCTCTTTATAATGTACCAGGATTGCTCAGAGGGCAAAAAACACATGGAGGTTTGGACAGAGCTACTCAGTGGCGTGCGCAAAGGGGGTCATTCAGGGGATTCAGGGGAAAAACGTTAAAAACATCAAAATTTGCTCCTAATAAGACTCCATTCGGGAGAACTGAACAACCTGCCCCCCCCCCCACTTTCAATGTGCTGCGCACGCCACTGGAGCTACTATAAACACTGATAAATAGAGCAGTCACCATATAGTTACATTTGCCTTCGTGAGATTTTGCTTTACATGTAATTGAAAAATAAAACAAAACAAAAACAGAAGGCTAATACTATCTACCAGCTCTTATATAGTACAGTAAAAGTGACATTCACATTTTCATGGTACTGTTAATGTTGTGTATAAAATATATGTTTCAATATATTAAAGTTGCATTTTGTGATCCACAACCTCATCCCCACCCCAACTTACTCCAAGAAAAGTTGATATTTTTATACCAGCAGAGACCTACGACAATATGATGACTGCAAGCATAAGCTTTCTTGCAGATTTGGTTATTTGACATCAAATTATCATCCAATTTGTAATTTTGGGTGCAGTAATAGTCGCAATAACTCAGCTCATACTTTTATAAATGTAAAATTCAACAGCAATATTCGACATAATTTGAATTGCTTTTTTTTGTTTTCATGTAATGAAGACTTACCAAATTGACAGTTGTTTCCATAGTAACCATCCACACATGCACATGTATATGGAACCTGTGAGTTTGTTGCTTGAGGGTTACATAGGCCATTGTTAAGGCATGGATTAGGGGTACATGCATCTGAAATAAAAATTAGTAAAAGTAAAATAATAAACTAGTACCTTATGAAGCAGAAAACATAATTTACACCGATTTTATTCATTAGTTGATTTTTATATATACTATTAACATGATTTATTGTTAATAATAATATACATACCATATTTCCTCGAATAGTCGCCCCCGCAGGGCGTTGCATTTTCCAAAAGAGGGGCCAGCCAGTCATACTAATAATTTCAGGTTTCAGATTAATATCAATTAATGCATTGTGTACTTACTATTTTGGCAATTTGTCCCAGTGAATCCAAATGCACAAGTACATATATACTGTGTTGGACTGACATTGTTAATGTCACACTGACCAGCATTGGCACATGGGTTTGGAATGCATGGATCTGAGAAAAAAAGAGTTTATATTATCTAAAGAATATGTAATAAAGGCATCACTTTGTGATCCTCTAAAAATTTACATTAGCATTTCGGATCAAATATTTAAAAAAATAATAATAAAAAACGAGTTGACATCTCTTAATGGAAACATGATCAAGTTTGATATGGGCCATTCAGTTGAAATCCATACACCCCCTATGGAAGATATGACCTTAAATCTTCCACACATTGACTGCAAATTTCAAATGATGTTACCTAAATGAGTGACTCCATTTGAAATCTACACCCCCTGTGTGGGAAATTAAGGTCATGTCTTACATGGAGGGTGTATGGATTTTAACTGTAATAGCCCAAGCAGTCTGCTACTGTTATTAGTCTGTGACATATGAATACATCTGAATCTTATGATTGCTCCAACTATAAAATATCTTTTACCAATACATGCTGAAAATAACATGTCAAGAAACTTAAGCGATTAATCTACTTTTTACATCTAACAAACTTTCATAAACAGGTACATCAGTAGGATTGAAGATCATTGTTTTTTGTTAGACAAATCCAAAACTTGTACTCACAAACATTGATCTCGATCGAGGAGTGAGATTGCATCCAAACACTGCTTGAAATACAGTACACCAGATCACTTGTGATCAAGCCATCAGCCTGGATGGGGAAAGCTCAAGTCGTGAGTACAAGCTTTTGGATTTGTCAATCAAGAAAAAAATAATCTTGAGCCCATAACAAACTATATTTTTACTAAATTGTGCTAATTTTATCTGACACAATCTGATCCAATCAGCCATAATGAAATTGAGATTTAGGTAAAAAAAGAGCAAAACAATAAAAAATATCATCAGCAAATTATTGTAATATAAAAAATTCATAACTCAGGTATTTTATGATTTCAACATCAATAAGCTTAGGTACTGAGCAACTAAGATCATAATGGTAATAACTCAATTTTCAAAATGTCTGACTTCGTTCGTATTAATCAGATCATGTCACATATTGTCTACATAAAGATGACTGAATCGAGGGGTCAGTAACACATAGACCTAACTCTGTTTTGGCCAAGCTGAGAAAAATGAGTTTAAAGATAATGGTCCACGTTGACTTATGTAGTTTCTGTTTCACTGGCCACTGATTTCAATGGGATATGCTAAATTGAGTTACTTCTTTGAGTTTATTGGAAAGTGCTCAAAATGTTGATATCAAAGTCTCATTTTTGCAAAACATGGAGTTATATGCCTTTGTGTCAGTGACCCCTCAAAATGCTTACTAAATAGCCTGGAATAAGACAATAATTATATTGTATTCATGGTTATAAAAAAACTTACGCTGTTGACACAAATTTCCATAATATCCTGCTAAACACTGACATACAAATTGTGACTGGTCTGTTTGAAGTCTAACACATGTCCCTGAGTTCTGGCATGGATTAGGAGTGCAAGAATCTGAAACAAAACCCAAAATTATTAAAGTGTGAGTACCAAACCTAAGAAAAAATTTCCAAAATATTTGACAGCTCTAAATCAACAAATGTAGAAAATAATTAAGCAAGAAAACATGTAGAATTCAAGCTAGGAATTGGTGTACATATACTGGAAGCCTTAATGCTTGAGGTGTCCCTATGGTATGTGACAAAAACTGTCAACTCAATCATCATCATCATCAGTCGGCTGCGGAGCTTGGGCTTGTGAAACAATTTTGTTTTGCTGCAACTCAATAAACCAGTCAAAATCTTAAGTTTTCCTGCGCTTGGCCAACACTTGAAATCTAGACACTATGGAAGACGTAACCGTAATCTTCCACACAGGGAATGTGAATTTCAAATGGAGTTACCTGAATGGGTGACTCCATTTGAAATCTACACCCCCTCCCCGTGTGAGAAATTAAGGTGATGTCTTCCATAAGAGGTGTATGGATTTTCAACTGGCATCGACCATTCGAAAGACATTTTTAGCAGATGGTTTGTATTGTCTGAAAAAAATGATTCTTATTTCTGGGCTGTTACGGTAAAAGGTTCCCCATCCCATGTTCAGAACTTGTTGAAATTACAAACTCTAGTTTATAAATCCATGTGGGCTAGGGATGATATTTCACAATCTTGCTATTCTGATCACTTGCTATTCCCAATCTATCTTTCCCCGGTGATTACAATTGTGTTACAATCGTATTATGAAATGGCCGCTCAATGTCGTCGGCATATTGCAATGAACATTTCCTTCATTGGGCCAGTTTGTAACATGATTGTGTTGTCATTGCTGAAAAAATGTCTTCTGTGTCTGCATTTCATCATTGTATCATGTTTACTCAATAAACCAAATCCAAAGTCAACATCATGAATGATTAATATTGTGTATGTGCTCAGAAGTGATCACAACACAATGAAAAAGTGCTGACCGTGTGAACACTCTCATCATTCATTTATTGTAATCATGTCGTAATCAGGAAGTTATGACATGACGACAAAATAATATTTGTGTGGACCCGGGTCTGTTAAGATCCCATCTTGTTTTCTAAAGAAATTTTTCAGACTAGCAGCATGGTTATTATCATTCAATTACTTACGAGTAAATGGAAGAATTACAGCCATATTGTTGTGCTTTTTACTCACCTCTGATCTCACAATTGGTGCCTTGGTATCCCAGAGGACACTGGCAGGTATACGTCACCAAATCATTTGACAAACAGGCGCCGCCGTTTAAACATGGGTTGGTAGCACATGGATTCCCTACGGAATATATTAATCAATTAGTCAATCAATTAGGCAATTCAATAATCAATCAATCAATCAATCAGCTAATCAATCGATTGATTAATCAATCAATTGTTTGATTGTTAGATCAATCAATCAATCAATCTCTCTGAAATGGAAAATCAATCGGTTGATTGATCACTCGATCAATCAATCAATCAATTGATTCCTCTGAAATGGAAAATCTATCAACCAATCAATCAATCAATTCCGCTGAAATGGATAATCTATCAATCAATCAATCCAATATGAAATGGAAACTCTCTGAAACAGACACTCCAAAGAAGAGCTGCTGAGAGTGCTTTGAGGCAGGCTAAGTATAAACATTTAAGTAAGACATAATGTAGAGAAACATGTACCCCGATTGAGGGTAGGTTCTATCTTACATGTATGTCCAACATAAAAATGATATTTTAACACCAAAGTAGTTCTTCAATTGGATTGAAATGGGTTAGCTTTGGATCCTGGCTTTGGACCCCTTATCTCTATTCTGTTTATACTTCCACTGCATTTGCGATGTGGTGCCGTGCGATAATGACCCTTTCTTGGCATCACTTCCGCTGCAATGCTAATCGATTCATTGCAGGTTACTGCAGGTCAGGGAGCTTCAGTGACTTCCGATGGGTTGCAGTAAAAACATTGTAAAATTGCTGTACTGCACCCCACCGCAACTCAATGCAAAACTGTTAAACTTTATTTTACTTTACTGCAGTATCGCAATACAAAAATGGCCAGTTTTTCAAACACAAATCTCTTGTTGAAGTATCCAGCATATATAAAATAAATTTTTGGTGAATTTAAAACCATTCTGAATGTATAATACATTCAATATCTGTCTTTTTTGGCCACACACGATCAATCGCAATCGTCATGTTTCTGTCATGTCTGTTGCTATGCTGCAACACAGATCATTGCAGTGTAGTGATTCACTGCATTGCAGTGTGGTGCAGTAGTGTAGTAGAGCAGTGGGAGTATAAACAGACCTTAAGAATATGCTCAGGCCTGGGGGCCAATACACCTGTTCCCCCAAACAAATGTTTCTTTTAAAGTCTCTCAATATCTTCCTGATCAAAGTATGATAAATGTGTCTGATCATTGATTACATAGAACTTACTGTTTTCACAGTTGATCCCACTATATCCAGCTTGACATGTGCAGAAATACTGTGTAGGATTGGCTTGATTCCTGTTACATATCCCTCCATTAAGGCACGGTCTATTGACACACGGATCTGATGGTCAATGAACAAACAGAATCACAAATGATAATATTGGTTATTGTTAGCAGATTTAGGCATACATTTATCTTAGCAGCCATTATAGAACATTATTTTGTCAAACGACACCTTTTACCCGACCAGGGGTCCATTTCACTAAGACCCAAAATCATTTGTACCATTTCACTAAACTTTCTTACGAATGGTACCCTTCGTAAGCAATATGAATTTACTACAGGGATCCCTCGTAAAGTTACATCTAGCATTGGGTATTTGTAACTTTACGAACAGTTACTTGAGTTACGAAGGATTAAAAGTTTAGTGAAATGGACCCCAGGGGACCTCTTTGTAACTCAAGTAATTTAGGTCATTTTAGTAAAATGGATTTTACGATACATTGTAAGTAATGATTTTGAGACTTATGAGGCTTCATAAAGTTTAGTGAAATGGACCCCTGAACTATCTATTGAATATTTTTATATAAATTTAACTGAAAACTTGAAAATGAAACAAAATGACAATATCACAGAAAAAATAACATATTAAGAAAAAAAACCAGATTGACCCAGGGGCTAGCCTGAAAGAGTCCAGGAGCAACATTGGGCTATTGTAGTTGAAATCCATACACCCCCTATGGCAGACATGACCTTAATCTTGCACACAGAGGGTGTAGATTTCAAATGGAGTCACCCATTCAGGTTACCCCATTTGAAATTCACACCTCCTGTGTGGATGATTAAAGTCATGCCTTCCACAGGGGGTATTTGGATTTCAACTGGAATAGTCCATTTGGCTGTCTCCTTTAAACCCCCTACCATGCACCTTCTACACATACCTGTTACTGTTTGGCATCTTGTCCCTGAGAATCCATTGGCACATTGGCAAATATATCCTCCCAGAGTACCTGCACTTGATTGACACTGTCCACCATTTAAACATGGGTTGGGATTGCACACAGCTGGAAGGGTAAGTAAATGAGAGAACTTGCTCTAATTGACCAAAAAAATGAGACTTGTTACATTGTGTATTGATATAGACTGCCTTGCACGCAGTTGGTGCAGCACTTACGCTAGTTCTGCATTGTGTAATCCATGACTGGCGACGCTTTTGTGAATTTTTTTTTTTTAGTAAGTTGGTACTTTATTGACGTATGCAGTAACGAAGACTGCATAATGTTCATCAATTATAAGCAGAACAAATTTTACTTGAGACTACTTTTGAGAGATAGTGTGGAAGTAACAAGCCTAGTCACCTCAAATAAATTGTCACATTTATTTATAGCTGGTTCAATATTACATCACCAACATTCTCTCTTGACTATCATAATATCATCACCTTTCTTGTTTTGGTTGGTGAGTATTTGAAATTGAGCCAAGAACCACAACCATCATTTAGCCATCCCACATATACAGATATCTTTCATTCAATGAAATCAGGTCTAACATGTTTAATACAACTAGATATTATGCTTCATATTGATAACTGTCATGACTGTATTCGCTGTTTGGACATTCACAATCTTTGTTGCAATTTTCACAACCTAATAAATGAGATTCAATTTGTATCATTATCATATCATTAGTTTTATAAAGTTTACTTCAAGGACTGTTAAATGTCAAAAATATCAATTCTTAATAATTTATCGTAATATATCGCAAATATCAAAAAATCTACATTATTTGATGTCAGAAGGACATTCCTCGTATTCAGAATGAAATTTGATGTGCCTGATGTGCTCTCACGTCCCACAAAAAATACTGTGCGAACATTGCAATCCGATCCCTTAAATAAAGTAAGTTTCAGAAATTGGTTGGGAATGTATGGCAGACCGAAAGAATGATTTGGTTTCAATTATATCTTTTGCATTCACAACATTTTGTGTTACATTATTCCTGGCCAATATTATTATCATAGGTACCTGTTTCACATCTTGTTCCAGTGAATCCATTGCGACAGAAGCAGACATAAACGGTGACACCACCATTAGGAAATGATGTGCAGTCTCCTCCATTTAAACATGGTGTAGAGGTACATGGGTTTCCTAAAGGAAAACATATCAACATGGATGGTTTAATAATTTACAGTTAGTAGTATGAATGTGAATGCACTTGTTTTTTCATTATTTAGGCGTCATTTACATTTTACATTTACAGGCATTTATGGCGCCATTCACAAAGATACCATGGCGCTTACAAAAATATACACAAAAAGTCAAGAGAACAGTTCAAGAAAACAAATGAGTCTTTAGCATAGACTTGAACGCGGATGTGGTCACAGCAGATTTTATGTCCATGGGTAGTGAATTCCATGCCGTATCAGCTGCAATGTGAAATCTGTTTTCACCAGTGATTCTGTGGCTGCATCTTGGAATAGCAAGCCGGTTAATGTCAGAAGACGATCGCAAGATCATTTGTGAGTATTTTTCACATACAATGGGGATTTTTGTCATACATAGACAGCAGAACTATTTTTTTTAATTTGTATTATTCTGTTATTATTTTTTGTATCTTGAAATGAGTGAAAAGAAAATAATAATAAATCTGTGTTTGGAGAAAATTTAAGTGAAGCCATGTTCAATATCCAGCAATATATACAAACTATTTCAAAAACATATTTATCACATTATCATATTAAGATACATTAATGTTATACTTACTGACATTACAAATGGTACCGGTAAAGCCGTCATTACATAGACAAGTATATGGTATGTTACCACTAGTGATTCTTTGACATAGGCCATTAATGCAGGGATTTGGTAAACACACATCTGAAATAAGTAACAGAAATTATTTACTCAAATACCTTGCTCCTTCCAATACAAAATGCATACCTTATTGCTTATAATAAATACCCCTCTCTAACACTCACCCACAAATTTTTTTAAATGAAAAAGTGATCAAAATGCAGAAATTTCTATGCCATATCAAGTGAGTAAGCTTAAAACTGGGATGCATGCATGTGTTGGCAGTCACAATTGCTAAATTGCATTAACAACCCTATTCTAACTTAAACTTTCAACCATTTCATTGCCACACTAGTAGAATGTTCATTTACAGAACAAAGTAGAACACATTCTTGCAATAAAAATGCAGATGAAATTTTGCAGTAGTTATACGCTGTTACTATAGAGTGCTACCATTGTGTATTTGAACCCAGAAGCCACAGAAATGGTTTGTATCTTTCATCAAAACTTTACCACTGCATGCTTTTGACAAATGCACCCTCTCCAAGCATTTATTACAAACAACACAGTAGTCTGATCTATAGTATGTTATACAAATATGGATATTCCCATAAAACCTAACACTCACATGTCACTAATTTTAAGAAAGGGTCAGTAAAGATGACAACATATATAAACTTTTTTAAGTTATCAATATAATTAAAATTAAAATTATGTATAAACTTAGTAAAAAAAAAATAAATACCACACAAAAGAAAGTCCTCACATGTAACCCATCATAAATCTAAGCCTGTGAATGTTATGACAATTTGATTGATACGGTCATATGCTACCTTCAGTGGCGGCGCTACTGGGGGGGCATTTGCCCCCAATATCTTTTCTTATATCTTACCTAGTTGACAATCTCGTCCACTGAACCCATTTGCACAAGTACATGTATATGCACTTGGGTTGTTTTTGCAGACCTCACACATACACCACCATTCAAGCAGGGATTCTGTAGGCATGGATCTAGAAGAATAAAAAACACAAAATATTTATTTGATACCTTGGAATTTGGATATACTAAAGTGGTTCAAGCTCCAATTTCTATGGGTCTTACAAAGCATTGCAAATTATTATAAAAAACTGCTGCAGCTAGATTACAAAAAATCCTTAGGGGCTGTGCAATAATTTTGAATCCTGAGGGAGGGGTAAAATTGGGGGGAAACATTTTGGCAGTCCAAGGGGGGCAAGCAATTTTTGGCAGGTAGAAGGGGAAGCAATTTTTGGAACACATTCACAGGGCACCCTTTAAATAACAAGCTCTAAAAAGGCTTTGGAAAACACTACAGAAACGTTCAAATATACACACTTTCCTGCTCGCAACGCTATATCTAGACCATTTAAAGTTTGCTAATTGGGAAACCAAAAATCTGGCATGTGCAAAGGGAAAGGCAAAGATTTTTTGGCAGGGGGGGCAAGCAATTTTTAGCAAGCCAAGCAGGGGGTATGCAATTTTTGGCAAGCCATTTGAAAAATTTACCCCTGGGGTGCTCATAATTATTGCACAGCCCCTTAATAAGCAACAATTTCGCATTTTAATTATTCAATATACCTCACACCACAGATGAACTTTGTTGAACATATACCAACCTTGAATGATTTCACAGTTAGTTCCAATATAGCCAAGGAGACATGTACAGAAATATGTACCCGGATTCTGAGTGCTTGGGAAACAGGTACCTCCATTCAGGCATGGTAAAGTCATACAAGGATCTGCAGCAGTAGAAAATAAGTAGGTTTATGTTCACAAACATAATATGTGACATGGTCAAGGGGATATCTGGATACCGAGTTATGAGCAATTTATCAATGGCTGAAAACAATATAAAACAAAAGAATTTGAACACTATTTTTGCCAATATCTCAAAACAATATTAGCGACATCCGACTCATTCCTCTTGATCATGTCACATATAATAAAACTGTATCAAATGACACATATTTCTCTCATTGTTGATCATTTTACTGTTGTTTCTATGAATCAATCAAAGTAAATTGCTGCTGTCGGACAAATTTTAAGTATTTTATACTTGTCCAACGGCAAACCTGTTGACACCCTTAATTGGTAACAATCATAGTAGTCTCATTTCATTTTTCAAAATATTGACAGGTGTGCTGGGGTGTGTATGGATGTGTGTTTGCTGAAAATACACATCCAAACACATATACATACATGGGACTGCAGACAGTTCTTGATACCAAACTTATGCAATAGACTAGAAACACCTTAAACATTGCATATGATAATAAGTCACTCAAGTCACAATTGGTTAAAACTATGTTGCCCCGTACTATATTGCATCTAATTTGTGCTTAAGAAAATTAAGCAAAACAAATGGTAGAAATGTACTTGGTATATGGCAATTGCAAACCTAAGCACACTGTATGCACTTGGATAATTGTGTGCATGGTCCATGTTTGATGGCAAATGTGGGGGTGGGGTGTGTGTGTGTGTCATCAAACAATTTAAGATAAAAAGTGTGTTTTCACAGAGTGGAGACCGGCCCATATTCAACCTTAGACTGTCCATGTGCAATGGACTAAGAGTACTGCATGTCCCCTTTTGGTAGGAATTAGTATGTTGATTTACAACAAATAATTAAATCCAAGTAAGGTAGATCATCCACAGTAAAGTGCTCAACCAAAAAGGGAGCTGGAATACATTTAAAATAGACTTGGTGGTTTATTAAAGCATTATTTACAACAGTGTTTCATGCAGGCCAGCCAAAGCCGACCTACACTCATCAGAATATGCTATTCACTAGAAACTGATTATGACTGCGAGCCACCAAGTCTATTTTAAATGGATTTACAAAAAATATACATTGTTCTAAATTCTATACATCATCTGCAATTTGTACTATAAACTTGTGTGGGGTGTGGCATGTGTATGTATATGTACTGTTATTACTTTTGTTAAACACATCATCGAATGATCTGGCCTCATGAATATGCAACAATTCCCAGCATACAAAGTACAGGAACTCTGTCTGTTGGTGAATGGTCTGTATATATATCATCTATGATTAACACATACCTGTAGGAATAACTCTGATACTACATATTGTCCCAGTCCACTGTTCCGTACATTGGCATATAAAGGATGGTCCATTGTTACCAACAGTCGCGATACATGCTCCCCCATTCAAACATGGGTTGGGTGCACATGGGTCAACAGGAGCTGCAAAGTCAAAGACAAAAAAAATCAGTTATTGCTCTGATTTACATGATACTATTCGTTAGTTTGTTCATTTATTTCTCCTTTACCCTGAGTTTGCATTCATTTTGAAAGCATTACAGTAAATTCCTATGCATTTAATATGCCCACAACAATGCTACCAGACACCTATTGCAGCCGCCTGCACAGGTACACCATCGCCAAGTATGGCCGCACTGTGCAGTACCAGGGGAGTTCCAATGTAGTACCACTGCTGGTAGGTTCTGTGTAGTAGCAGCATTGATACTGTGTTGGTACTCTGTGTGTACCAGTCAGGTACCCTGGTAACGGTGTACCTGTGCAGGCTGTGGCAATAGGATTTTTGTAGTGAACAAATTGCAGAAGACACGATTTGTGCACACCTTCACAAAGATGCCATTAGCTTGAATTAACATACAATTTGATAATTTGTAGTACCACTCATTTTTACCACATAATGAATTTTTTCTTGTGATAAACATGTAAAAAAAGGTTAAAATGGTACGAGTCAATTTGACTTTTATTCTGCCATAGGAGTGCAACAAGGTGGGGTGAAGTTTAAAAAGAATGTTATTTTTTATAGAATTTTATTAAGTTATAAAATATGGTTTTTGGCAAACAGAAAACTCAATCTGTAGTCTTACCTATTTGACAATTAGTGCCTGTGAAGCCACCAGTTCCAGAACAATCACAGAAATACTGATTGGCATTGATGCCAGTTGTGATACATACACCACCGTTTATGCAAGGGTTGTTACGACATGGGTCCGCTGTGGATTACAAAAAATAGACAGAAAGACGTTTCAGTGGTAAAGTATAGAGTAGATGCAACCTGCAATTCTAATCAACTAAAATAAATGTTACTTACTTACTTACTCTTACTCTTACTCCGTCGACTCTTGCTGTCGGGCATCAATGATGGCTCGCCATAACCGCCTGTCCTGCATGCTGGTCTCAATTTCTGCAACTGTGTATCCTGTGTCTTGTTGAAGCAGGTCCACAAAGGTCTTCTTGGGACGTCCTTTGGTTCGTTTTCCTTGGGTGGGCTTCCATGTAACCAGATCAGATGTAACCCTCCCTTTGGCTCTCTTACAGTGTCCCGCAAACCGTAGCCGTCTTGTGCTGATTTTTGAGGTCACAGGTGGAATGTCCCCATACAATTCCTTATTGGTTATATGCATTTTCCAGTTCACATTTAGTGCTGATCTTAACATTCTTGTATAGCAGCCATCCATTGCTTTGCCAATTTTCTTGGTAATGGTCCAGGTTTCACAACCATACAGCAGGACGCTTTCTACAGTAGCTTGGAATAGGTGTGTTTTGAGGTGTCTGGGTAGAGAAGATTTCCAAATATTATTGAGCTTGTTACAAGCTTTCCATGCCATTGCCTTTCTTACTCTGATGTCTTGCTCAGTACTTCTGACCCACGACCCCAAGTACTTGAAGTCTTTTACTTCTTCCAGGAAGCTGCCATCCTCGGTTTGGATTTCAACATCTGTTGAATGGTTGTACACCATGAATTGTGTTTTCTTCGCATTCATGTGTAATCCCACACAGTGCAGCGTTTTACGTTTTGAGCAGTTCCTGTGCTTGGTTGGCAGTATCAGATAGTAGTGCAATGTCGTCTGCGAAGTCAAGATCAGTTATGTTCAGTGGACCAACTCGTCGGCTTCTTCTAGGTTTTATTGTGAAGCCTAATCTCTCCTCCCTGCCGTCTATTGCAGATCTGAGGCAATAGTCTAGGATGATGATGAACAGATATGGTGCCAGCGTATCACCTTGTAACACACCTGCTAAAATTTCAAATTCATCTGTGTCACCATCTGGGGTCGTCACTTTAGCTTCTGTACCCTGGTAGGTGTCTTCAATTGCATTCACAATGATATCTGGGATGCCATAAGCTTTCAAGATCTTGATCATTTTCCCTCTGTGGACTGTATCGAAAGCTTTTTTGAAATCAATAAATGTTACCACTGCAGAGAGGTTCTTTTCTTCAATGCCCTCAATAATCCTTCTCAAGGCAAGAATCTGTTCAGTGGTCGATCTCTTTTCTCTAAAGCCACATTGTTACTTAATACAGTTTTATGGTTGTCATCCTTGCCATTTCAAAAACCAAGCAAATATTTATTGCATGATTTCTTAAAGATTACAGCTGAATTTATACTCCATCGCTGAGCGACAAGCGCGCTTTTTGTTTCATCCGGAAAAGCGCGCTACCTCATTGGTTAAATACCAATCGCTCGAGTATAAATTCAGGTTTAGAGATGAGATGATTAATTCATTTAATGTGGCTGAGCACTTATAGACGTTGTTTCTTTTGAGGAATTTAGCTTTTTTCTTGAATTGGTGATTTTATAATGTTTTTTTACAAGCAAAGAAAATCCAGTTTTGTAAACCCCCAGATAGTTATGAATGGATTTTGATCAAATTTCTCAAGGGGCTGTAGATTTACCTGATGTTCATGTAATAAAACAAGGTGTTGTATTCTCCTGTGAGCTTCGATTAAAGTGCAAGATGTGACTACTTTAAACTTCAACAGCGATTATTTCCATGTTCATTCTTGAGACGAAATGACATTTAGATACAGAATAACTTAATAAATACAGCATCTATATGTAAGCAAGTATGCTCATTGTAAAAAGCAATATCAGCTCCAGGAATGGTTTCTCATTTTTTTGTATTTTTTGGTCTATTTCCGAATGTAGGCATCATTTTGTGCAAATTGGGACGAGTGAATTTCAAGAAAAAACAACAATGTTTGTAAGAGTAGTTTTTGTGTTCTGCCAAAAGTACATAACAACAAACTCTCCACGTGCACAGGTATGTCACGTAACGCACTACGAGTTGCGCATGCCAACACAACATCTGCATGTCCATTCAGTATTTAAAAAAATGCAATTACTGTACAGTATATCCGCGGTATAGCTCAAACCTTCATATCGTATAATAATTGATGATTTCTTGTGTGTTTTCTCACCTATTTCACATCTTGTTCCACTGAAGCCGTTAGTTTGGCTGCAATCACATATGAATAGGTTTCCAAGCTCTGGACCACTGATACAAAAGCCTCCATTCAAACAAGGAGAAGGCTGGCATGGTGTCACTACAGAGAAAATACAGTTACACAATTTAGAGAAATTGGACTCAAAATACTTTTGTGGTTTATATGATACCTCTACAATATGGTACATTTTAACCTCATGAGAACTACCTGCCAATTGGTCAGAATGGAAGTTGTTTCATTTATTGAACCAATCAATGATCTTGTAAGAATAATGCCATCATTTAAAATGAATGGGGTGAAATATCTTCAAAACTGTATTCTTATTGGCTCTTCAACTGAATATATCTTGTCATCAACCAATCAAAGTTGTTGTTAGAAAGTCAGTAGTGCTCAGGGGTTAAGGTATCAGATATGATTTAAATAATTTGTATCTTCCACCCAGATTCCTTTTGCAAATAATTGTTATTTTAAATTACATTTTAGCAGAAAGAAGTTCCAACATACTTAATCTGTCCAGAATGGATCACTTCTTATGTTTGACAAATTTGGATGATTGCACTCCCATCTGTAGCTGGGATTTTTTATCAAGGGAGATAAGTCAATGTTGGGGGGAGGCAAAATTAGTTTCCAAATTCAACAAGAAAAAAGGAAAAATTGTTATAACTAGTTTTTAGATGCAAACGTTGCAAAAAAGCCAGCTCTACAACTGTAAAGAGGGGCGAGGGCCAAAATGCCACTGCGCTCAAGATGTGGTCCATACAAGTATTTTTTTCATCCTTGCGTCCATTTTCCAATTATGGCACAATTATAATATCTGAACGATGAGAGCTTTTTAAAACACATCCCAGCAAACACAAATATATTATTAAACAATCAAAATGTTTTTGCAAATAATGTTATTGCAAAATATTTTTGGCAAACATTTTTGCAAAATATTTTGTCAAGACTTATAAACATTATGTAAGAATGTTTTGCAGCAAATTTTCAAAAATGTTTTCCAAATGTTATTAAAACGTTTTATACCATTTATATAACCTGACATTTACGAAAAACGTTTTCCGAATGTCATTAAAACATTTTATATAGCCCATCATTTAGAGAAAACGTTTTGTGTTTGCTGGGATTCAGTCAGCACTTTGTTATATTATCATGTTCACTTCTGATGCCACACAAGCACAGACATTTGATGTCATCATTCCTTATAATCCTCAGATTTGATACATTGAGTGACCATGATACAACTACTAAATGCGGACACACTGGAAATTTCCGTAGAAAATTACAACACGATCAGGCTACAAACTGGCTCAATGAAAGATATTTTCATCAATTGTGGAAGATAACACATTTTGTAAATTGTAGTATGCTGATGACGTTGAGCAAAAACACAATACTTAATTTCATAAATATAATTATAACATGATCATGGAAAAACACTTGTGCGGACAGGTCTAACTCTGTACATCAATTAAAAAACCCATTTTGGTTACCATGCATTAATTACATTACCTGCTAAAGTTTCACATCTTGTACCTGTATACATAGCTGTACACAGACATGTAAAGATAGCTACACCATCAACGCATTGACCACCATTAAGACATGGACTGTTCACACAATCATCTAAGAAGAGAAATCAAATGAAACAATATTACATACTATCTCTAAAAATCACAAACATCATCCATGATCTATAAGAATTAAATTTACAAAATGGGAAAAGAAGATATCTAAAAAAAGAAAAAGATTGCTAAATGAGTATAATACAACTGTTGGATTTTACAATATATACTAACATGGTCTACAATATATAGTCAGTCAATTAGTAGGTCGGTTGGTCGATCGATCACTTAAATACTTACCAATGTTGGTCTCACAATGTACACCGGTAAAGCCTGTAGTACACTGACATGTGTATGAATTGACTCCATCCACACATTGACCATTGAGACATGGGTTGGTAGGAAGACAATGATTAGTATCTGCAATATGAGAATAGAATATTAGAAGCAGAAGAAGTTGCTTGACTTATGTTCAACCTTAGATGACCCAATGTTTAGGTAAGTAGATTTATTATTGTGTAGTCGGGTTCTAAGTTCAGGACCAAGGTATCTTATAGCAATTTCACAATTCAAGTGTATAAGAAGTCACATTTAAACCATAAAGCCATAATGTAACTGATATATGATCAAAATTTTAATTTTGTTATTCTTACTCAAAATACTGAAATAATATTAGCAATAAATGTCAGGAAAGGTTTCTGTTCATTTTAAGCCAAATAGCAAGGTAAAGTGAAAGAAACTCCAGTTTAACGTGGAGTTCTTTCTATCTATGAGGACTTAATGTCTGAATACAAAAATATCGAATTTGGATGATTCCATTAGATTTTAATAAAGATAGCTTCAAATTAGTGTAAATACAACTGCAAACTTATTAGTTAATGGTAGTCATTTGCTATGATCAGAAACACAAAATTAAATTGTACTTTTATTTTAAACCGAGGTTTCAATACCTTCATGGATTATGATTTTCGTATAAAATTTTGTTTATTATAAACTGAGCTCAAAAAGAAACTTATAATTTTTCACAAGGTCATATCTTGAAATCCTGTCCATCAAATTGAACCAAAATTACACACAGATTTACTTCAATACTCTACTCTTAACACATGTCAGTAAACAAGCAGTTATCCAACTGACACAACAGCAAAATGAACTGACATGGGACAGCTTCCTGGACCACATTCACAGCCCAGCCCTGTTTCATGAAAAAAGGGTATGAAAAGCAGAAAGCAGCACCGTTTTATCATCTGTGCAAGGATCTTGTGTGCATTCTCACAGATTTTTTGTCCTGGGTGCCAAATGTTGGGCTGTGAAAGTGAAGGAAGTCCAGGAAGATGTCCCATGACAGTGCATTTTGCTGTTGTGTCAGTTGGACAACTGCTTGGTTACTGACATGTGTTTTGAGTAGAGTATTAAGGTAATCCTGTGTGTAATTTTGGTTCATTTTGATTGACAGTATTTTAAGATATGACCTTGTGATTCACAAGTTGTAAAAATTATAAGTTTCTTTTTGAGCTCAGTTTATTAAGAACAAAAATTGTGTTGGTTAGGCTCTAATTTTTTATTGTTTCATGTATTTTTAAGGTACTTTAAACTGTTTCTGGTTGTGTAAAGTGCCTAGAGGTATTTGCATTGGGTGCTATATTAAATCTGTCTTTATTATTATTATTAAGATCTTGTTTTGTTTTGTACTGAAAGCTTCACCATAATGTACAATTCCAGTTGAAAAATATACCCCTATGGATAACATGACCTCAATCTCCTATGCAGGTGGTCAGTGAAAATGGAGTTACCCATTCAGGTAACTCTATTTGAAATCCACACTCCCTGTGTTGTAGATTAATGTCACGTCTTCCACAGGGGGTGTATGAATTTCAACTAGAACATCTCCTCACCTGATTGGCAGAGTCTTCCTGTGAACCCTGGGGGACACACACACTCAAAGTTGTTGAGTCCATCCACACATGTACCTCCATTTATACATGGCACCGCTAGACACTCATCTCTATTAATCTCGCAACTGACACCTTCAAATCCAAGCGCACATATGCACACGTAGCGGTTTATTGCATTGATACAAAGCCCATTGTTCAAACATGGCTGACTTAAACATTCGTCTAAATCTAACTCGCACCGCTCTCCGGTGTAACCACTCGCACACTGGCATGTGAATGTGTTGATTCCATCTATGCAAACACCGCCGTTGAGACATGATATTGTTGTGCATTCATCAATGTTTATCTCACAGTGGATACCAGTAAAGCCAGGAGCGCATTGGCATGTATAGCTATTAACAGCTTCAATGCAAGCTCCATCGTTTAGGCACGGACTACTTGCACATTCTGGCACATCGTCCGAGCATGTCGGTCCTGTATGGCCATTGATACATTGACAAGTAAAAGAATTCACACCATCGGTACATATCCCTTCATTAACGCAAGGGTTAGGAGTGCATTCGTCAACATTCACTTCGCACAGATTACCGACATACCCAGGCACACATTCGCATACAACCACACCGATTCCATCTGTGCAAACGCCACCAAACAGACATGGATTTGGATCGCAGTCGTTAATATTCGTATCACAATGCGTTCCACCAAATCCTGCACCACACTGACAGGTATATATATTAATTCCATCAATACACTGTCCCCCATTCAAGCATGGGTTTCCCATACAATCATCTACATTAGATTCACAGTTTGCTCCAGCGAAACCTGCGGGACAAATACAACGATATCCTCCAACTTCATCCAGGCAGGTGGCGCCATTGAGACATGGATCTAACACGCACTCGTTAGCGTTGGTTTCACACCTTGGTCCGGTCCAGCCTGGTTGACAAATGCAGTCATAACCGCCAAAGGTATTGACACATTCAGCGCCATTCAGGCATATACCAGGCTGCATGACACACTCATCTATGTCCACTTCACATGTTATACCTACAAGCAAAAATGGACAAAACAAAACAAAGTAACAAGTTATATTTTCTTAGTATATCACTATTTTCAGAAAGGAAAATATGCAAGGAATCCAACTAGCACAGTAGATATATGCAAAAATGAGCAGTTTTTAAGAAAAGCACCAAATTTGATTTTTCATGCCAATTTTTTTTGTTCGACCATAACCACTTACCCCAAGTATCGAAATTGACGAAAATTGTGTATTTGTGTTCTAAAGACACATAACTAGAAACAGTTTTCTCAATTTTTTAAAATTTGTTTCTTTGTTTTAAAAATATGGGTCAAAAATGATCAAAATTTGCCTTTTTTTTCAATTTGGACCAAAATTTTTGACATTTTTAAAAGGTATATTTTAAAAAAGAAGAAAAAGTTCAAAAATCTGAGAAAACCGTTTCTAGTTTTGTGTCTTTAGAACAGAAATATGCAATTTTCGTCAATTTGGATATTTAAGGTAAGTTGTTATGCTGGACCTAAAAAGAATTGGCATGGAAAATCAATTTTGTGCTTTTCTGCTCATTTTCAGAAATATGCTGTGCTAGTTGTATCATTTACTTTCTGAAAATGTATCTTTTAAGTGCTTATCATCATTACTTTTAAAGATACAATACAAAACAATCTCTAAAATTTCCCAATTGGAGTGATCCCGCATGCCACCTTAATGTATTCCTCCTTTTACTGGAGAGAATTGGCCATCCAGACAGGGATGGACAGATATGGCAATTTAAAACTGTGGACAATGCAATAATCGTTAAAAGTTTTACAAAGCAGATTTCTGGGTAAAAAGGAGATGATTTCTCACTCCTAAGAAAAATGTTCTGAGGGTCGTTGTGATACACCTTTTTGCTTTCATTATCTAAATCACTGATGCAATTTAAAACATTTAAAATTGATCAGAAAAATGTCATTGAATGGCACTTTCCCTACATTATAAAGTAACATTATATATCAACATCAAGTAGCAGATAATTTTTTCAAATATCAATCATCATAATTATTGTCTTATTATTGACACTTACCAGTCCATGCCACCGGACACTGGCACTGAAATGCACTGAATAATTCAATACATTGTCCTCCATTCAGACATGGATTACTGGCACATTCCTGTCCATCTAGGGGATGATCACATATATCCCCACTCCATCCAGGTTGACATAAACAAAGGAATATTGCTCCATTGAACAGACATATTCCACCATTCTGGCATGGGTTGATGGTGCATGGGCTGTTGTCTGATGAAAAAAAAGTGAAATGTAATTGTGTTGCATTGTGGGATATGAGCTTTATCAAAATTACTGCAGTCCATAGTGACCTATAACATTGGTATGATATTTTGAAGTAAAAACAATTTTGGTACAACTGAGCTTTGACATGAATAGGAAAAAGTGTAATATCCAACTGGTTTATTACTTGGATTTTGTGATAATCCATCTTTAGGAAGCACGATGGTCCAATGGTTAGGGCGCGAGCTTCATAATCGAAAGGTTGTGGGTTCGAACCCCCACCGCGGCCAGTGTGTTGCGTCCTTGGGCAAGACGGCTTAATTCCCAATTGCTTCACTCCACCAAGGTGTAAAATGGGGAGCTGCTGTGGGTAATCACAATCTAAGTCAGCTGAGAGTACCTGCGCATCAGTTGCGGACTTGTGGAAGCGGAAATGATTCTGACATATCCTAATGGCAGCGGAATAATTGTTGAAGTGTGCTGGTACTTAGGTGTAGCGCACGTTAAATCACCGACATTTTTTTTTTTTTTTATAATCAGTTTAAGATAGAGCAACAGAGGGTGAATGTTCTTAGTCATCCTAGATGTCTATCGCATGACCAGCCGAGTGGATCAGTTGCCTGATGAAGTCTGATGGTACCAGGCGCAACATAGCAAAGTTACAAAAAAAGTAAGTTCCAGTATTAGATTTAATTCCAAAGTCTCTTTAAGATAGAGCAATGTTTGCTGTGTCAAAATGGTTCATAATCATGTGACACTTTATTGACCCCATGAGAACTACCTGCCGATTGGCCAAAAAGAAGTCGTCATTATCAATTGGCCCAATCAGCAACATTGTTAGAATAATTTCACCCTGCATAAAAATGGGGGTGAATTATTTGCAAAGCTCTATTCTGATTGGTGATTTAAAGTGAAGATATCATGTAATTGACCAATCAGAGGCAATGTTAGATAGGCAAGTAGTGCTCAGGGGGTTAAAATTGGCTGTCTACGTCTTATGTGCTCAAAGCTGAAAGCGTATGCTGTTTCAATGGGGCATCTTTTTTACATACCAAAATGTATGGTACATTTATTCATTCATCCAACAGCACCTCATAAAAAAGTTGGTATTGCAAATGTTTGGCAATATAGAGTGCAACATTTGTGATGCAATCAAGCTAAACGAGTATGATGTCAATCAAAATCATAATTCAGTTTTCAATTTCATTACATGAGCTATTCTCAGAGCTTTATTTTGCTAAAATCCTCATCATAATTAGACTTATGGTTCCAGAGATAGAGCTGCTCAGAACAATAAAATATAAATGAAGTTGAATACTATTGTTGCCTATATATCTAAAAATCAATATTCCCAACATCCGACTCATTTTGCTTGATCGCATCACATTTTTTGTTTTTAGTTAAACTGTTCTTGTACTCTGCAAGTGTCTTTCTTTACAACACTGTGTATACTTTCAGTCATCTGGGATTTGATCAATTAGTAGATAATTAAATCTGGTCAACCAGAAAAACTCACTTTTGGTCAGATGGAATCACCGACGTTTCGGCCAAAACCTTTGGCCTTCAGCTGGGTGGATGATTTAGGGTCATCCGAGGTCAATCGATGAGGAAGTTGCTTGATGACCCGATCCCAACCATGTGACAGATTCACTCTAACGCCCCCGCTCCTGTTGAGTGGCGGTTGTTCGGCTCGTACCCACACTGCTTCTTTGACTCCCCGTTCGAACCAACGGGGTTCACGGTCCAAAATGACAACGTCGTCAATGTCAAAACTGTGACCACTGCCCTTAAGGTGTTTGTAGACAGCTGAATCATTGCCACTTGAACTGGCGCGTCTATGTTGGGACATGCGACTCTGCAGTGGTTGGCCGGTTTCACCAATGTAATGATCTTGGCACACCTGATCTTCAGCGCACTGGACACCATACACAACACCACTTAAACGGCCCTTGGGCTGTTTGTCCTTTGGGTGTACTAGCGACTGCCGCAGGGTATTGGTTGGCTTGAAGTGTGTAGTGATGCCGTGATCGCGGTAGATCCTCTTTAATTTCTCTGAAACATCCACAAAAGTCCTGGTACCAGAAGACGCGGTGGGTTCGCTGGCTGGTTTAGCGTCTTTCTCACCACGATTTAGGGCCTTGTCAATAGCCCAGTCTTTGTAACCACACGTTTTCAAGGCGTGGCGCAAGTGTTGGTGCTCATTGATCTTATCAGAGTCCTTGACGACGCGTTGTCATTTTGGACCGTGAACCCCGTTGGTTCGAACGGGGAGTCAAAGAAGCAGTGTGGGTACGAGGCGAACAACCGTCACTCAACAGGAGCGGGGCTTTAGAGTGAATCTGTCACATGGTTGGGATCGGGTCATCAAGCAACTTCCTCATGACCTCGGATGACCCTAAATCATCCACCCAGCTGAAGGCCAAAGGTTTTGGCCGAAACGTCGGTGATTCCATCTGACCAAAAGTGAGTTTTTCTGGTTGACCAGATTTAATTATCTACTAATTAGTCTTTCTTTACAGCTATAAAATTTGCTCATTCCACCTTTTTCAGGTGTTCTTACCCAATTTGTTTTCATTACCTTTGACTCACAAAAAGGCAATCAAATGATTATGTCAGATAATGCAACAGTTATCTAATTGTGCTAATATATTTAAAATCCACACTCCCTCTGTGGAAAATTGTGAAAATATATTCCAAAGGGGGAGTATGAATTTTAAATGGAATTAGCACATTAACCAACTCTATTTGAAACTCACCCGCCCTCTCTGGCTGGAAGATTTATACTGGAAATAAAATTTGCAACCAAAATATTTAGGTTGAATCTTTCTCAGAGGGTGTATGAAATTCACATGCAGGTGCCTAATATGTTCACTCCATTTGAAATCCATACTCCCCTTGTAGAAGACACTTACAAAAACGTCTACAGGGGTAGTGTGGATTTTAAATAAAATATATAGAAAATAATAACAGGTTTCTCAGATGAACCTTTTGAAATATTCCTTTTCTTTTTTAATCAGAATTATTTTCACCTCATCAGCAAATGGATTCAATCATATCCTATAATGCTCTGCATGTTAGGCTTCAACATTTTAAGATGAGTTCCAAGTTTTAAGATATTTTCTCAAAATATCAAGAGCTATCTTAGGAACCACTGAACCAATAGGCTTGTTTGTACTAATTTTAATGCATTTTACATGCTGATTCCAAATATGGGTATGAAAAATTACAATTCTGAAATTGTCTAATTTTTTGGACAAAAATTGAACTTGTCGTCTGCAGTCGACACCCATGTGGAGAGAGTTAAGGATCAGTAGCGCTAAGCACTACCAATAATATGTAATACATGGCTTAGAAGTAAGCCTACCTGTTTCACAGTTATCCCCAATGAACCCATCAGGACAGATGCAGGAGTATCGGTTCATAAGATCTACACAGAATCCTCCATTTATACAAGGTGCTGGGGCACATTCATTGATATCTGAAAAAAGAGGCAAGAAAAATACATTCTGAATCCATATTAAATATTACACTTAGTTAAAGAGAGGTAAAATGCCATCACATACTTGAAACAAGGTTCCTGACACAACCTACAATGTTCGTCAAAAGTGATGGGGTATTTTTAGGGTAGTGTAAACGAGCCCTCCCCAAATCATTCCCCCAATCAATGTTTAGACCCAGCAAATGTTGCTTGTGCATGCCTAGCAGTACCAATTATAGGTTAATGAACAAGTATTACTTGTTGGGAGAGAAATTAGACAAAATAATGCACGCGCGCTCATGTTGATGCGTCTAATGCACGAGCCCTGAAGGGGGGAGTGCATTAGACGCATCAACATCAGCGCAAGTGCATTATTTTGTCTAATTCCTCGAGCAACAAGTATACTGATTTATTAACCTATTTCATACACGAGAAGAAAGAAAAATGTGTGATTTTTCTGTTTTTATAACGAATTATCACTAAACATGTTGGAAAATATAAAAAAATATAAATGCATAACCCGCCCGAAAAATGAATAAATCCTACGCGACGGTGAACGTGCGCGAAACACTGCGCGTAGTACACGGAGTGCACAATATACACAATCAATGCATGTTTCGTATTTTTCTAACGCTTGCTCTGATTGGTTCTCGCTATCAAAGAGTGTATGAAACATTGATGAGGGAAGGGTTGGGAGAGGTTTACGCACCATGTCCAATTTGGTCCTATAGCGCTATCGGTGCCCTGATAGGTACCGATGGCTCTTTCTATCATACCTTGAATTGCATAGTGCTTTTGTTTTTTATTGAAATGAAAATAATAACACTATTTAATTATTATGCTTCATACAATTTATTAACACTCCAGGTTATGACAGAAAGCGTCACCGGTACCTTACCGGGCACCAAGAGTACTTTAATTAGATGTGGTGCCTTAGGCATTTAAGATAATGGAATTAAGGTCATAATATAGTACATAGGTGCCCCAAGAACTTTGGACAAACATTGTAGTATTTCCTGCACCAGACAAGGATCTCTTTTTCAGATAATGTACTTAATGTTGTAACCACTTTGCTGAAAACTCTGTAATTCAAAATGAATGAAAATTCATTCAACTAGGTTCTTAACAGCCAGGTAAATGTTACATTACTATTAGGGGGGACATTAGCACCAACTTTTTTATTACCCATCTTAAAATATGTAGATGACCTATCTAAACATGAAAACAACAATGATTTTTTTTTAAAAGATCTTACCCTCTGTACATACCCTCTGAAAGTTTGAAATTAAGGTTGCCGAATTCGGCAGACTTGCACTGCTTTTAACACAGGGAACTTATGACCTACAGACTTGCATTGTATTTTACATATTTCCAGGGGAATTTGAATACACGTAGACCTATTATGCCCCCCGAAACATTGCCACCCCACCCACTACAAAAAAATACATATTTTATTACCTAAACAGCTTAAAATGTGAACTAACATTATTGTGGACATTAAAATTGTCATTTTATCAGTGATAACCTATGTTATAGCAATACATGAAGTCAGAAATTCCCTGTGTTAAAAGCAGTGCAAGTCTGCCGAATTCGGCAACCTTAATTTGAAACTTTCAGAGGGTATGTACAGGGAGGGGGGTTAGCAGTTTCGAATTTTTTTCTTTTTTCTTAATTAATTATCTATTAGGTTTGGTACATATTTTGAGGAGGGTAAAAAAATAAAAAGTGTAATTTTGTAAAATAATGTCCCCCCCCCCCCATTACTATCATGCTGTATAGTGGTATTTTCACGAACAGTTATTTTTGCGATTTAGGAGTGAGACAGATATTAAGGAATTTGATATTTTCACAATTGCCCTTTCTGTACTTTATTTCTTTTTTTAGGTGTCAAAATCGCAGTTAGAACGCCATTTGCGAAAAATTTTGCACAAATAAAACCCTCACGAAAATTACTACCTATACAGTACTATGGAAGCTGATCTCACTGCCAATTCCATTTGAAATCCATACACTCCCTATGGAAGGTATCACCTTAATCACCCACAAAAAGTGGTGTAGATTTGAAATGGAGCCACCCATTCAGATAACCCCATTTGAATTTCACACTCCCCGTGTGGAAGACTTAGGTCATGGCTTCCATAGGGGGCGTGTAGATTTCAATTGGAATAGCCCATTGCTATGACAACTTACCCTGTTCGCACCTGTCACCGGCGAATCCAGGTACACATGTGCAGGTGTATTGCCCCTCCCCTGCCTGGTTGCATTCACCACCATTCAAACATGGATTCTGAATGGTCAGACAGATATTAATGGCTACAGAGAGAAAGTTAAACGTAACAAAATTTTACTTCATTAGTATTAGAATTATCAGACATTTTGTATATCAAATATTTTGCTCAAAATTGCACTATTTTATGTTAATTTTGATGAAAATTGATTAGAAAAGAGATTAGAAAATGTACTTTCCAAAAATTAGAATAAATAACCTGAATTAGTCTTTGTACAAATCTTTGGGTTTGATTGTCAGATCATACAAAAAACAGTATAAAAACACATATTTTTGGCCCTTATTTCCCAAAATTGATCAAAAATTTTAATCTGACTTGCATCAACAGTTTGAAGTAACTAGAGGATTAAGATGTAGCTATGTTTCATTTAGCAAAATAGGATAATCTTTTTTTACTCCAAAAAAATTAGCAGTGTATTTTTCTAGAATCGAGAGTAATTACAATGCCTTTAAAGTGCTCATTAGGTTGAATAGGTAGTTATACTTACGTATTTCACATCTTGGTCCTTGCCACAGTTGCCTACATATGCACACATAGGCATTGACTTGGTCAATGCAGACACCACCATTCAAACATGGACTGCTTGCACACTCATTCACATCTACAGAATAATTTAAGAAACATTTGAACTACAAGCACTTGATAATCTTTACAATTAGATAATATCTGATAAAACAAATTTGACAGTTGAAGGTGGGACAAGCACGTGTAAGTTTATACCATGTTGCTGGCACCAGGTGTTTTGATAGTGGTACCATTCACTTGCGGTTTTGCTATTTCTAAAAGAAATAGTTTTGTTGGTGGCCCGGTGGGTTCAGTCTTCACTGACAATGTGTACGCATGATGGTTCCAATTAGGGTACTTTTCAAGAAATGTACGCGAAATTTTCGAGGACAAAATTGTTCGCGATTGTCCAAATTAGGGGTGTTTTGGAGCAAAATTGTCCTTGAAATGAAAAATAGGGTATATTTCTAGGACTTTCGTCCGTGTTTTACTGCTACAGTTTTCGTTATTGTCCTCATTTCCCCATGAAATAGGGGTAAAAATTCAAAAGCGTCCTTAAATGGTAAAAATAGGGGTATTTATTTCGAAAAAATGTCCTTGATTCCTCGTGATAAGGGGGTGAAATTGCTGCAAATGTCCTCGATTCCCCATGAAATAGGGGTCATTTTCAAATCCTGGAACGGTCATACGTCCTACCTTTAAATACAAACTGAACCCACCGGGGTTGGTGGTTTTGGTGAAACGCAGGATACAGTTTCACTTTAAACACAGGAACACCCTCAATTGGGCTTGTGTAGAAGAATTGTTTTATACTACAGTCCTGATGAATTTAAAGGATTAAAGTCACCAACAAAGACCAAACTGATATTGTATAGACCTTTTTCACTACTTCCCATCATGCACTATTATTACATCACCAGCTATAGGACTACAGGTCCATTTCACTAAACTTTTAACCCTTCGTAACTCAAGTAACCGTTCGTAAAGTTACAAATAAATGCCTATTATTTACGAAGGGTACCATTTAGTGAAATGGAACTTATGACTTGTCGTAAATTACAAACAATTTTGAGACTTTCAAAGCTTCGTTAAGTTTAGTGAAATGAACCCCACATCTGATGTGGTGCCTAATCAAGATTTGGTTTCCTTACCTTGTTCACAGTAAATTCCTTGATAGCCATCTGGACACACACAAAGGAATCCGGTACCCTGTGTCTGACACACTCCTCCATTTACACAAAGGTTATTGAGGCAAGAATCAACAGCTGTTAAAAACCAACAAAAAGTCAGAATTTAGAAACCACGTAATATATTAACAATGCAATATTGTTAATGGCAGGTCAAATGAACGGTTATACATAAATTTAGCACACAGTTTTGAGCCAAAGAGAGTAAACAGAGAGAGTAAACACTGCACACACCTATGTACCCTCTACATACATGAGACATTTCAGTAGCACTATTTTGTATAGAGACCACAGTACATCAACAAATAAATGAAAGCCAGAGATTTCCAGTGGTATAAAATCACAACTTTTTTTTAGAAAAGTGGGGGATGAGGCTGTGGATCACAAAATGCCATTTTAGCTACTAAAAACACTACAGTGTACTTCTTAATATTAATACATTGCTTTTATAGGAAATGAGTCAAGCAAGCAAATAATTGCATTTATATTTCCACAAACCTTACAGATCATGAGTTCAGACCAATTATATATAAAAAAGTTTTGGCATTTTCCCTCCTCAAGAAAAATCATGCACATGGGGGCGGAAATGACACCCTTATATCAAGCCTTGGGATCTCCTTTATAGAACCCATGCCATTCCTCATTTGAGTCAGCGTTATTTGTCTCAATATTTGAACACTGCAATTTCAAGCTCCCCTCCGACCTGCCTTAAGGCGTACTTACGTTCTGTGCATGTTGCGCCAGTCCATCCTGTAGCACAAATACATCTATATCCAGTAGGCAGGGTGGCATCCACAACACATACACCCTGATTGGCACAAGGTGTTGTTGAACAAGTATCTGAAAATTAAAATAAAATTCCATAAGTATTACAGCTATATGATTTGAATATTGGGCTATACCAGTTGAAAACCATACACCCCTCATGATCTTAATCTCCCAAACAGGGAGTGTAGATTTTCAAATGGGAGTCACCCATCAGATAACCCCATTTGAAATTCACACTCCCTGTGTGGGATATAAAGGTCATGTCTTCCATAGGGGGTGTTTGGAGTTTAACTGGAATAGCCCATTACTCTTCATCTTGATGATGATAACAA
The DNA here is from genome assembly GCF_039555335.1 of Amphiura filiformis. Classification (NCBI taxonomy): domain Eukaryota; kingdom Metazoa; phylum Echinodermata; class Ophiuroidea; order Amphilepidida; family Amphiuridae; genus Amphiura; species Amphiura filiformis. Next base: position 60,662,534 of record NC_092631.1, on the reverse strand, counting down.
AGTTAGGCAGCACTTCCGTCACATTGAAATTAACCGCTCCTCTTTCCCCAAAAAATCGGAGTCATAATATGATCAGACTTGTATGCAGGGTATGGCTGCACTTATGCATACAAGCCTGATCATGTAGACTCTATGAATTATATATGATCAAGCTTGTATGCAGGGGGTGTGGAGTGGATGCACCCCCAAAGAAAAGTCCCTCCTGCAAACCTAAAATTAGGCGGTTTGTAATTAAGGTGGTCCCCACAACAAAGGTTTGTAAATACAAAGAAAACTATACAGCACATGAGGCCACCATACCAAGTGTGAAGTTGAGCGGTTGCATTTAAGCTGCGGAGTGGATTAATGAAAAAAATGGAACAGGAACAAATGAAGCACAACTGCATTTATTGTGTACTATTATACTCACTTGGTGTTGTAGGAGACACAGTCCCCAAAGGAACTTCTCCTCCTGGAGTTGTAGCAGTCAAATCAACAGTATAAGTTGTACCAGGTGATAAATTCTCAAAGACATAGTTCATGACATTCGTGCCAGGTGGTAACCGAATACTCTGAGGCTGGCCATTAGGTCCTGTGATGGTCAGTGTGTATCCCAGTGCTTCCGGGATAGACTGCCATAGAACTTCTACAGTGGTAGGGTTCAGGTCGCCAACAACAAAGGTAGTAGTTGCAGCTGATGAAAAGAGAGCAACAAAATGCAAACATTATTATGAAACTTGGAAACTACATTTTAATTTAAGAACATGAAAACAAATTGCAGGAGGTCTGTGGCAAGAGTTTAATCAAGAAGGTCAGATTTGAATTGTGGATCATTTTTTAACTCTACCATAAGGTGACTTACGTGTATTGCATGTTGTCCCTTGCCATCCTACAGCACATTGACAAGTAAAACCATTGGGCTGATCTATACATACACCGCCATTCAAACAAGGGTTGGGTGCACAATCATTGATATCTGAAATGATACAAAGTCAAGTTTGATAATGCTAGTGTACAGACTATTGATGTAAAGTAAACTTGATGTCACAAGGTGTTTCTACCAAACTTTTAAGTTAAAGGAGAGACATATATTAAAACAGTACAGATATAGAGCCCATCAACAGGCAAAGTCCCTGTGCTTTCTATGTAATGACAATTCTCATATATTCTTGAAGCCATCATTCTGTCACCTGTGTTTAACAGCTTAAATCAAAGGCTGAAACTTGCTCACTTGATTGTTGGGAGTGGCCTTCTTTTCCTTATTCTGTATCTTCAAATCTGTTTCTCACTTTTCTTTCCAAACAAGCCAGCATGCTTATATTAGCTTTATAGCATGGCTTGAGCATTTTGTTTGAGTCTGGTCCCATCAGGACCCAAGTTTGTCTCCACACAGAGTGACGGTTTAAACAAACAAAAAACATAGCATGACTTGTCTTTGCTTATAAATGGAAAATTTCTGCGCTTTAAAAAATATGCGGTAATGGTCGCAAAGTGGGCATAGCAGCCTTTCTTTTCAGACCGTTTCCGACGTACCAAATCTGTATTCACTTGAACCAACACATCTTAACAACCAAAAATCACATTTTAATCAAATAACTCAAATAATTTTGTAGCCAAGATTTATAGTACAGAGCGCTATGGGTTTGGGATTTTTTATTCCTACATTAGTGGAACCAATGTTATTTGGCATCCTTAAACCCGAAATGATAAAAATTGGATTGGTTCCATTTTTTTCTAAGCCCCCTGTGGTTCCTATATCTGTGCATGAGATATTTGACATTTGACCTTATTCACTCTATTGCAATATGACAATTGACTTTCTTATTCCTAGCAATGTGAGGAACAATTTGAGGTATATTACAGCATGATAGAACATTTATTAACGTTTGACCCCATTATGACCGTCGACCCTTTGTGGGAAGTATAGGGGGCATAGAAAAAAATGGAACCAATTCTGGTTTTATCCTTTGAGGTATAATGATGCCAAAAAAACATTAGTAGGAAAACTAGATGCCAACTCATAAATCACCCCATAGCACCCTGTACTAAGAGTATAACCATGGGTAATTTCAATATCCTGGCACGTAAGATAACAGAGATGTGATGATGGAGGTAGAACTTTTTGAATGACCCTCATATTTTGCCTAAATCTCAAATTTAATAATAAAATGGATATATTTCGCTTTTTGTATCTGAAATCTTCATTTTGTATGTATTTTAATGCTCTAAGAAATACAGTACATACACTGTCTGTACACACCACACAATATTGTATTTTTTTTCATTCATTCATTTTCATTCATTCATACATACATTTTGGATGTTTTAAAAAAAAAAATATTTTTTCACAAACTTATTCCAAATTATCGAAAAGTCACTGAAGCTGAAAATAAGCGTCGTAATATGTTATTTACTTGCACTATACATAATCAATTTATTAATTGTGCGCAATTTATTAATCAAGGTTAATTCTGATCAATATCAATCACACAAATCCTGTTATAATGAGACACAAATGCTGGGTGTGGCATTGGCATTGATTTAACACAACAGATGGTCTGCAGTGCTTTGTTATGCCATAGCAATGCAAATAAAACACAATTGCAGATCGATTGGATCTGAAAAATATTCTTTCATCGTAATTTGTTACCATAATCTATCAGCAGTGACATAAATTTGAATCACCTTTGCAATTTTAATTTGTGTCAATTTCGATAAAAAACAAAAACTCAGCCAGTTGAAATTAATACTGAATTACTATTATAAACAAATCTTCAGAAACCACCTAAGGTTGGAATTATCCCAAGCCCATTTTATATTAGCAAAAGTTGGATTTTTACACAATTAGTACCTAAAATATGTGTTTTTTCAGCTGATGAGGAATAATATCTGGTAACTCAATATTTGTTCCCACTTTTGTATGTTTTATGGACCTTTTCAGGGTGGGAAAGCCACATGGCTCAAGAGAGCTAGACCAAATGGCATGAAATATTCAAGTCTAGAAAGCATGAACACAAAACACTGTGAGGACACCTGCAAACATGTGCTCAGAGGCAAATGCATAATAGTACTTTGTTGTTGCTATGTTGTAACATCAACAAACGTGATGAAAATAAAATCAAATGTGATGAAAATAAGAACATGTTCATTATTTGGGATGATATGATGAGCAAGTTGCTTGGATTTTTGTAGAACTTGTGCAGTGATGATTGTATCTTAAATAGGACTACGAGTTGTCAAAATACTAAGAATCACGTTTGCATAGGTTGTTTGTTTGTTGTCCACTGTCATTTTTTAACACAACAGCGATTTTAAACATGTTCATTTGCATGCATTTTTTAAAAATTTTTGGACAAGCTAACTGAATCAATGCACATATACAAGATATATAGGTAAGATTTTGGTTTGATTGTATAGAGCTCCTTTGACTCTAAACTTTCTTTTTTTATTTGATTCTATCAAAAGCAAAAATATCTGTCAGTAGTGCCTAAATTAGGCTGAAACTTTCAAAATTCAACCATTTTTGGTGAATCTAAAAGTTGGTCAAAAATTTTTTTAAATTCAAAAACATACAAAATGATTCTCAGATCTTCATATTTAGTTTTTTGAAAATTAATAAGGACAAAAAATACACTGCAAAAATAATTAATTATGTTGTCCAAAAAATGTTGGGTCAAAATCATGCTTTTTTTTTAGGATTTTCTCTAAATGTGAGTATTTTTACATAAATCTGAAATCATAGTTGGATTTGTCAGGATATTTCCATTCTAAATATTATGTACTTTAGAAAACAATTTAGCAATTACAAGGCCAAAACATTTTCCAGACTTCCAGTGTTTTAACACTGGAAGTCTAAAGACTAACCTTAAATCAAATAGATAAGTTTAAAAACATTTCATATATACAATTTGATCAATGCCATGATAAATATTGTGATTCTGGATCAATACCTCCTGGCCAAATAAGTCATAGGTGTATCTTGTTTACTTCAACCATCGAGATAAAAATTATCTCGATGCTTCAACTATGATGCACTCTTTCATGGGAATGGGAAAGAGAACTTTCAAAAGGTCCTTGACCTAATTGACAGCCTCAGCCCCCATTTAATACCCAAGATATTTTTTGTTTAAATGTTGTGAACAAACACGTTTGTTTTTCTTCTCATATTAAACCTGCTGCAGCAATACAACTCAAATCCTTAGAACATGTTTTCCTACTAAGATCACACAATTGCATGACAAGGAAATTAGAATATGTCAACTTCCATACAATGCCTAAAGGTCCGTTCATACTACCACCGCATTTGCGATGCGTTGCTTTGCTTTGCGATGCCGATATATCGATTACTTTTGCCGCAACTCAACGCAACTCGTCACATTTCTAAATTAAAATGTATTTAACTGTATTGCGATATCATAATGCAGTAGTTTGCAGTATGATGACGATGCAGTGCGACAATGCACCGCATCGCAAGGCAACGCATCGCAAATGCGGTGGTAGTATGAACGCACCTTTAGGCATGCTAATGCCTTTAGATGGCGCTCTATGCAACATATAAAATCTCCCCGTTTTACAGGTACTGATACAGGTGGCTGTACAAACATGTATTATTGTAAGACCAATTTATTGTAATGGTTTTGTGGATTGTGTCTGCCTTTTATATCTTTCATCAAAAGAAATCCTCATTTACAGGCTTCTAGACAGAATTCTACAGTAGATTATTAATAACTTACTTGTCTGACAGTTATTGCCAGTCCAGCCTGTTAGACACTGACAGGTGTAACCAAGAGCTGCTGCTGCATTTTCAATACATGCTCCCCCATTCAAACATGGATTGACTCCACATACAGCTGAAAAAAGCAAAATTGCATAATCCATTATCTGCAAGTTTTTAACATATCTTTCTTAGGGATATTTTAAAACATGATCAAATTTAAAATAGCATAACAACTAGTAATGTTTTTACAAAACTACACTTATAAAGGGTGCATGAAGGAAAGTGTTTGGCAGGAAATTTTTGGACTTCATTTTCACTATTATGTCTTTTAAAGTGACAAAGACAAGTATACAAAAGTATAGTTTTTTGGGAAGACAATGATGGTTCAAATATTTTGGGTGTAAAAATCCTGTTTTAGGTTCAAATATTTTCGGGGTAAAATTCCTGGTTTTTTTTATCTTTTCCAGAATTGGGGTTTTTTTTCCACATTTCAAAGATAAGGTTCAATTCCTTTTAATATTATTTCATCTTTTCCTTTTTAATACTATACTTTCATATACTTGTCTTTGTTATTTTAAAAGATCTAATAAAAATACAGTAAAAAACTTCCTGCAAAATACAAACCTGTGTGCACCCTTAAAGAGATATGAAAGCAAAAAGGTACAAAGTCACACACAGTTCACAAATTCTTTTAAATTGGTCATGATCTATTCCAGTTGAAATCCATACTTCCCCTATGGAAGATATGATCTTAATCTCCCACACAGGGGTTGTGAATTTCAAATGGAATCACCCATTCTGGTAACCCATCTGAAATTTACTCTCCCTGTGTGGGGGTGTAAGGATTTCAACTGGAATAGCCCATTAATTATAAACATGCAAAACAATGAAAAATGGGGGAGTGTACATCCCTTCAATTATCATGTAATTAGAGAATAAATGATAGGAATGTTTGTTTTTACTATATAGACGAATCCAATTTCACGCATTCCTACACCTCAATGGCAGCCAGAGCTGGGTCCCCATCGGCTCCATCTCACCTAAAATGTGAAATGATGCGGCCTTGGAGGGTATTTTAAACTGCATTCTATCACCCATGTTACACGTAGACAAATGAATGATGACAGTTTACAGCACAAAAGAATCTAACATCGAATTTTAAGCGGCTTTAATCCACCCAATTGGGCAGTCACAACACCAGTTAGGTGCTGCAGGGACCCAATAATGGCCGACCAAATCCTGATCATGACTTGGCTCATTGGATTCGTCTATAGACAACAGACAGGTCCAATATTTTAAGTAGCGGATGCTGGTGAACACTACCATCATACATTGGATCTGCCTGCCATTTATCACATACAATAATGATAGGAATATTTGTTTTTACAATCCTCTACCATGTGATAGATGCATAAAACTCTCTACATATGCCAACATCCACAAGCGTGTTAAGGATTATCAATACTTGTGATGACCTGGGGTTGTCTACCGCCTGGATAGACGACACCTGAAATCATGCCATTGTCCAATCAGATTATGTGTTTGCAAACTAGACCACTCCCACTGAATAAGAATTCACAAGCATAATCTCAGACAACTATCCAGTTAACACACGGAAAAAAGGAAATGATTCTATAGACCTTTTCAAATCAAGATCGGAAAAGTTCGGAAAACCACGCTATTTATTCAGTAAGCTAGGGGGTCAAATTGTACCCAAACTGGTGGACAAGAAATATCATGAATTTCGACACCCTTTTGCGCGAAAATACAGCTTATTAAGCCAATGTGAACATGGGGTCATCGCAAGAAATATTTTCCTAGCATATTGAGCTAACACCTCAGCTACTTAGTTTTTCACAATAAGATACTAATGGAAAGAGATGGACAAATGTCCGTAATTTTTCGTCAGTTAATTTTTTTTACAGAACGTTTTGTTTACGTGCATCACCTCTTCCACAGTCAATCTCTTACGCAACGCTACCACCACATGCTTGATTGCACGTTGAGTATCTTTGGCAAAAGTACCTCTCTCGTCCCTAAATTGACCGTCGAAAGTTCATCGTAGTTATGATGCCTGTTACATATTGGAACTTCGCACTGTACATGATGCTGAAGAGGTACTTTTATGCGCGTGCGATTGGGGAATTATTTCATGCTTCGGGTTTTATCGGAATTATTCAGTATGAAAAGGTCTATTGGGGTCAGTTGTGGCAACTGGATACCTGTCCAAGATTCTGCTTAGTGTCAAAACATCACTTACATCCAGAATTGATGGTAATAACTCCTAAATCAAACAAGCCATCCTCCGTCAAAGCTCTCAGTTCTCCAATGTAAGGTTCACCAGGATTAAGGCCACCAAAGGTAAAATCCAAAGTGCCATCTGGATTGACTGCTGTAGAAGGCACAGTGGCTATACCTACTACGTTGTTATTCATATCTACTAAGGTCACCTCATATGCTGGAATATTTGGAGATACGTGGTTAAATATCACTTCAGCTGTGGTTGGAGTTGTGTCTCCGACGTGGAAATTGACATTTGTTACACCTGTAACAAAAATGAATTACTATATATGTTAATTCATCATTTTATCAACAACAAACAACAAAGGGAAAGAGAGAGAGCAAAATGTAAGGGGAAAATATTATAAATAAATAGTAAATCAAAAATGTTAACTATTAAGCAATGAACAATTGAGACAGTTACATTATTTAAACACTGTCGTCAATCTTATTAAAAAAAGAAAACGAAACAGAAAAAAGTAAGGAAACAAAATATTTATACGTGATCACAATCACAATGTTTAGGTACAGCATCTCAATTGGTGGTCCTATAGTTTGTTTTTAATTTGAATGGAAAACGATAACCCAATGCAAACGTTATTAATTATGCATATATACAATTTATTACATCACCGGATCATTGGTACTTAATTAGATGTGGTGCTCTACTATTAAACAGTGAAGTTTCAGAACCACAGATCTACGGTCACAAACAGCAAAACTAAGGATGTAATTTAACACTAGCCCGAAAGCCAAAGGCTTATGCATTATGTATTATTTTGTTGCTGGGCTGGTAAAATTGCAAAGTAACAAACCCTGCTGTCTGTTAGATGAGCAATTTAACCTGATGAATGCGACCCAGCATGTCAATCAGGTAAAAGTTGTTTTTAAGTTTTCTTGGTTGCCTGCCCAACTGGTTTATCCATAAAGAGATGACACACAGATGATATTTTTGAAATAATTGTAAAACCTTAAAACCCCTAAATTATGATTGAAAACATTTTTTTATTCATACTCTATAGACCTTTTCCACATTTCCCATGTTGCACTATTTTCACGAAACCTCCATCTAAAAATGTTAATGTCCATCATCACATGCTACATTCAAATTTGTGTGCTGAGATGAAAGTATGAGGCCTTAGAATAGTGCATTATGGGATTTGGTAAAAAATACCATCAAATTTGTCAGATGGGCCAATAGTCAGAAAACCCAATAACAATTGTAATTATAAACCAAACCCCTTATCCTAACCCTAAACTTTGCCCTAAACCTAACCTACAACCAGAGCCCTAATCCTAACCCTAAATATATAACCCTAATCCTATCCCAAAGCATAATTGTAACTCCAATTGTAACACTTACCCTAACCTCTATCCATAATGCTAGCCATAACCCTAAACCTAGCTTTATCCCTACCCTAACATAAAATATAATAAACCTTAACTTTCATTATTTTTGGACCTGCAGACTAATGGGTTATTGCGAGTTACATCGGACTAGCCCTTACTTACCTATTTCACAATTGACTCCCGAAAACTGATTGGTACAAAGACACAAGTAACCAACACTCAGGTCAAAACAAATACCATTATTTAGACATGGATCTGGAAGGCAGTCATTAATGGCTGAAAAGAACAAATTGTGATCATAAACAGGGTTATACATTTTTCTTCTTTTTGTCTGTGCTATACCAATATATTCCCATTCTCTAATTATGCTGATTGAGTTCTCATAATATTGCACCATGATTGGGACTACACTTTTTATCAATAAGCACCAAAACCAATGTGTTTGATCTTTAAATCGACCGTTGATGCTGCTTCGATGCTTATTATTAACCAACTATCAATTAATTAATGACGTTTTTCAAAGTTGAAAATCTTTTAAAAACCAGATTGTCTCAGCATCAGGGAAACTTGGGCATTCATGTGCAGCCAAGTCTGGACAATTATCCTATCAGTTCCACTTGAGCCATATCAAGTCCTCTTGAAAGTTTATGCTATTGATTTGGGTCATGGTATTGGAATGATGTAGGAGTTGTTGTGTTGTTATAGCAACAATCCCAGATTCTTGGCCATTCAGATGGCACTTTAGTGGGGTGCAGCCAATCAGGTCTCTGCTTTAATTCCATTTCTTTTGTTGTGTTCACACCTTTCTTAGTAAGCCACTTGCATTTGCTCCTCCAATCATGCTGGACCAAAAAATCCCACCCACCCTCCCAGTAGCTGGAAGGGTAATTCAGTTATCTCATTTGTCCAAGATGCTTCAATAAAAGTATGTCAAATTATGCTACTCTCCGCTTTGTCTGGAGTTTTCTTCAAATCCTGAAGAATCTCGTCAGTAGATTGTCTCCACTTTCTACTACGCTTTGTGATGGCTTTATGAATGCTTTGTATGGAGTTCTTCAAATCCTGAAGAATCTCGTCTGTAGATTGTCTCCACTTTCTACTACGCTTTGTGTTGGCTTAATAAATGCTTTGTATGGAGTTTCTTCAAATCCTGAAGAATCTCGTCAGTAGATTGTCTCCACTTTCTACTACGCTTTGTGATGGCTTTATGAATGCTTTGTATGGAGTTCTTCAAATCCTGAAGAATCTTGTCTGTAGATTGTCTCCACTTTCTACTACGCTTTGTATGCAGTCTCGTCAATACCTGATGAAACTTGTCTGTAGATTGTCTCCACTTTCTACTACGCTTTGTATGGAGTCTCATCAATACCTGATGAGACTCGTCTGTAGATTGTCTCCACTTTCTACTACGCTTTGTATGGAGTCTCGTCAATACCTGATGAAACTTGTCTGTAGATTGTCTCCACTTTCTACTACGCTTTGTATGGAGTCTCGTCAATACCTGATGAGACTCGTCTGTAGATTGTCTCCACTTTCTACTACGCTTTGTATGGAGTCTTGTCAATACCTGATGAAACTTGTCTGTAGATTGTCTCCACTTTCTACTACGCTTTTAATGGGAAATGTATGCTTTTATGGATTTTCTTCAAATCCTGAAGAATCTCGTCTGTAGATTGTCTCCACTTTCTACTGCGCTTTGTATGGAATCTCGTCAATACCTGATGAGACTCGTCTGTAGATTGTCTCCACTTTCTACTACGCTTTGTATGGAGTCTCGTCAATACCTGATGAAACTTGTCTGTAGATTGTCTCCACTTTCTACTACGCTTTGTATGGAGTCTCGTCAATACCTGATGAGACTCGTCTGTAGATTGTCTCCACTTTCTACTACGCTTTGTATGGAGTCTCGTCAATACCTGATGAGACTCGTCTGTAGATTGTCTCCACTTTCTACTACGCTTTGTATGGAGTCTCATCAATACCTGATGAAACTTGTCTGTAGATTGTCTCCACTTTCTACTACGCTTTTAAAGGGAAATGTATGCTTTTTATGGATTTTCTTCAAATCCTGAAGAATCTCGTCTGTAGATTGTCTCCACTTTCTACTGCGCTTTGTATGGAGTCTCGTCAATACCTGATGAAACTTGTCTGTAGATTGTCTCCACTTTCTACTACGCTTTGTATGGAGTCTCGTCAATACCTGATGAAACTTGTCTGTAGATTGTCTCCACTTTCTACTACGCTTTATGTAGAGTAATTTATGCTTATTTGAAGTATCTTTTTGGCTTGATTGTTTTTGTCAGTGGATTATTTCATTTATTAATATATTTTTGATAGTAAATTTTGGCTGACTTTTCAATAATTACCAGCTTATATAGGGATTTAAAGATTTAATTCATTGATAGAGTTGGCATTGTTTCTTCTTTTGGAGATTTCTGTTTATTTAATAATTGCGTTATAAATATTGTTTTCCAATTCAATCCTCTGTTTGATCCAAAGAGGTATCTGTATTTGCTTAAGATGAAATTTGGTTAAATGTGATACAGAAGTCAATTCTTGCATGTCCAGCCTATATGGTTGGCTTGTTGTACACATTTTTCCAATAATTCTTGTATTGTGTTATTGATAATATTTATTGGAAGATAAATAACTATTTATATTATGTCTTAACTGCTATGAAAGTGCTATGATTATTATATTATTATTATATTATGAAATCTATCATTATTTATCATTATTTATCTCAATTATATTTATGTATATGAATATAAAATTGTTGAATGGTCATAAATAGCTTAATAAATGGTCCTCATGATCGGGAGGGCAATGCGAAGTCTAATCATTGCTTTGGTGTTGTGTTTTCCTGATGTCTCGAGACAATCAGAATTAATGGTCAATTTATTAGGCAATTATTTGCAAAGATTCGTATATTATCGACCATGCATCGACGGTCGATCAAAAGATCTAACTTATTTGGTTCTATTGCCTTACCTATCATTTTGTGATGCTGATACTTGTTTTGATATTTTAAAATTATACAGCTATATATTCTTTTTGTATAATGCATAAAATAGACTGTAAATTGAAATTAATTAAACTGAAATTAATTCTCTAGCTTACATGTTTCACAATTTGTTCCGCTGAATCCCGTAGCACATGTACAAGTGTATGGAGTAAGACCAAATGTCGGAACAGTGCAGACTCCACCATTCAAACAGGGCATAGTATCACATACATCTAAATTGAACAACACCAGGTGATGGAAAAGAACAGATTACATCAATCATTAATTAGTGATAAACAAAGGAAACAGCCCACTTATAATTGATATTGCAAGCACACAGCAAGTTCACTTTTGATATAAAATTGGATCGATTGAGCTCATATTTATTGGTCGAGTTAGACGAGTTTTAAAATATTGGACGAGACGTAGTTCGAGTCCAATATCTTAAAACTCATAGCGAGACCAATAAATATTGGACGTAAAACATCCAATTTTATCATTATTATGTTTTGGATCCAATATTTTCACACACTTGGATTTATCAAAATATAATAATGTGTAAAAATGGGTTACTGAACCACTAGATCTCCTGGCAGGGGTAATTGCACAGGGTAACATATTCCACCAGGTTTCCTCAAAATCAAAGAATATTCACTTATTTGACCTCTATATGACCTTGAAATTACCTTGCAAAATACTGGCTTTCAATTTTATGAAAATTCATCAAATAAAAATGAACAAAAAATTGAAGAAAACAATTAAAATATTAAAAATAAAAAACATATGCAAGTCAGCTATTTAATTAGCATACTGTACACTGAAAATCTAATCAGGTTGAGAACCTCTGGCCCTGTTACCCCTACCAAGTTATGTCACTGTACCCCGTACAGATTTCCAAATATTAGTGAAAACATGTGGCATAAATTATCATGGATTAAGGCTGCCATTCTTATACAACACCCTCAACTGACTACTAGTATTTGTGATGAAGGTGTGTGTCATGTGTCAAAAATTCAAGGTTAGTTAAAACTTGTCATGCTGAAAATTATGTTGAAATTTGTAACGACTTGTATTCAGAATAGACTTACCCATGGTCTGTGTATTAAATGAATTCAACGGAAATGTCCCATCATCCGTAGTCACTCGCACCTGCACATTATAGTCTGTGTTTGGGTTGAGATTATTGAATCCAAAATCTATCAAACCATTGTTTGAGTTGCGTGGATTATAAAACTTAGTGTCGACAATGTTACCATTTTGATCACGTAACACAACCTCATACTCAGCATTAGGTAGTGGGTTGTTCACTGTGATGTCTTCAAATGTACCGGATATTGTGTCTTGTGTTACAGAGGTCACGATGGTGGTAAAGGTTGCTATGAAAGGAAGAAAATAACAACACCTGCTGGTCATCAAAAGTTAGCATACATCACAATAAATAAGATTATCATGTAACTAAGGGGAAAATGTGTAACTGCTGGCAAACACCTTTGAGTTTTATTTCCCTTACCTTGGAGAATTGTAATATTTTTCACTAATTGGGCTCGTCACCGTCGTCATCAACAGATATGTCCCATCGTTCATTATCACTCGCACAGTCGCAGCTGCACATTATAGTCTTTGTTTGGGTTGAGATTATTGAATCCAAAATCAAACCATTGTTTGAGTTGTGTGGATTATAATACTTAATGCTGCCAACAATATCACCATTTTGATCATGTAACACAACCTCATACTCAGCACACTTTTTGGAAATCCACACTTTTTGGAAATATCTTCCACAAAGGGAGTATTAATTTCAAATGAAATTGGCATATTAATGAACTCTATTTAAAACTCACCCTCCCTTTGTGGAAGATTGAGGTTGAATCTTTCTAAGAAGGTGTATGAAATTCAAATACCACTGCCCAAAATGTTCATTCCATATAATATTCATACTCCCCCTGCGGAAGCTATTTCCAAAATCTTTCACAGGTGTATTGTGGATTTTAAATGGAATAGCCCATTATATGGACTGACCCTACACCACCATCTGCAGCCAATAATAATAATGTGTTTTTATTCTGTTTTTGATTTAGTAACAACAACCAGGAACCATGAAGTCTGTATATATCCGCTGATACACACAGATTTCTCACATGTGTTCTCATTATCCAGTGTTAAATATGCACACAGGATGTGTATACTTACGTCGAGGGTACTCAATTTTTATTTTGGTAGGCGTGCGCCATTAGCGTCAAACTCTGGGAACTGAGAACTGATTTTTTGGCCAAAATCATGCAGGCTTATGGACTGAAATGGGTGTAGTGAACTAAAATTGGGATTAAAATAGTGAATATTCTCAGTCATCCAGTCATAGAAATCCCAAAATTTTGATTTAAATCTTTATACTGGACTTACTTTTATAACTTGCCTGAACGGGTCAGTTGCCTGGTGAAGTCTGTTGATATCAGACACAACATAGCAAGTTGTAAAAGTAAGTTCCAGTAAAAAGATTTAATTCAAAACTTTGTAACATTGGGATTGCAGATAGAGCTGTGACAATTTTATTTTTTAACTAATTTGGACTAAATATCGCTATAAATTTGGGAGTTTTAGTGGGGCCAATGGAGCATGATCCCTGACTGGGGGGACTTCAGATTAGCTGGAGAGCCTGAAAATGAGACCCTTGATTACCATATAAATACGCATCCCACCTTTCCATTTCAGTGATCCCCACTGGTTACTTACGGACATTGCAAAGTGATCCCTGGAATGCAGCTGTACACTGACATACAAATCCACCTGGAAAATCTATGCAGACTGCACCATTTGCGCAAGGGTTTGGTTGACAATCATTCACATCTAAATAAACAAGAACAAACAGGAATATATGTTGATATTTATGTCATTTTTTAGTACCTTTGATCATTTGTTTTGTAAGATTAAAATGGGCAAGCATTGAGTTAAGATAGATAAGTTTCAGCTAATAAATACCATTCTGAATATACATTTGAAGAAGATAATTTAACATATGGACCAAAAGTTTTCAATTTCTATACATTCCATTTTATAGATTGTCCTTTCTTCCACTTTGCAATTAAAAATCTATCTTCTTGCACTAGAGGTAAAGCATTTGTTTTATTGAATATTGTAAGTGTTTAAGATCAAATGAAACATAAAACCCCAGTAAAAACTTTTGTCACAATCTTTTTGTGTTCATCTTTGAAAAACCTTTGCATCTAGTTTAAAGATGATATTACGGTTAGGCTGGCAGTAGTGTTATTATTTCAAGTAGCTACTTTGACAATAACTTTAAAAAAATATACACCAGTAATTTATCAGTCAGCCATTCAAGCTGTTGCTCCATCTACCACTCTTACTCCCCGTATCTGGAGTGCCGCTGGAGTGAAACTTTGCATTGAAGCATACACTTTCTATTCATTTTGTTTGGTTCAACAAACAATAGTTCACATTTTTTCAGCAGAATTTGAGAGAATTTCAAACTGAACAAAATATTATTACAAGTTGGAATTTTTTTATGAAAAGATGAGGCTGCTGTTTCAAAATTGTGACTGAATATCCAAGTTATGACAACACTCTGACCAACAGAATACTTAAGAGCAATGAGTAAACAATGGCCTATTCCATTTAAAATCCACACTCTCGCTGTGGAAGATTTTGGAAATATCTTCCACAGGGTGAGAATGAATTTCAAATGAAATGAACACATTAGGCAGCTCCATTTTTGAAACTCGCCCTCCCTCTGTGTAAGATTCAGCTTGAATCTCTCTTGGAAGATGTATGCAATTCAAATGGAGCTGCCTAATATGTTCATTTCATTTTGAAATTCATAGTCCCTCTGTGGAAGATATTTCAAAAATCTTCCACAGGAGGAGTGTGGATTTCAATGGAACAGCCCAAATGGAGCAATCTGATCTCTTTTTAATTTTAGTCACTAATATAAAGATACAAATTAGTTTAACTCTGCTTGTGCAAATTGCCATTGACCAGCCATTTCTCTGTTATCAAATGTGATGTGATCCAGCAAAATCAGTCAGAAGTCAGAAATATTGATTTTGAGATATAGCCAAACAAATGAAGTATTTCCTTTTGTTTCCTATATTGTTTTGGAAACTCTTTAACTGCTCTTATCTTTTGGACTGGCTGCTCCAATTCAATGGGGGTTTCTGCAAAATATAGATTTGCCAATCTTGTTTACAATCCTGTAAGAAACTGAAAATTGAATATGTCCGACTTCAGACTGAATTTGCTTGATCACACCACAAATTACTTAATACACTTTACAGTGTGTAAACCACCTTATTAACCAATAGCTTACCAAATACATGACCACATTGCAGCACACCACACAGCACTTTGAATAATTCACAGTTATGAAACACAAGTGGTCCAAAGTCAGATCCTTGTGGAATACACTTACCTATTTGACAGTTATTGCCATCAAATCCAAACTGGCATATACACGTATATGCATTGAGTCCGTCTATACATATACCATCATTCTGGCATGGTTGAAAGAAGCAATCATCCTCATCTGAAAATGTCAACCATGGATAAAACTTTTTAAGTGCACTGATGAAAAGTGTTACAGATATCTATGCTTTAATTATAAGTAAAAAAACAAACTTTGTCAAACAAGTGCATAAGACTTTCAAATGAGGCTATTTTCAATGACATTACAAGTAAGATCAAATGCAGAATTGTTATGTGGGAAAACGGAACAATTTATATCTCCATATTTGCTTCTCAGGCAAGGAAGAGAAACAAACCTGTTCTATGGGTGGATGGACTTCCCAAGTAGGGTTGATTGGGATTTTTTATTTATTTTTTTCTTGAAAGGGGCTAAATGACACTATATTACAGATTGGCTTGAAAAATCTGAGTAATTTTTGCAAATATATTTTGAACATTTTCTTGTATTTCAGTCAAAATCAATCCACTTTGACCAAATAACAGCTGTTTTACTTGCATACAGCTGAAGTAAGTAGAAGATCCTCAAGACTCAAAATCTGGGTTGGTTGGAATCATACAACATGGAAAGGTTTTGTTGTCTTAAGACATATAGGGCTATTCCATCTGATCCATACACCCCTATGTAAGACATGACCTCCCACACATGGGGGTGTGAAATTCAAATGGAGTCACCTATTCAGGTAGCCTGCCCCATTTGAAATTCACACTCCCTGTGTGGAAGATTAAGATCAAGTCTTCCATGGAGGGGGGGTGTATGGATCAAATGGAATAGCATGTATCTCACTTAACAACCTGAGCACCACCTGCCGATCTAACATTGCCTCTGATTGGTCAATTACATGATACCTTCATTTTAATCACCAATCAGAATGGAGCTTTGCAAATAATTCACCCTAATTTTTTTTGTGTGATGAAATTATTCTAACAATGTTGCTGATTGGTCCAATTGACAATGAAAACTCCTTTTTGGCCAATCGGCAGGTTGTTCTCATGGGGTTGACAGTTTAGACAAACATGTGTCCAGATTGATTTATTCAGTTACATGAGCAAGACCTTTACAGCTCATCATCAAAACTCACATTTTCCTTCTTAAAATAAAAAATACACATACAAACTGACAAACACAAAACAAACACAGATTTTCATAAACTGGTTTCAGTTGTTTACAGTCTGTGCAAAAAAATAGATAAAAAATGCAGTGTTAGTTTATTCATCTGTAATATTCAGCATTAGACATAATTATATTGATCAATTCATGCAGCATTTTGAACTACATTTTTAAGCAGCATTTTTGAAAACTTCAGCAAAAATTATTTGGCTCTTAAACAGCAATACAATTTATAATACTATCTACTTTTTACCCCGGTAACACTACCGACACCACCTACTGTGGAGATCATGTCTTGTCGATGTCCCCGGGAAGTCAGTACATTGTACAGGGGCCCTATGTACACACACCCCTAGCACATTCAAAGTGAGGACTTTTTATGAACAACACATTCAAAGTGATGTCACCTCACTTTGTCTGTAAACACGCATACGAAGTGAGATAATAGCGTATTATAACCCCCACATACCCCCTATAGGAAGAGTGTTATCCAATGCACATACTCACAATGTGAGGACTCGGATTTTTGACCTCACTTTGTCAAAATGTCCTCACTTTAAATGTGGGAAACGATATCTTGTCCTCACTTTGAATGGCTCGGCAAATGACACCCACACCCACTTCGCAGCTTGCTGTACGTACTGCAGCCCTGTTTTGACTCCTAAGTTTCCCTAATTTTGGTGCACAATTACCTTACCAGTCAATGTGGTAAATATCCAATTTCTTAAAGTCATAAATGAAGTGGAGACATGCATGTTTCTAAAACTGAACCATTATTATTGGGTTTTACATGTCTGGTAATTTCATGATTTCACCAGCTTACTAAAAAAATGGAGTCTCCTAAGATGTGTAAAAATGGGGGCGTGGCTAAAAACGTCATAATATTAACACTCCCTGTTTACCAGAAAAAAGTTTAAGCCAACGTAAGAGGAAGTTATCTGAATAGTGTTTTCACACACAGCAAAAGCATTAGTGTTTATACAGTAGTACAGCTGAGATTAATTAATATTAATATATGTTTCTTTATCAATGAATTTTGGCTCTTGTAACTTATTTTGGACACTTACACATGTAAAAGTGTTTTTCTGAAAATAAGGCAATTTAATAATTATTGTCACAAAAGGCATTTTGTTGGAAGTTAAACACAACTAAATTCTCTCACCAGCTTTTGTTATTTTTCAGCTTGTTTAAGCAGAAATAAATTTTTGACAGCTTTGATATTTTCGCAGATTAGAAACATGCGTTTTTACGTAATTAATGGACTTTAATGGAGATTTTAGATCAAATTCATTTACAATTTTTCCAATGGTAAAAGTTGGAATCAGAGTTGAAATTTTTGCTAGCAATAATTTTTAATCCTAAAATTAAGGTTAAACTAATCAGCCTAATTGATATCAATTAATTAATGCAAATTAGCGACTCAAATATTTTGTGGTTTCAAGCATTAGGATGTGTATAGTTTACTCATATAAATCAAGGTGTACTCTTGGAGGGGGAATATCTTGTATAATTTTTTTCTATACCGACATGTGGGAACCAAATTTCCTACCTTAAGGGGGTACTACACCCCTGTGGTAAATTTGTGACTATTTTTGCATTTTTCTCAAAAACTAATAACACACTATTAACAAAAGTTAAGTATATTATTGGGGCAAGGAATCCAATTACTACACTGAAATTTCAGTGACTCAAGACAAGCGGTTCAGTAAATATGATAGGAAATGAGGTACATCATAGCGGTACCTTATTTCTTATCATAAATAACAAACCACTTGTCTTGGGTCACTGAAATTCCAGTGTAGTAATTGGATTCCTTGCCCCTATAATACACCTAACTTTCGTTACCACTGTGTCATTAGTTTTTGAGAAAAATGCAAAAATAGACTCAAATTTATCGAGGGGTGTAGTACCCCCTTAAATTTACTTATATTAACTGGAAAGTATAGTAAATATAGTGCAGAAGGTCTATTGCAGATAGCAGAATACCAATTTAGGTATTCAGATGTGTGTCGTGCACTACAGGGGAGTTTTTCACACACATAAACACAAAAGTCTATGTCTTACCCAGGTATTATTATTATACTCACTCTCTGAACAAGTTCTGCCTGTGAAACCTACTGGGCATTGGCATGTGAAAGAGTTCAGTCCATCTACACACAACCCATTGTTAGCACATGGCTCAGCTGCACAGTCATCAATATCTGGTGATGGGAAAATGGAAAAGAATTAGTGCTCATCTCTGCTATGGAAAATAACAAACAACTTCTTCATTTGGCTTAAGGGGTGGGGTAAGAACGTTTGGACAGTATTTATTGTGGGACATTCATAACCTCATTAATAAACGCGATGCGTGCGATCCAATCATATTTTATTATTTGTGAAAACGCGAACGCAAATCGAGGTCATTAATATCTCACAATTGACCGCAAAATGCGTAATTGTTCCAATGTCGCACACAATTGACTTCTGCGTGCGCCGTACAGCGTCCAACGAACTGCGCTCAGCGCTGGCTGCCGTATTTGGATTGCGCGCTACCATATTTGCACAGATTCTGATACGCACTTTTGTTATTGGTCGTTTTGTTTTAGCCTGATCGAGTTTGGGAAAGGGAAGATGTAAAATTGTTTATTTTTACAAACTTTTGAGAAAATTTTGTGTTATTTTGTAAAGTTAAAAGATCAAAGTGAGCGGTTATGAATGAGGTTAATAACTTTGCATCGGTTATATATCGGGCATTGTGAAAAATCTAAACATTTTGCTTTGGACCTCGGAATATCCTCGAGGGCTGCGCCCTCGGGATATTCCTCGGTTCCAAAGGCAAAATGTTTAGATTTTCACAATGCCTCCAAATAACCGATGCTTGAGTTATTAACCTCTAATTAAGCACATCAGACCTATCAAATTGCATTATGAATACGAAGAATGTCCATCTGATATCAAATAATTTCCCCTGTGCAATATTTCCACACAGTTGCCTTTAGTCACAGCCATCTGACTAGAGCAGGGTCTCAAGGTAACCTGGTCTTCCCACCTAGTAAGAGCGAGTCTGCTAAGAGAAAATTCACACCCAGAGGTGTGGTCTCTTTTAACCTATTGCCAGCCCATGTTAAAGTTCCATTGCTCCTACACCAAGCCATTTCAAATCAATGTGCAATTTAATTATTTAATTCTTCAGGTTGTTGCATGTTGGTCGGCTGCAGTGCGGACTCTGTCTGCGGGCTGTCATAGAAGCCTGCGGACACTGCTGCACTGCAGCTGGCCAGCACAGATGTGCTTCTCTGGTGTGTTCTTATATGATGTTAATTGTTAAATCCATGGTATGTAATTCTTTTGTAATGTATTTCTTTTGTATTTTGATGTATTTTGTTTGACCCCTGGGCCAAACTTGAAATCAGTGTGGACCAATGAGTTTGTTCCCCAGGCAAAATAAGATCTAATAAAATACAGTAATACAAGGGAGACAGATCAGCTCTATAATAAGAAAGTGTAGAGACCAGCTCTTATTAAATTTTAAATGAAGATTAAAATCAATTAATGGAGTATGATACTTACTTGTTTGACACATAGATCCTGTATACCCTTGTTGACATGTACATATATGACCATTAGCTACATCCTGACAAATGCCACCATTCAAACATGGATTGGGATTGCAATCATCAGAATCTGAAATCAAACCACAATTATTGAAACAGTATTATTTACATGTATGTTGTCCAATACCATTAGGACATCATCATCATCATCATCATCAGTCGGCTGCGGAGCAGGCAGCATCCCTTCAGTATCTCCAAAGAGGTGCTGTACATACTGTAAGTACAGTGTGCGCGGCTGTCCCGGTTTCCTCTTCCCATGTGGTGGAATATAAAGGGCATATTCTTTCACAGGCTCGTTGTCTTCAAGACGCAGTATATGGCCGAGAAATTTGAGTTGATGTATGCCAACTACCACATTCAAATTATCAACTAAGATCTTAAAATACAAATTTAATCGGGTGTACAAGCGTGCATCAATATTTTGGTAACTGAGTGTTTCTAAGTGCTGCTGCATACTTGTAAGAGATGGTGTGTGCAGCAATTGATTTACACGCTTACAGCATAAATGCTTGAGAGAAGAAACCCTGCAAATGAACCTGGGGCAAACATACTAAAGCAGTGATTCTCAATAGGCATGTCCAGAACAGGCCCATTGACTAATGGTGGTTGGTCATTGCGTAGGGTGTATTTGGCCCTTGAAGACATATTTTTAACATTTGACTGGCACTCTGTGGCCTGGAAGCAAATATAATTGAGAACTCCTGTACTACAGGAATTAGAAACATACACTATATATACCATTTTCAACCCTCATGTAGCAGTGACGTCATCATGTTTAGGCAACTGTTTTGCACTCACACTATGCTTATGCCACCGCTGTGAGCAAACACAAGCGATTTGAAGTTGTGCCCAATGAAATATACAATGATACCAAGGGACAATCATTGTATCAGCTATTGAATATAACCCAAAATGCATCTGGCCAAAAATCACCATTTTCTGGACATTCCATTTTGTTAACAATTTGCTTGCTCCCATAGCAAAGATCACTAAAAGAATGTGTTTAAATGTATCCATTTAAGTTGGCTACTTCTCGAAGGTATACCGAAACGAAGTACTTACTAATAACGCAAGTAGCTCCAGAGAAACCAGGTAGACAATTACAAGTGAAGCCATTGTCTTCTACTATACAGACTCCACCATTAAGACATGGATTAGGAGTACAGGTATTTGTACCTGGAATTAAAAGTAATAAAAGTGACAAAAAAATATTTAATTATACCAATAACCTAGAAAACATAGATGAAATTAAATGGAGGTGACAAATCTACTTATTATTGTTCTTTTCATTCTGATGCAATACAATGATAGTTTTTGCTTATTAATTTCTTATTCAATATACCTACAGCAAGCGCAATAGCAAAGGCCATATGTGACCTGTTCCGACAAAATCAAGAACAAGTCGCATTTTTGACATTTCATGATTTGAATAAAAATGTAAGCACAGGAAAATTAGCTTTAAAATGATATCAAAATTATATACATGGCATCAATACTTTTCAAGATATGGATAATTTTGTAAATTATACCTTGATATTTTTCATAAATTAATATTCCAAGTAATGCGCTAATTAGTTCCCTGCTTTACACAGCACTGAATAGGGCTTATCATAGTTTAACTGTTAATTATTGATTAAATAAACCTCTTTTCAATAAGTACTTTCAAGGATTTGAAAGTCCACTTAGTCCCAAGGTCAAATAGCATGAAATTAGGAATTCCAAAATTTGATTTTTTATGGGAATGTCATTTTTAAAGGCCTATAACTCAAAAACATGCCTGGCGACTTGTTCCGGGTTTTGTTGGAGCTGGTCACATACATTTCCAGTTTTAGCCAAATAACTAAAAAAACTGCAGTGTACTCCTTAATTGGTCAGGAGGACCAATCATGGGTGTGCATGCACAGGGCCTCCGGTGCCCTTTTGTTTGCTGGTTCATTCTCAATCAGGTCGTCATTCAGTACGAACTCAAAAATTTTGTTTTCTACTACAAGTCTACAACTTCTTATATTGTATTTTTTATGCTGAGAAATACATGTACAATTCTACAAATATTTATATATATTATATGCTGAGAAAGAACTGATATAACGGGAAAGCTTGGAAATATAACTAGCATCATCAGCTATCATCGTTTATAGAGGAGACCCATAAAGATAAGAAGATGGGCCACAGGAAATCCACTAACAGAACTCCAGCCAGAGGTCGGGGTCGTGGTGCGAATTTGAGAACTCTAACTAACGTGAGTGGGCGTGGAGGTGTGAGTGCACAGGCACGGGTGTCTACTAATACCAGACTACAGACCAGACAGACGAGGAGTCAAAATCTGGGAATGGGAGCAGATAATAATCATGATAATGTTGGGTTGCAGCCGCAACAAGAAAGGCCAGTATACCAAGAGGAGATGCCGGTGGTGATACCAGACAATCAGCAGCAACAAGAACAACAGCCGGAACCAGTGGTACCAGTTGCCGAACCCGTAGTAGTACAGCAAGAATTGTAAATGGCCGATAGGCTATTACAAGGTACATATAATGATAGGCCTGTGCATAGCTAGCGTAAACCTAGGTGTCAGTAGCGCGAGTACTGTGTCGAGGGTGAAACGATCAAGTTGTTACACATCTACTGACAATGGGTTTACGAGTACAATCAATACTACTACTAGTACGAGCAGTAGTACCGTGCCATTGAATGCAACAAGCTCTAGTACTAATAGTTGTACATGTAATTGTGTCAGTAGTAGTAAGCCTGCTCATAACAATGGTGGATCGATTGTGCCAAATCCTTTGGCCTTATCCACTGCGTTGGATTCAAATTCAGTTATGATGAATAATGCTGCAATTCAACAACAGCAGTTGGGGTTCACACCACTAGTCTTAGTTTGTAATCCTTTAGGTATGACAGTGCCTGAAAGCATGAAAGTCAAAATAATTAATGGGGAATACGTAGACTTCGCTCTATTGTTAGAAAAGATGGACCCAAGTCAATGGAATCTAGAAAAACAGGGCGTGGCTCTCACGGTCAATGAAGGGGGAAATATTTTTTGGAAAAGTAATAAGCCCAAGAAAGTGATAACATCCATTCACTCATGGACGAATGTATTTCTGGTGGTTTGTTCAGTCGACTTAGAATCCCATCCGGATAGAGTTCAGGAAATGCTCAAATATGCTAATTTGGAGAGAACGGCAGAATCAAGATTTGGGGGTGGGGTTGGCGCTCGTATGACCAACAATTCAGGATGCATCAGCAAGCGGTACCTAATAGGTCATGGGCAATAGATGGGTAACTTTGGGCTTTTTATGTTGCTGTACCGACGGAGAGGGGCCTAACAAATAGACCCTTCATTCAAGGGGGGGTCTGTCAGGAGGGTTTCGGTCACAAGTCGGAAACAGGTTCAACCCCAGGTCATTTCGAGGTCAATCAGGGGCAAGTACAGCAGCAGCAGACAGATTCTGCTTTATGTTCAATAAAACCTCATCATGCACCAGACAAGTTTGCGCCTACAATCACAAGTGCCCAAAATGTCAGTCAACCGACCATAGAGCATCCGCGTGTAGTAAAAGAGGCGGAGGAAAGTAATAAGATCAAAAGGACAAGTACAATAGACCTTGCAAACCAGGTTTTAGCATGTGTGTGTGCTGTAAATATCCGTCGCCAATCAATTTAGAGTCTTTTAATAATAATATATCAAAACATAACATTTATGTATTTTACCCCTCCAAAGAAAAAATCAAGCATGTGGGGCAGAAATCACTCCCTTATATTCAAGCCTTGGGATCTCTTTTATAGAACCCATATCATTGCTCTTGTGTGATTGCTTTATTTGTCTCAATATTTGAGTGCAAACACAGATAGATCATGCTCTCTGATCTTTGAGATGAAAAATAATCACTTCTCTGATTGAAAGTTGGTGCAAAGTCCTTGTAATCTACATGTATCTACTCAAGTATTAAAATTCAGTCCAGGGAAATGATGACATGAATTTGTGCTTCAGATGGCAAATATTGTTAGGCTATGTGCTTTTCCTGCTCAAAGGCCAATATGCTATCATATAATGGACTGATTTTTTCAGAGTTTAGAAACTTCTGCTAACGCCTAGATTACAGGTGCTTTAAAAATCCACTGTTAGGGTTAAGTTCTGAATAACACTCCAATAAATCCTTCATAAACTTACTTGTTTCACAGTTAGTCCCTGTGAAGCCAGCTTGACAAAAGCATGTATATCCACTGACTTGATCCTGACACACACCTTGGTTCTGACATGGACTTGTTGCACATTCATCAATATCTGAAGAAAATTCACATGTGTATTGGTGTTTTAATGCTCTGCGTGCTAGCCATGCGCTTCAATGGAAAAAGTTCAATTATTGAAATATTGTCTCAAAATATCAAGAGCTATCTCAAGAACCACTGAACCAATACTAGGCTTGTTTGTACTCATTTTATTGCATTTTTCATGCTGATTCCAAATATGGTCATGAAAATTCACATTTCTGAAATTTTTGACTTTTTAAAAAAAATTTGAAACTTGTCGTCTTCAGTCGACACCCGCTTGGAGAGAGTTAATTACATCATATACACATGACCAAAATGTCACCAACAAATATAGTCATTTATGTTTTATCTTTTGTTTTGATTTCAAATTAGAGTTTAATTTTTGTATTTGGTAAACAAAATGCTTATGATAACAGGAGCTCCACTTTTCTTTCCCTAATCGAAACCATACTATATTCTACAAACAATAAACTATTCCATCTAAAATCTATACATCCCAAATGGATAGGAAGACATGACCTTAATCTCCCACACAGGGGATGTCTGTTTAAAATGGAGTCACCCATTCAGGTAAACCCATTTGAAGTTCACTCTCCCCTGCATGTGGACGATTCAGGTCAAGTCTTCCATGGGGGTATAGGTGTATGGATTTTAACTGGAAGAGTCCCCTTCCCCCATATGCCTTCCTTGGAGTGGGATGTGGATGGGCAACACACGGTGCACTTCCATCCCACATGTGTTAAGTATGTGAATTAAGAAGCGCACTTACAGCACTTATCCCCAAAGTATCACATCATCCCATCATCATGTGGATGAAGCATGCATCAGTTATGTAATCACCCAAATTATTTCTGATTATTCGCTTTAATTTGTATCATTATTGCAAAGATTGATGAATAAATATGTTTAAATGTATGCTTGAACCATATTTTATACTTTGTTCTCAAACTTATCCCAAATGACTTAAGTAATTAGCGTAGTAGGCTGACGACATGTTCAATCAACATGATTCAAGCATAAGATATACTTACTTGATTGGCAATTAGTTCCTATGAATCCAGGTAAACATGTACAGACAAATCCATTGACTAGATCCTGACAGGCGCCTCCATTCAGACATGGGTTAGGAGAACACTCATTTATATCTACAATCAAATTCACAATAATTGACTTTAGTTGTCTTGAATGCTTTGTTACTGATAAAATCAGACGATAAAGGTCAACCCCATGGCAGTCTACACCCACTTGTGGAGATTTAAGATTTTGAATGTACCTGAAATTTTTACTTACTATTTTGGCAATTAGCACCATCGAAACCTTGAGCACACTGACACATATATGTATTAGCACCATCGATACATATGCCATTGTTTAGACATGGACTGCGCACACAATCATCAATATCTGCAATTAAAATGATTACACAAAATTATTGATTTTTAGTGTATTAGACATCAGCATGTTCAAACAATTAAAAAAGCAAAGCGCATGCAGTGATTTATAGTGCACTACACACAGGCACAACGCCTAGACGTTGATCCACAAGCCTCAGCACACTTTACAGGTTGTCGCTGACCACAATTAAGCAAAAAGACATAATATTTTTATGATGAGAATCATATCCAATTTATAGTACCTTGGCGACGGTGAACCTATGCAAGCAGCCACAATTATATTCTGGTAGGGTGCTTCAATGTTACAGGGATTAATGCATGTGTAATTGTGGTAGCCATTTTCCATTATCAATCAATCCACTCTAGGCCAAAATGCACAAAACTTACAATGAATTTTATGACTGATTTAAAGGTGGGTGAGCCAAACGACAGCCTCTCCCCCACCCCTTACCTCATCAAAACTGAGATTTTGATATCAGAAGAAAGCTCAAATTTTTCTCATTAACCCAATTAAATTTATCGCCCAAAATAGCTTCCGCCCAAGATGGTGTGAACAGAAGTGGTGTAACATACCAGAAGAATGTTCTATTCTATTGGGCATTGTTATGCACATTTTTGCTTCTAATATCAAACCACTGGAGTGATATAACTCCATTGGACTCAGATTGTTTTAATGGTAGGCCTCCATGTAAGACAGAAACACAATATGACAAAAAGATTAGATCATCTACCTTTAAAAGTGAGTAAAAATTGATAAATCCAATTTAAGATCAGTATTAATGAAACACGTCCTTGATTATACTTACTGATATGGCAGTAGATGCCTGTAAACCCTGCTTGGCATCTACAGGTAAATGTATTAACTCCATCTGTACAGAATCCACCATTCAAACATGGTGTAGTGGCACACTCATCCTCATCTGAATTGGTAAAGAATAACCACCATCAATTAGTGTGATTTAAATAAACACATGTTATAGTAAATCATGCCAAACACCTCCCCCCACACCCCTAACTCAACATATTACACCCATATTAGGTCTAATCAATATACTCACTTGTTTCACAGTTGGTGCCAGTCAATCCTGCTTAACACACATGTATGACCATTGGTTTGATCAACATAGAACCCACCATTCTGACATGAGTTTGGGCTACACTTGTTGTGAATTTCATGCCATACACACATCCACCCCCTCCCCCACCACACCCATGTGTCTTATCAATATACTCACTTGTTTCACAGTTTGTGCCAGTGAATCCTGCCAAACACACACATGTATGACCATTGGTCTGATCAACACAGAACCCACCATTGAGACATGGGTTTGGGCTACACTCATTGGTAGCTGAATAGGAAAAAGAAATTAAAATCAAGAATAAACATGACACATCAGTCTGAAGTTACAGAGACTTGTTGGATTTTTGATTTTCCCTTTTGCTATATCATGTTTACCAAAATTTGAGGCAAAATGGTTGTTACTTTTATGATTTTTTCCAAAATTGATGTTTTTACACCAAATATGTGCTTAGATTTCTTCACTAATTTCCTTTCCAAAAAATGTAGGCCTGTACTTGATATATATCTTGCATGAATAATTTCAGCACTTTTAATTAATGCATTTCTAAGAGCGAACAGTCACCTTAATCTAGCTATTCAAACAGAATCCCACTTTTCTATTTTGCAACAAAATGCTGATGGAATCGGTAGCTTCCAATTAAAGTGTATCTGTGAATATTAACAGAGGTTCACATACATAACACATGTGGGATGGGAGTACTCTATGCCCATCCACATTCCACTCCAAGGAAGGCATGCAGGGGGGCTATTCCAATTAAAATCCATACACCCCTGTGGAAGACATTATATTTGATGAATACCTAGATTTGTAACTCACAATGGGCCATTCCAGTTAAAATCCATATACCCCCATGCAAGACATGACCTTAGACTCACACAGAGGGTGTCGATTTCAAATGCAGCAACCCATTCAGATAACCCCATTTGAAATTCACACTCCCTGTGTAAAAGATTAAGATTATGTCTTCCACAGGGGGTGTATGGATTTCAACTGGAATATCCCAACCATACCTATTTCACAATTCACTCCAGTGAAACCTGTTTGACAGTTACAGACATGTCCTGTCACCTGGTCCTGACAAACACCTCCATTCAAACATGGATTGGGATTACAGCCATTGATATCTGTAGGTTAAAAACAAAAATTGTTTTTAACTTAAACTCAAGAATCAATTAAATAAGGCAATTTTCCTAGCAAACATATAAGGTTCAACAGAAATCGTTTAAATGTCATGTTGTATAAAGGGTATAAAAGTTTTAATAACATTCAGGAAACATTTTTAAACCTTGCTTCAAAACATTCTAACATAAAGTCCTCCATCAAACTATCCTAATGATTACTTACCCATTTCACAATTGGTTCCAGTAAATCCAGCAAGACATGTACATATGTACCCATCAACTCTATCTTGACAAAAGGCTCCATTTAAACACGGATTAGGAAAGCAGTCATTTACATCTTAATGGAGAAAATAATTTAAAAACTGCATTATTAGTTGTACAAATACTTTTCTCCAATTTCGGGTTCCCAGTAATTCCGATAAATGTGATAACCACATATGGCACTACTGTTTACATATTCTTTCATTCATGAAATCAAAGTTATTTCATTCACAATAAATTCCCACGTTCTCAGCCGCACTTATACATCCCCTGCACCTCTGCTATGAATAGAACAGTACAACCGCATGCTTCGGGAAACACAGGTTATCTTAAGGAAAATAAGTGAGCTCTGCTAAAAAAAAAAAAAAAAGAACTTACTAGTCTGGCAATTAGCACCTTCAAAACCAGCTGGACATATACAAGTGTAAGTATTAGCACCATCTACACATATTCCATTATTTAAGCAAGGGTTGGCTGTACAATCATTAATATCTGTTAACAAATGAGAGGAGTGAGAATATCAGAAGAATAAATTACGTACAGCGGCACTTCATTTCATTTATTTCTATCTAATGCAAGCATCAATTTGAAGCTTTAACCTACCCATCAAGCCTTGGCATATTATCAATGTTGATTCGATGCCGATGATTGAGGTCAACAAAAGTATGACCTCAATCATCGGCATCGAATCAACATCGGGTAATGTGTCAATGGCATGAGGTGGGTAAGTTTAAGCTTCAAATTGACACTTGCAAAAGATTCTATTTAATTACATCCACCATCCGTTATTCCACATTGTGCACTGTGATTTGTCCAAATGTCACGCGATTGTCTTATAATTATATTTGAAACAATATGCCCTGATTGTGTCTGAAATGCAGTAAAGCAAGCACATTCTATACAGATCATTGCGTGCTGTTATGCATACAATTTTACAAGATACAGGCTATCACTTTTGTTGTTGTTGTTGCTGCTGCTGTTGTGCTGTGGAAACACATATATGCGTTACCTTATTTGGGCAAAAGAGTGATATTTTCTCTTTAAATCACACTATTTTTGCAGTAAAAGAATAGAAATTATGGTTGCTGCATGCCTTATTTATCCTTTTTTATTACATTTCTACTGCCTCGATCTCATTTTCTGGGCCTAATGGATATGGAATTACCCTTTATTTCTTAAAATTAAGGCCTGATGGAACCGTTGATTTGATGAACATGTCCCAAACCAAGTAACGGCTTACAAAAAATAACTTGGGCAGGACAACCAAATCAAATCAAAGCATGGGTTGAACCAACTGGCTCCTAGGATTGAAGTAGAGTTTCCCCATTCACATATTATTTTGCAACATGATAAATTAAAGACTATGAGCTAGTGCCGTTAAATCGACATGCCTTATGTCGACATAGTGTCGACATCGGCACGTATCCCGACATGTCGACATCAAAAAAAAAAAATCTAACAAAAAAAAATAGTTTTTTTTGTTTTTTTTTTTTAATTTTCAAAAAATATTTTTGGCCAGAAAAGCAAGTTATAGGCCCAAAATTACTTGTTAGTTAAGGTTGGAAACCAGAGAAATACTGCTACTAAAAAAAAAATGCCAATTTTTTTTTACAAAGTTGGATAAATTTGTATATTTTGATTACCTTTGCTTCTATTGAACAGTCAGGGACACATTGAATTAGTATGCATTGCTAGCTGTAATTAAAATATACAACTGTATCCAACTTTGTAAAAAATTGGCATTTTTTTTTTTTTTTTTTTTTTTTTTGAGTTGCAGTATTTCTCTGGTTTACAACCTTGGATAGCAAGTAATTGTGGGCCTATAACTTGCTTTTCTGGTCAAAAATATTTTTTGAAAATTAAAAAAAAAAAATTTTTTTTTTGTTAGAATTGTTTTTTATGTCTACACACTGTCGACGTTGGTATACGAATTATATCGACATGTCGACATTACAAAACGGTGCCGACGACAGCACTACTATGAGCGTAGATGGTACGAAAGGTTGAGTTATATGCAAAATATAAGTTTTTACTTTGTCAACATTTCATTAGTAATTGTGGAAAATAAAATACTCACTTATTTCACAGAAAGTCCCTGTAAATCCAGGTGCACATGTACAAGTGAATGTATTGATACCATCTGTACATACTCCATTATTAAGACATGGATTAGGAGCACAATCATTAGTATCTGTATGAAAATGAGAGAAAATAGTAATTATGTTGAAAAGCATTTTATTGGGCTCAGTTTTGAATTGTGAGCATAAATATGTACATGTTTAACATTGGCGCATAAATGTGTGCATAGAACAGCTGCCTCAACGTGTTGACATCAGACCTGCCAAGAGAATAAAACATTATAGTGCACATATCATAAGGCCTAAAAAGGATTTGTATTGCTCTTTTCGACTGACCCTAAAATCTGAAAAAATAGGGTCACATTTTTTTTTTTCATATTGGTATAAAATGCACAAAAATGTTGTGACAATGGTTTGCCTGTTTGTAATTTGTATAACTCTGATTCATTTTTTAAAGCCTAAGAACCCCTACATTGTTTACCATGGCATTTTGTGATGAACTTGCATTTCTTGAGGCAAACAAAAATAAACTACCCTTCTGCCCTTACTGACCATTCTTACCAGATATCTCTGATTGGCTCAAAAATAATATAGCCCTCTTTTGTAACCAATTAAAATAGTTCTTAGGGAGCACAGTGGCAGAGCGGAACAGGCTCCGACTTATGATCGGAAGGTTGCGGGTTCGAGCCCCGGCGACGCCATCGTGTTGTGCCCTTGAGTAAGGTGCTTTATCTCGAATGGGTAATCGGTATCGCTGTGGGGAAGGTAAAAGACTCGCTGTGGAGGAGGTGTACTGATCCCCCTACAGCAACATCACATGGAGGAGTCTGGCCCAATTGCCAATGAAAGAGAGATGGGCATTCCGTTCACTGTTTATATATACAGGTTCGCATCCTTTACTTTTTTTTACTTACTTAGTGGCTATTAATTCAGCAGGTAGTACCCATGGGGATAAATGTTCAAGCACTTACTTATTTGACATAATATTCCAGTAAATCCAGATTGACAGAAGCACATGAATGTGTTAATCAAATCCTGGCAGGCACCACCATTCTGACAGGGGTTAGGAGTACAATCATCTATATCTGAAAGGGGATTAAACAATAACTTCATCAACAAAATGACTAAAATATTAACAATTTATTTGATTTTGTTTCTTTTTAATATTTACATTTTATTTTCAAATAAATGACCATTAATTTCAGACCTCAAATTAATGTTTAAAAGCTTAAAGCCAAAATGTAGGATTTCGGTCAAATTTTAATTTTGTTATTCTTTGCCAAAATTATTACATAATAATTCAATATTAGTAATAACTGCCAAGGAGGATTTCTGATCATTTTAAGTCAAAGTAATGAGGTTAACTTAAGAAAACCATTTAGCTCTGTAACTGTGGAGCTCTGGGGAAATTGCCGAATAATAAAAAAAAACTCTACATTTTACTGTAATTAAAGCACTTTTGGCTTAGTCTTTCACATGGTATTTTTGTACACAGTTGGGCATTACAATCATGCAAAAAGTATAAATTTAAGAAAAATTGAGGGCGTCACTGAGGAGCAAATCACCCATTATGACTTTAAGACTTACTTGTTTCACATAAAGTCCCTGTAAACCCAGAAGGACATGTACAAGTGAATGTATTGATGCCGTCTGTACATACTCCATTATTAAGACATGGGTTGTTAGTGCAGTCATTAGTATCTGTATTACAACACAAGGAGAAAGTTTAACAGCAAGATTTTACACATGTATTCAAAACAGGTGCACTGACATTGCTTACAAAATGATAGCTTTGATTGCTAATTATGTTCAAATAATTATGTATTTCAAGTTGTGGAAATCCAAAGATAAACAAAATCAATGAATTTTGTTGTTGCTTGCTGCTGCTGCTATTTTTATTACTGCTGCTATTGTTGCTCTAGTTACTGAAAATCAATGAACTTTGTTGTTGTTATTATTGTTGTTGTTATTGCTGCTGTTGTTATTATTGTTACTGTTACTGAAAATCACTGAACTTTGTTGTTGTTATTATTGTTGTTGTTATTGCTGCTGTTGTTGTTGTTGTTGTTGTTGTTGATGTTGCTGCTGCTGCTGCTGCTGCTGCTGTTATTATTGTTACTGTTACTGAAAACCACTGAACTTTCTAGTTGTTGTTGCTGTTATTGTTGCTCTTGTTGTTTTGTATTGAAAATATTCCTTGATTCACATAGAAAAGTTTAGTTATTTCAATTTGTCAACTTAAGTAAGCAGCTCATTTACAAAATTGCTCCATCATAAAGGTAAATATGTCCACTTACTCAAATCACACAATGCTCCAGTAAATCCAGTTTGACAGAAGCATGTAAACGCATTAATCTGATCCTGACAGGCACCACCATTCTGACAGGGGTTAGGAGTGCAATTATCTATATCTGAAACAACAATAAGACAGTGAGAAAGGTTTTTAACACAAGTCTCCACATACATAAATAATAGCCAGTGAAAAAAAATCACTGACCATCTAGGATTTGAACCTGGGACCTTTGGATCACTGGGACAATGCTCTACCAACTGAGCTAATGAGTCAGATGGGGAAGAGCAGTGATGTTATTATCTATAGGCCTTCAGTTCAATAAAGATGGTAAGTAGTATTTATTCGAAATCTTGTTGCTTTCTGTCTGAAGGTTTCACAAGTTTTAAATTTCCACTTCAAATTTTTTTTTAAATAAATCAAATATTTTTCCTGAAATTAACGAATTTTAAAAGGCATTGACTGCACAAAGGATACTAACACTAAAAGGATACTAATAACTTTTAAAAATTATAAAATGGGAAAGAAAATGTTATATCAACAAGAAACGACCTTATCATTCTATCATTTCCTTTCAGGAATGTAATCTTGAGCATTTCAGGTAAAACATCTGAAAATAATTCACAGATAACAACTGTCAATGAAGTTTTCTGATGTTATGACAATATACTGAGGTAGATTGAAAGAAAACCACATAGCCACTTAACTGTGGAGCTTGGCAAATAAAACAGGGGATCCCCTGTTTTATTACAAAAACTCTAAATTTTACAATAATTTAAGCACTTCAGGCTTAGTCTTTCACAAGGCATTTTAGTACATCATTGGGCATTACAATCATGCAAAAAGTAGAAATTCAAGAAAAATTGGGGGAGTCGGTTTGGAGCAAAATCACATATTATGGCTTGAAGTCAGAGACATGGTTGTCTCCATATAACCAGAAAAAGACTGCTGAAAAGTACTCACTTATATGGCAGAATGTGCCTTCAAATCCTACAGCACATTGACATGTGAATGTATTGAGACCATCAATACACTGGGCACCATTGAGACACGGTTGAGCTGTACAGTCATCAGCATCTACAGAGGAAAGTGTTTCACTTGTGTTATGATCAGAAGATACAAACGATACAAATAGAAAAAAACTAGAGCGGTTCTCGACTTGCGCGGTTCTCGACGCAAAGCGTCGGCCGCAATGCCTCCACCTCGAGGCGTATCATTTTAACCAGTGCAATTTCACTAGGAGCTGGCGGGGAGGGGGAACATACATTTTTACATAGGGACAAAAATGGGCTTCCAAAAAATTTAACTCTAAATGTTGAGTGTACCCACCAAGTTTCATGCCCATACGACAGTACCCCTGGGTGACCCCGGATGACCCCAAAATGATCTTCCAACAATTTAACTCTAAATGTTGACTGTACCCACCAAGTTTCATGCCCATACGACAGTTTTAAGTTATTTGACCTCAGATGACCCGTGGGTGACCCCGGATAACCCCAAAATGACCGTCCAAGAATTTGACTCTAAATGTTGACTGTACCCACAAAGTTTCATGCCCATACAAGTTTTAAGTTATTTGACCTCAGATGACCCCTGGGTGACCCCAGATGACCCCAAAATGACCGTCCAAGAATTTGACTCTAAATGTTGACTGTACCCACCAAGTTTCATGCCCATATGACAGTTTTAAGTTATTTGACCTCAGATGACCCCTGGGTGACCTCAGATGACCCCTGGGTGACCTCAGATGACCCCAAAATGATCCTCAAAAAATTTGGTTCTAAATGTTGAAAGTACCCACCAAGGTTCATGCCCATACGACGGTTTTTGCTAATTTGACCTCAGATGACCCCTAGATGACCTTGGGTGACCTTGACCCACTAACCAAACCTACTGGAATTTGAAGACTGCCAACGACCATCCCCCCACCAAATTGCATCACTGTACATCTTACCAGTTCCGAGAAATTGCACCCGCAAGCTCGGACGGACAGATGGACGGACGGATGGACGGACGGATGGACGGACGGACGGACAGACGGACAACCAGGAAACATAATACCTCCGGTGGAGGCATAATAATTACTATTTCTGGCTGCTGGTAAGGTCTAAAATGACTGCACTGGACCGTGGCCACTGTTAATGTCCAAAATGACTTCACATGTCCTCCAATTCCTCCTCCTCCTCCTCCTTATCCTCCTCATCCTCCTTATCCTTATCCTCCTCCTCCTTATCCTCCTCCTTATCCTTATCCTCCTCCTCCTTATCCTCCTCCTCCTTATCCTCATCCTCATCCTCATCCTTATCCTATCCTCATCCTTATCCTCCTCTTTCTCATCCTGCTCTTCATCTTCATCTTCATCTTCATCTTCATCTTCATCACCATCTACAATGTATCAACTTCACTTCATTAAACTTCAGTGACTGAAAATCTTCATCTTCATCATCCATCATCCATCATCATCATCATCATCATCTTCATCATCCATCATCATCATCATCATCATCATCATCATCATCACCATCTTCATCATCATCACCCATTATCATCATCATCATCATCATCATCATCATCATCTTCATCACCATCATCATCATCATCATCATCATCATCATCATCATCATCATCATCATCACCATCTTCATCATCATCACCCATCATCATCATCATCATCATCATCATCATCATCATCATCATCTTCATCACCATCATCATCATCATCATCATCATCATCATCATCATCATCATCATCATCTTCATCATCCATCATCATCATCATCATCATCATCATCATCACCATCTTCATCATCATCACCCATTATCATCATCATCATCATCATCATCATCTTCATCACCATCATCATCATCATCATCATCATCATCATCATCATCATCATCATCATCATCATAACATCATCATCATCATCATCATAACCTATCTATCAACTTCACTTTAGAAAACTTCAGAGGATGGAAAACAGCTCACAAAATAAACTACAGATGAAGTGTCAATTTTGACTTACTCATTTCACAGTTATTCCCAGCAAACCCAGTCTCACATACACAAGTGTGTGTGTTGATTCCATCCATGCACTGGCCACCATTCATACATGGGTTGGGTGTGCAATCATTCAAATCTGACATGTAAATAAACAACATATTTATATATGTGACACAATCTCGACATGGGAGCAAAAGGAGGCATTTTTGAAAATTGAGTTACTGTAATTATTACATTATAAATACAAGAGGCTATCATTTACTGAAAACACCAAAGGACTAGCATACTTGGTTCTAAAGTTATGAAGTTTTTGATGCCTATTTTCTTATGTATTTCATTGATTTTTTACTCCATATTATTACCTTTACCGTGTCACATGTGAAAATTTCATACGCAGAAAGCGATATATCTATTTTTCTGAATATACATGTATCACATTTTGCATTAGACTCTTCCTATACATAACATATCTATATATACGAGTTAGGCCATCTTAATTTTATAGTTTGTCTCAAAGCCCTTCCTAAGTTAAAAACCTAATGCGGAATGCATTTTTTTTAGGGTGTTTTTTCATTTACTTAATTTTTTATTTGTGGGACAAGCTTTTTGACAAGAATAGACCACCTTTTCATCTCTCAAGGAGGTTTCATTGTGGTCAGGATAAAGAATGTTATTGAGATTTACTATTTAGGCAATTTTGACGTCTGACGATGTCAGATGTTAGATTTTCCCTCAATCCAGTGGGAATAATGTGCAAAAAGCGGGTGATTTTACTAATGTGCACAGACCTAGGAATTTGTATACAATCTTTGTTGTTTTGCCTGCTTGTATGTATTTTGCTTCCTATAATGATTGATTGAACCTTATTTCCTAACAAATAAAAAACAAAAAATTACATACTGTATACGCCATTTTTTCATGGGAATATATTTTCATGGCTTCATGTATCATTGACAATTTCACCGGTTATTTGTTAAATTTGCGGTTGTGGATATCTCCTCAATAGAATAACATAGCAAAATGCTTAATTATCATGTTTTCGCGGGGTTTTATTTTCGTGGATGCCTCTTGATCTGCGAAATCCATGAAAATAAAACCACCGCAAAAATGTCAGCGTATACAGTTATACTTACTGAATGAACATAATGGTCCAGCGAATCCCGGCACACACAGACAAGCATAGAGGTTCATCATATCCATACACGTCGCTCCATTTTCACAAGGCATAGACTCGCATTCATTAATATCTGGCAGAAGAGATGAAGCCTGCTACAGAGACTCATTAATGGCTAGAGTGTTTAACAGACTAACAGGGTCAAAGGTCACAGATTACTCCTACATGTACATCAGGGTGGTTAACATGACAAATAAACCATACATTTTGTGGGTCAAAACGGGTGCAAACAATTGTGAGGTTGGTATGGGACATGGTACATTTAAAGATACTTTTAACACATATACAAACATATAATGTCACATTAACACAGAACAACAAAAATGTGAGCACCTGGTTGAACTGTAAAGGTCATTTGCTCATTGATCAAATAGAATTTAACTTCTTAACATGAAAGTTCATCTGTATTGGTAATTCATACATAAAAAGATTTTAACTCTTGATCTCAATGCAAAAATATTTATCTCTGTAATTTTCAGCTGTTGCTACTACAGCCTTCAACAGTTAAATGACCAGATTATTATGTCACACTTCAAGAGTGCACAATCAGGTTATTCCGCTGATGAAGGCTGTTGTAGCAACAGCTGAAAATCACAGAAGTAAATAATTTTGTATTGAAATCAAGAGTTAAAATCTTTCTAAATATTAATTCCAACTTCAATGTTATAAAATATCAAACCTAAAAATCATGGATGAAGTTCCATTATTAGATTTATGAATATTACTCTTGACTTGTCAAATTCACTGAACTTGGTGAAAAAAAGTTGGACTTTTGCATCATATTTCTGATCTCCACGGCATTTACATGTACACCTATACAGAGGTATGTAACGTTACATGTCCACCATCTTGTAAGTACAAGGCTTTTTTTGGGGTGTCTTCAGCATTCGATCCTTCACTCACAAATGTAAAGCACCGTGCCAAAACATGATAAAGTTTGTGTGATGCGTTGCGCCTATATCATGTCCTACAATACACACACCCATCACCAAGTTCAGCCATGTTACCTACTCCACAGTGTTTCTATTTTGTTTTTCTTATTTTAGTCTTACCCGTCTCGCAGTTATTGCCAGTAAATCCTGCAGCACAATCACACCTATAGCCATTAGGCAGGTTGACACACACACCACCATTGAAACACAAATTCTGTGCACAGTTATCCACAGCTGAGAGGATTAAAAGATAAGAGAACTCATGATCATTTCCAATCACAAATTAAGCCTTGCTAATTAATAGTAATGCTTATCATTTCACTACTGACAAAATTTACTGTGCATAATTTAGCATATTTGAAGATTTTTCTTTTAATTTACTATGTTTATGAGCTTGTAGTACACATAATATTTTGGTTTAGAATCTTTATTATTTTAGTGATTTATTGCTATAAAATATAAGTTGTTGATTTTCCCTTCTTTTGATTTATGATGATTTATGACCCAGCAAACACAAAAATATTCTTAAAACGTTTATTCAAAACATCTTAATAACATTTTTAAATATCGGGTGGGGTATATATAAAGGTCATGAAACACTTTCAAAAACATTATTGTAAAATATTTTGGGCAAACATTGTTGTAAAATATTTTTTCAACACATTATAATAACATTCTCAAGTTTTCAAAAATGTTTTTTGAATGTTATTAAAACATTTTTATACCCTTTATATAACCTGACATTTAAACATTTTCTGTGAAACATTTTGTATTTGCTGGGGATGTCCTATCCTGTACATTATGCAACAGAAAATATAGAGTATCTCCTTACTCAAATGCTTTAAAAGAATGCTTATTATTAACTTACTTGTATCACAGTTTAATCCAGTGAATCCAGCTTGACAGGTACATGTGTGGCCGTTGGTCATATCATTGCAGATCCCTCCATTCAGACAAGGATTTGGATTACAATCATTCACATCTAAGAAACAAAACAAGTCATTTAGTATGCTTAGATAGTTATCTGATTCACACAGCAATAAAGAAGCCCCATCCACTGTGAGAAGCATTCAAATTACTGCACAGAGACACTTATTTTCAACCCCAATCTTGTCTCAAGATATTATTTAAGATTGTTCAAAAAGCTATGTTTTCATAAGACTGCATGCACCAAACATCCCACCAACATGATTTCCTTCTGATGACAGCTTAATTTAAAGTTGACTGTGTATTACCAGGATTGATGATTTTTTATTTAAAAAAAATTAAAAAAGTTGATTTAAATTGGATTTTGTTGATTGAAATCGATTTTTTTTTAAATTCCAGGAACTGTTATACCCCATGATAAATTCAAAAGAGACCAGTGGAATGCTAGACATATGTGCAATCCTATCAGGTATTTACAAAAATTCAAAACATGTTTTTACATGTGAAAATTTCAAAGAAAATATTTGGCAAAAATCATGGGAAAAAGCCTGTTGAATTCTGCACCTCGAAGATGAATTTATAGCGATAGATAAAATGTCATCATAGAGGTATTGTAATTGTATCCAAAAGTTGTAGAAGCATTAGAAATGAAGTAAAACAGTCAATTTAATGAAAAAAATTAAAAAGTTGATTTAAATCATGATTTAAATCAGTGATTTAAATCAAACAACCTTGCTATTACAGAGATGTAAGTGACCAATAAGTCATTTCCAGATTAGGCTTGAATGAGGGGTGGAGTGCAGTGTGTAATGGCAGGGGTCTAGGGACCTGTTTAAGGGTCCAGAGGCAACTGGATGTTGAAGTTCCTACAGGTTAATAATCAACAGTTTGAGACATGTCAAAAAAAAGCACAAAGTCCATATGCACAAAACAAGTTAGACCTGGTCTACATATGGAGATTAGTCCTATGGAGTAGAAAATTTTGTTGTATTATAGTAGATCCTCTTAAGGGCAAAATACATGTAACTTAATATTAGATATCTGTACTTAAATTTTTGGACTTTGCTCAGAGTAAAGGAGGAAAAGAAAGATTAAAGGGATCCCTCTTTAAAGTTTAACCTCCATAGTTACATGTAGACTCTAAGGTCCGTATGCACAAAACAGTTAGACCGGGTCTAAAGTTAGACCTGGTCTAAGTGGAATTTAGTACCTGGACAAAGGACATTTTTCTTTACATTTTCTTAAGTTAATTTGTATTATTTTTGAACTTTGCATTTAAATCTTTAGAATTTGCTAGCTACTCTATGAAGGAAATAAGAGTAAAGGACCATTCCTGATGGAACTAAATTCCACTTAGACAACTCTTTTGTGCATACGGACCTAACTGTTTGGCAATCTATTCAGAAATTTTAAGATAAGTTGTCATGGTGGACAAAAAAAATGGGCATGGAAAATCAAATTGTGCGCTTTTCTCAAGAAATACTAATTTGTTTGTACTTACCTACATTAGTTTTAAAGATACAATGCAAAATAAAGTCTCACAATTCCCACTTAGGGTCATTTGATCTTTTCAGTTTCGGGAGCTCTATTGTTCAGAAACGAAAATGCAAGGGATTATGTGAGTTGAGGTACCAATGAGCTTAATATTTCAATAGAGGTGGATGCCTGCTGTCAATCAAGGCTGGATAAGACAAGATTATATTTATAGAACACACACACTGTGTGGAACACCGGTGTTTTAGTGGTGTAGCGCCCTCTCGCTTTTATGTCCTCTTATACCTATAAAAGGCGTTAAAGTGGTTCACATTTATATGACAAATTGCCAATTTGAATAAAAGGGTCTCCTTTTTTCTGTAAAAACGTTGAAAAGCAGCCCTTAAATCACAAAAGGTCCGCTTTTGAGCCGATCGCACCCCAACCAATCCTGGCTACAGGCCAGTGTCGCCCTTCCCTCCTGACTGTTTTGTATCAATGTAGCACACCCTATTTCACTTCCTCCCTCCCCCTCCGAATCAGTATCCCCTCTCCCTCCCTAGGCGGAAGTGACTATACACCAAACGCAAGTCAATTGAAGCCGTACAACTTATCGCGAATTTACAATCATAAAATTTAGACACTTCTTTTGTCTAGATTGGCACCAACCCTCTCATCTCACGTTTTCATGTCAGAAATCAACATAACTCACCAAACCAAAAACAGAAATTGTCTACGTTCAACTTTTGAATAAGACTAGAATAAAAGGATTGTTCACATGTACATTGCTAACACTTCAAAATAACAATGAGATCCGAAAACGAAAACTGAAACAGGAACCGAAACTGAAAGGATAAAACGACCCTTAGAGTGACGCTGCGTGCACCCTTAATGATGTCCAAATGAAAAGGTGAGTTGAGTCAATGATGCATTACCATTAACACTCGATAATAAGCATATGTTCCTATTAACAAGATGCTCTGACAAGAATGAATTTTTAGGGTAGTTTGTTAAACTTTTTCATTATTTTTTCTTTTAATTTACAATTATCTGTGTTGCAGTTATTTGTAAATTTTAAAAGAAAAAAATGAAAAAGTTCAACAAACTACTCTAAAAATTTGTTGTCGAATAATAATTAATAATTTAATAGGCACATAATGCTTATTTTCAAATTTTACGGTACTTCATTATATGGCTTTCACTGGTTTCATACTTTCCTGCCGCTTACCACTTTGCCGCTCTGACGACGATTTTGCTTTACTGCAGCAGTCGGACCAGAAACGCCAGCAGTGACAAGTGGCAAACCAATATATCGACCGCTCCACCGCTGTGCCCAAAGTGGTAGATCGCTAGGAGTTGAATTCAAGTCAACTCATGAGCAGCGCCTTTCTGACGTATGAGAACAGGAAACGAGCTTTGGCGGTGATGAGCGACAACATTGGCTTTCATAGTCATGCTGCTGCTGCTCAGTGATGTGCAGACGAGTACAAACAGCATGATGAAGTGTTACGCTGCTCAGCGGCTAGCGGCAGAAAGTATGAAACCAGCATCAGTCAGACACACTGCACTTACTGTTTTGGCAGAGAGTTCCATCAAATCCTGGAGGGCATAGGCATGTGAATGTATTCACTCCATCTACACAAACACCATTGTTTAGGCACTGATTCACGATACAGTCGTTAACATCTGTACAAGTATGGGAAAAAAATTGAATAATGTTAATTTTGGCTTTTAAATATTTTTACATGACACAATCATTCATGACAATATTCCACATTGAGAAAGTTGGTGTGACACTCTGATAGTGTTTATTAGTACTAGAAACAATATAGCTATAACAGTTTTAGGCAGTTGCCTGAACTTGGCTGGTTATCAATTGCATACTAATATAAAGCCTGAAAACAAAGCGCCCGGTACTGCTGCCATGGGAGCTACCATCTGAGTGCTGGCAATCCCCAACACCCAGCATAGCTAGCATTGCATACTACGAGATGCTGGATTTGTAAATGGTATGAATGCATAAGAACCGTGTGCAATAGGCAGCCAGTACTGTTCAAGAATACTCAATGGCAGGGTAATAGTAGCTTTTACATAGCTTTACCTACTGCTGAAGTGACATGCTATAAATAACCATACAGATATAGTCTATATGTGACACGATCTGGTCCATTTGGGGCCAAAGGAGGCATTTTTGAAAATTGAGTTACTGTAATTATTACACTCTACATACAATAGACTATCATTTACTGAAAACACTTAGGGCGAATTTCTCGATAGGAGTCTTCGTAAGCCTTAGGCTTAAGGTGGCCTTGAGGCTACTAAGCCTAGCCCGCTCTCGAAGCCCAAGTCTTAACTCTAGCCGGATTTCTTCAATGCAAATTCAACCTAGTCTTAGTGGCCTTGCAGGCTTAACGCTTGACAACCTCGTCCCTTTCAACCAGCGACTTAATTGTATAGGCTGTCGGAGGTAGATGTACATAAGCTGTGGTCCTCACGGTTTACCGTACTAACAAGGTTGCCGTCTCATTATGGCAATGTTCCCGGCGCAAAGACTAGCCTGGACCCGCGGTCTTGTGCTTGGGCTTATACCGTACACAACTTGATGCAAGAATATTGTGTCTGTTTTTGTGTCTTTTATGTATTATTTTATTTCCACTTGACTTTTTATGAGTCCAACTTGTATGAATGATACGTCTATGCTTTATACTCGTGATTTTTTCTTTGCATCCCAAAAAGGGTAAAACTGTAAGCCTAATGGAAAGGAATCTGTGATTCCCCTAAAACGGAAAGCAACCAACGTGCTATCTACTGCTGATATCAGTAGTCTTCTCAGATCTCACATGAAGTTATCTGTTGGTACAATATTTATAATTATTTAAGTAGGAGATATAGCAATATTTTATGCATCTTATCCGTAAATTCAGTTTTAATACTGCATGCATTATTGTTTCGTGTCAAATATTTACTATATCTTTACCAACTTTGTCCTTCTTTTATTGTATTAAATTGATGTCCAACCTGGTGTAATATAGGCACTCCAAAATAATATTGTAATAGGCCTACTTATGAAAAGTACGAGTATCAAACTATTAAGGCTTGGATAGGGACAGGTGGTATCATATATGTGATGATGATGATGATGATGATGATGATGATGATGATGATGATGATGATGATTATGATGATGATTATGATGATGATGATGATCATGATGATGATGATGAAAGAATTTTTTAAATTATATTCGTTGTTAAAAAAATCATCATAAAAAATGAGAGCAGGTCTTATGATAGCTACTTAAAAAAATTCTAACTAACTCAAATGAACACTAAAATAAAATGCTGAAATGTTCAACTAAATCGAACAATTACTTACCCACAGTGGCGTAAATAGACATTTTCATTTATGGGTGGGTGGGGGAAAGCGGGGGCAAACATAATAAATGAGGGGCAGGCATCGTTCATGCTGTTTGGGTTTGTAAGGGGTGGAGTAGGTCTGAGGAGTTATGGGATCTGCTTGGAATGTGTCCCCGGAACATTGGCGTAGATTTCTTTTTGACATGGGGAGGGGGAGGTGGGATTGAAAAAAGAATTATGGTACAAATGCCATATATTTAAGCTATTAAAGCTGGTGACATAAATAGGCCAATGGTCCAAAAGTGGGATAAATGCAAT
This sequence comes from Amphiura filiformis, assembly GCF_039555335.1. NCBI lineage: Eukaryota > Metazoa > Echinodermata > Ophiuroidea > Amphilepidida > Amphiuridae > Amphiura > Amphiura filiformis. The sequence continues at coordinate 60,618,345 of NC_092631.1, read as the reverse complement.
TTATTTAACCTTAAAATTGAGTTTTTAAGGTTAAAATGACCAAATATGAGGTTAATTAATAACTCTCAGAAGTAGGCCTAATTTACCTTTTTCAGGGGGGGGGGGGCAAGAGCTCCCCGCTTCCCCTAGTTACGTAACTGCTTACTCATGTTAATTGAGTTAAAGACCGTCAAAAATATGAAAGATAAACTTTGCGTTACAATTTAAATAATTTGTAAATTGAAATAGACCAAGGCTTACGACCTAAGACCTGCTCTGAGGCAGGGCCAAGAAAAGCGCTGTAAGCCTGGTCTAACAGGCTTGCGTGAGACTACGGCTACAGAAGACTGATTTTGAGAAATGCAAATTTTACTGAAGCCTGGGGCTAATCCTACAAGCCTGGCCCACGGGCTAACTTGAAGCCTCGAGGCTATGGTAGCCGTGCTTCGGGAAATCGTTTTCAGTTAAGCCTGGTCTTACGACCTCTTAAGCCTTGAGGCTAGACAAGCCAATTGCTAAGCCACCCGTCGAGAAATTCGCCCCAAAGGTCTAGCATATTTGGTTGTAAAGTTATGACGTTTTTTGGTGTCTACTTTCTTATATATTTTATTGTTTTTTACTCCATATTTTTACCTTTATCTCAGTTTCAAATTTGCTGCCTTTGGCCCCCATGGACCAGATCGTGTCACATATACCTTGAGTCACCGGCACTAGCTTTGAAGTTCAGTGTGTTCTGCGTTATAGCTTAGCATTACTTGATGCGTGTACCTACTTTTACGTGTGTGATCAACGCGCTGTGCAGGATTTTTCGGGGGGCATGGGGGAAAAAGTGAATTTCAGGGGGGCAAAATCAACCAATTTTGCCCAAAGTTGCTGCAAAAAGTGGAAATTTTCGTAATTTTTAGTTTTTACTGGGAGCAACTGGGGAAAGAGTTCTGACTGTTGGCATTTGGCCATCATCCCCCCATGGCACCGCCACTGACCCTAGTATTACATACTCTCACCTGAGTGATACCATTAATTCTACTGATGACTTACTTGTCTCACAATGAGTGCCAGTAAACCCTGCCAAACACACACATATGTAGCCTCCTATCTGTGTAATACATCGCCCTCCATTCTGACATGGATTCACTGGATCACAATTATTGACAGCTGAAATGAAGAGGGAAAACAATATTATGTTGTAAGAATATATTGCAAATCTTACTATAGTGTACATACTGTTTTGTAATCAAAAGAACATGGGTTGGTCAGGTCGAGCCCGTAAAACAGGGGGTGGGTTTTGTCACCTTATTTCAATTTTTATCTTAGGGAACAAACCAGAAGTTTGATGATGTCCTATAAACAAAAGGGCTATAAATGAAAGAGTGGGGATGTGGATAAAGTCTGTTAATATACTTGTTATACTAGTTTAAATATTGGTCTTTTGATCTTTTGAGGTTAGAATTTTCAATATTTCACACTTAGGTTACAGGGAGGGAGGGAGGTGGTCAGCCTCCTAATGAAAGCACTGTCATTTATAGGATGTTGTCAATTTTTGGGTTGTTCCCTTGAATACAATAAACATGATTTTTAAGGAGTCAAAAGAAGTATGTTGGAAAGCCTTTCATGAAAGCATTTTTACAGATATGTTTGTATTTCTGTGCTGATCCACTTTATAATTTTAACAACAATATAAGAACCTACTTTAGTTGAAAGCAGATAAAAATGACATGCACAACAAGTAGAGAAGTGGCACTACCATTATCACTATGCATAGAAATGTGGGATTATTGTCACTAATATACAAAGACAAGCATGCATTTTACATACATCAAATTAACTATACAAAGACAAACACACATTTTACATACATGTAATGCATTTACTCCATTAAACACCCCTTGGATGTGACATTTTCGAAAGAGGGGGTGTTCATTAGAGGTCCTTTATACTATGATAATTCCCAAAAAAATTGTTAAGTAATTTATTATAAGCTTCAAAAATCACACCGAAATGACAAACTATGAATTTAGGATCAGTAACTTCTAGATCACATCCAGGTTTGCGATGTCATTTTTGGTAATTACCGATCATGTGTGGACTGTGGTAAGCTTACTTTCACAAAATAGCATGAAAATTTCAGCATTTTTTTATTTTTTTTAAATTTTTTAAAAGGCTACCAGGCTATCCTAATGGATAAGGTGTCCATTTAAAGATCGGAAGGTTGTGGGTTTGATTCCCATGCCCGCACATTCCCTTGCTTTTTTTTTTTCAAGTTGGGTTGTGTACCATTCAGGATTTGTGTTGTCATGTTTAATTGTAACACTTTGGGTTGGTAAACTATTCATTCTTTCTATTACATTTTAATCTTTATATAAGCAATGGACAAATCTAAAATAGATTCAAATTAAAATAGATTTTGCCAATGTATGTCTCATTGAATGATTGATTGTAGTTGTTGTATGTGACTTTACCCATAATGCTGGAAAAAAGTTGGTGGGGCACTCAGGGTGTGGTAGGGGTGTCAGACTGCCCACTCAGAAAAAAAGGCTGATTACATGCTCTGGAACCCAAATAAATTAATATTGCAGTGTCTCTATGAACACATTTCTGTTAGTTTTACCCATGCTAAAATGTTGCTTCATTTGGTTAATCTCCCACACAGGGAGTGCAGATTTCAAATGGAGACACCCATTCAGATAACCCCATTTGGAATTCACACTCTCTGTGGGGAAGATTAAGGTCATGTCTTCCAAAGAGAGAATATGGATCTCATCTGGACAAGCCCATTCACATTACCCAATTGAAAATGGGCCAACATTTCTGTCCAGAATTATAGATTTATAACGTAATGCATACGTGTATGATAAATGGGTGTGTACAATTGACACACATTAGTAATATATGGGTGTGTTTCTATTAAAGGTATGTATACAATGTACTTATGTGAAATGTATGGACGGGTGTGGTGATGTAAATCAATCAGGACACCTGTGACTCATCATCAAGCCTAAGGCAACCAAATACATGGAGAACAGAGTCATGAATAATATTATACCCTTGTTGAATGATATCAGCATATTGTGGGTTTAATCACTGCAGCCTTATTGCAGTGTTGTGCATTTAGGCAAGGTTCTTACCCCTTTTGTCTCTCCCACGCAGGTGTATAAATGGGTAATGGCTTTATTCGATGTTGGGAAGGTAACAGACTTGCTATTTACGGAAGTGTAGTGAACTAGTGATCCCCATGCAGCAACATTACATAGAGGATTCTGTCCCAATCACCAGTCTGGTCCAACTGCCTGATCAGGAAATACTGCCGAGTTAGACAGCATGTTGCCTGCGCAGGCAACACAGGCTTTGGTAACCCTTCTGAATTTGACAGACTAAGGACTAAATTGTTCATGGTGATTTTATAAAAATCTGTGGAAATTTTACTTTGACACACATGAGCTACATGTAAGGTGACAATTATTCACTGGGCAAAAAAAAATTCCACCGGGAGGAAAATAATTTAAATAACAAATAAATTTCTAACGGTTTTTTAAAAATTTGATTTAAATATGCAAATTACCTTTATTTTAACTAAAATTACTAATGAAAATTACTAAAAAATACTAATGATTGTACATCTGTTGATAATTTTATATATTTTACCTACTTCTTTACTCTAAACCAAGCATTGTGGGATACCATGTTGCGCTGCCTGATTCCTTCAAAACGGACTGATCACTTCAAAAGAGAGATGGCCACTCTGGCCTGTGAACTCAGATTCATCCCCTTTACATTTACCTTCATATATCACCAAGTTATTGTTGCTAATTCAAATTACCCTACAGTTTCTTATCTGTGTACACCACCTATTTGCACTTGCCTTGTGTGTTACAAACAGACCACAATATTAAAGTTACATATCAAAGTACTTAATTCCAACCAAATTTGAATAACTTCAGCCCGCAACACTTGTAACTCAAAGCCACATTTCTTAACATACATTAAAACATCTTAGGTCACAACCCTTGAAACTCAAAGCCACATTTCTTAACATACATTAAAACATCTTTAGATCACAACCCTTGTAACTCAAAGCCACATTTCTTAACATAGATTAAAACATCTTTAGATCACAACCCTTGAAACTCAAAGCCACATTTCTTAACATACATTAAAACATCTTTAGGTCACAACCCTTGTAACTCAAAGCCACATTTCTTAACATACATTAAAACATCTTTAGGTCACAACCCTTGAAACTCAAAGCCACATTTCTTAACATACATTAAAACATCTTTAGGTCACAACCCTTGTAACTCAAAGCCACATTTCTTAACATACATTAAAACATCTTTAGGTCACAACCCTTGTAACTCAAAGCCACATTTCTTAACATACATTAAAACATCTTTAGGTCACAACCCTTGAAACTCAAAGCCACATTTCTTAACATACATTAAAACATCTTAGGTCACAACCCTTGAAACTCAAAGCCACATTTCTTAACATACATTAAAACATCTTTAGATCACAACCCTTGAAACTCAAAGCCACATTTCTTAACATACATTAAAACATCTTTAGATCACAACCCTTGAAACTCAAAGCCACATTTCTTAACATACATTAAAACATCTTTAGGTCACAACCCTTGTAACTCAAAGCCACATTTCTTAACATACATTAAAACATCTTTAGGTCACAACCCTTGAAACTCAAAGCCACATTTCTTAACATACATTAAAACATCTTTAGGTCACAACCCTTGTAACTCAAAGCCACATTTCTTAACATACATTAAAACATCTTTAGGTCACAACCCTTGAAACTCAAAGCCACATTTCTTAACATACATTAAAACATCTTTAGGTCACAACCCTTGTAACTCAAAGCCACATTTCTTAACATACATTAAAACATCTTTAGGTCACAACCCTTGTAACTCAAAGCCACATTTCTTAACATACATTAAAACATCTTAGGTCACAACCCTTGAAACTCAAAGCCACATTTCTTAACATACATTAAAACATCTTTAGATCACAACCCTTGAAACTCAAAGCCACATTTCTTAACATAGATTAAAACATCTTTAGATCACAACCCTTGAAACTCAAAGCCACATTTCTTAACATACATTAAAACATCTTTAGGTCACAACCCTTGTAACTCAAAGCCACATTTCTTAACATACATTAAAACATCTTTAGGTCACAACCCTTGAAACTCAAAGCCACATTTCTTAACATACATTAAAACATCTTTAGGTCACAACCCTTGTAACTCAAAGCCACATTTCTTAACATACATTAAAACATCTTTAGGTCACAACCCTTGTAACTCAAAGCCACATTTCTTAACATACATTAAAACATCTTAGGTCACAACCCTTGAAACTCAAAGCCACATTTCTTAACATACATTAAAACATCTTTAGGCCACAACCCTTGAAACTCAAAGCCACATTTCTTAACATACATTAAAACATCTTTAGGTCACAACCCTTGAAACTCAAAGCCACATTTCTTAACATACATTAAAACATCTTTAGGTCACAACCCTTGTAACTCAAAGCCACATTTCTTAACATACATTAAAACATCTTTAGGTCACAACCCTTGTAACTCAAAGCCACATTTCTTAACATACATTAAAACATCTTTAGGTCACAACCCTTGAAACTCAAAGCCACATTTCTTAACATACATTAAAACATCTTTAGGTCACAACCCTTGTAACTCAAAGCCACATTTCTTAACATACATTAAAACATCTTTAGGTCACAACCCTTGAAACTCAAAGCCACATTTCTTAACATACATTAAAACATCTTTAGGTCACAACCCTTGTAACTCAAAGCCACATTTCTTAACATACATTAAAACATCTTTAGGTCACAACCCTTGAAACTCAAAGCCACATTTCTTAACATACATTAAAACATCTTTAGGTCACAACCCTTATAACTCAAAGCCACATTTCTTAACATACATTAAAACATCTTTAGGTCACAACCCTTGTAACTCAAAGCCACATTTCTTAACATACATTAAAACATCTTTAGGTCACAACCCTTGTAACTCAAAGCCACATTTCTTAACATACATTAAAACATCTTTAGATCACAACCCTTGAAACTCAAAGCCACATTTCTTAACATACATTAAAACATCTTTAGGTCACAACCCTTGTAACTCAAAGCCACATTTCTTAACATACATTAAAACATCTTTAGGTCACAACCCTTGAAACTCAAAGCCACATTTCTTAACATACATTAAAACATCTTTAGGTCACAACCCTTGTAACTCAAAGCCACATTTCTTAACATACATTAAAACATCTTTAGGTCACAACCCTTGAAACTCAAAGCCACATTTCTTAACATACATTAAAACATCTTTAGATCACAACCCTTGAAACTCAAAGCCACATTTCTTAACATACATTAAAACATCTTCAGTCCACAACCCTTAATTGTGGTAACTCACAGCTACTCATCAAGTAAACATTAAAACATCTTCAGGCCACAAGCCGTAACTCAAAGCCAGATTACATTTCTTCACATAAAACATCTTCAGGCCACAACCCTTAGAACTCAAAGCCACATTTCTCAACATTATAACTCGATAGTTAGCACATGTGCTTACTATCGTAGCGCTTTTAAAACATGCAAACATGAAGAGCCCCATCCACAAAAGTGTAAAGGGTTTTGAGCAAATCATTGATACACATAGTTATATACGAACAAGTAAACCTGCAAATGTGTGTTTCAATCCCATTAGCTCAGTTGCCGAAGCGCCAGACTTTGGTACAATTTCCTGTTTTCAAAAGTGCTGGATAGTAAGCACATATGCTAACTATTGAGGTTTTACGGTACATTAAAACATCTTCAGACCACAACCCTTTATACTCAAAGCCACACACATTTCTCAAGTACACATTTTAACATCTTCAGGCCACAAGCCTTGCAACTCAAAACCAGTTCATATTTCTTGATATAAAACATCTTCAAGCCATTTTTTTGTCTTGACTCTTAAACTTACCCGTTTCACAATGTGTCCCCATAAACCCAGTAGGACACTGACATGTATACATGTTTATTCCATCTGCACATACACCTCCATTCAGACATGGGTTGGGCTGACAATCATTTATATCTATATGTGCAAAATCAGGTTATATATATCTAAGTGGTAGAAATTTGGATCAAGTTTAGTTCAATTTCTTTTCAATCGCTGAAATTGCAAATGTACGCTTTATATTAAGATTGATGTACACCAGGCACAAAAAGAAACTCGTCAGTTATATTCATCCTTGCTGTTCAATAATTTGATAATTTTGGATTATTCTGAAATATACATTTTGTTAATTGGACTTTGCTTTCTCATTTGATACCCTGTTGGTGAAAAACAAACAAGAATTGACCAAGATATGCGCTCCAAAGCCTCAAACCCCAAAATCAAAAGTTGCATTTTCAACGATTTTCAATGGGAACGCATCGTTGTATTGCACACAAGCACCACAGGCCAATCAATAAAGCACACAGTGTAACAGGCACAATTGAATCGTTAAAATTGCAACTTTTCATTTTGGGGTTTGAGAGTTTGGAGGCGCATCTCTTGGTCAATTCTTGCTCAATGTTCACGAACAGGGTGTCAAATGAGAAAGAAAGTCCAATTAACAAAATGTATATTTCAGAATAATCCAAAATTATCAAGTTATTGAACAGCAAAGGATGAATATAACTGACGAGTTTCTTTTTGTGCCTGGTGTATATACATCTAAAATGTTATTTGAGCAACATGATTCATTTTAAAGATGTTTTTGTAGTATTCCGCCCCACAGCACCGTAAAATAAAAAGTACCACATCGCTTTCCAAGGATGTATCAAAAAAGGATTACAACTGCTTATTTCACATTGAAAAAAGAAAAAACAGAAAATAAAAAACCTCCAGCACTTGTTAATTCAAGAAAATACTGCAGATGAAAATGAACAATTCTTTCTTTCTTCCTTCCGTCCTTCCTTTCTTCCTCCTCTCTTCCTTCTGTCCTTCTTTCTTTCCTTCCTTTCTTTTTTTCTCTCTTTCTTTCTTTCGAATTATAATTAATTTACTAGTTTTTGCTTATATCATTGGGCTATTCCAGTTGAAATCCATACACCCCCTATGGAAGACATGATCATAATCTCACACACAGGGGGTGAAAATTTCAAATGAAATCACCCATTCATGTAACTCCATTTGAAATTCACACTCCCTGTATGGATGATTAAAGTCATGTCTTCCATACTGGGGTGTATGAATTTCAAATAGAACAGCCCGTTGCAATCCTCACTTGTTTGACATCTGTCTCCAGTAAACCCTGTAAGACACTGACAAGTAAATGTATTGAGTCCATCAACACAGAAACCACCATTTAAACAGGGATTTGGTAAGCAGTCATTTGCATCTATAAATGTATAACAAACAGTGAACAAATCTGAATTACAATATGGACAAAAATGGTCTAATCCATTTCAAATAGAATGAACACAATAGGCAGCCCCATTTGAATTTCTGAAATTTTAAAATAAAAAGTACCACATCACTTTCAAATGATGTATAAAGAGGATTACAACTGCTCAAAATGCTAATTATACACACAAAAAACAGAACAAAAATATAAAATAAAAAACTCCAGGCCTTGTTAATTCAAGAAATTCCTCCAGATGAGAATCAACAAATTAAGTTTATGTGACATAAAAGTTATTGGACATTATTTATTCAAGTCTTTCTTTCTTTATTATTTTTTATTATCTGCCCCATTCAATAATTGATATCAATTAATCATTAGTTTTCACTATTTTTGTTTATAATATAGGGCTATTCCAGTTGAAACCCATACACCCTGTATGGAAGACATGTATTTAATCTTTCACAAAGGGGGTGAAATTTTCAAATGGAGTCCTCCATTTTAAATTCACACTCCCTGTGGAAGATTAAGGTCATGTTTTCCATGGGGGTGTATGGATTTGAACTATATAGCCCATTGCAAACCCTCACTTGTTTGACATCTGTCTCCAGTAAACCCTGTAAGACACTGACAAGTAAATGTATTGAGTCCATCAACACAGAAACCACCATTTAAACAGGGATTCGGTAAGCAGTCATTTGCATCTAGAAATGTATAACAAACAGTGAACAAATCTGAGTTACAATATGGACAAAACTGCAGAGTATTTCAATAATTGATTATTAAGTGTTAGAATCGATACAAATATGAACAAAGAAACATCTGTGCATGTTGTAACACAAACACAATATATCAAATTTGATCACTTGCATATAATTAATTGATTTTCTTTTTCCTGAAAGAGCATCATTGAGCAATATTAATTGGGGATTTATTTGCAGAGATTGGTAATTAAATAAATCATGAATAGCTAAACTCACTATTTTTTGTACAGTGACACTTTGTTTCAGCACAAGTTAAAATAATGAAGTTAATCAGATCACTTGCAAGTTTTCAATTGTAAATTTTGTTGATTAAAAGACAGCAAAATATAGATTAGATCTGAAGTTGTGAATGCAATATTAATGCATTTATTATGAAAAAATAAACCTTTTAGAACCAGATCATTTGTCTAAACACCATCAACAAATATAGTGTAACAAATATGGTGTAACAAAAATGGTGTACATGTAATTAGGCAAAAAAAAATACTATGTCCGAGAGCTTGGCAAAGATTTTAAAATCCAATATACAATCTGCCCCCACTCAAAGCTTTAGGTGTTTAAAACTTTCAGAAACAATGTTCTTATGAAATATTTTCACTAATTTAAAATTGTAATCACAAAATTATTCCAACAAATGCTTTCAAACCATATTCTTACCAATATTTTGGTATTATAAAATTTAGTTGAAAGTACAATATGAATTTATTTGATAAGATCTGGGTGTATATCAATCTGCTTACTCATTTCACATCTAGTCCCAGTAAACCCTTGTAGACATGTACAAGTGAAAGTGTTGAGTCCATCATTACAGAATCCTCCATTCAGACAAGGATTTGGCAGACAATCATTCACATCTACAGAAAATTTAAGTTAACAAAATCAAAATGTATTTTTAAGATCTACTTTTTCATAAATTTTCATAATTTTACTTCTAATGACTTCAACAAGCTGCAGCAAGTTTGTTTGTACTCATTTTGATGCATTTTTTATGTTGATTCCAAATATAGTAGATACATTTCTAAAAATTTATAATTTTTAAAGAAAATTGGAAACTAGTCATCAGCAGTCGACACCCATGTGGAGAGGATTAAGTTACTTCAATTTAAGAAACAGATATTACAGAACTTCACTCCACTTTTCTCGATTTTAGATATTGATAATTATCAATATCAATATAATAGATTGAAATATCTTACTTGTTTCACAATTATTCCCTTGGAACCCATCCTGACAAATACATGTGTGTGTGTTTATCCCGTCAGTACAGAAACCACCATTTAGGCATGGATTTGGTTGGCAATCATTAACATCTAAAATAAAAGATTTAAAAAACTAATATTAATTATAATTATAAAAAAGAAGGTAATTAGGATCACTTTATTGGGGCAAAATATTGGTGGTTTTCTATTTATATTTTGTTATTCTCCCTTATATTTAAGTTTATTGAAAAGGAAACACACAATGGATTGTATATATAATCTTTAGTGCAACTGGTGTAAATTTAATTGAGGAAATAGAACTTCATTTAGGGATTCAATCATGTTTCACCGTTGTTCATCACCGATTAACAGCGATGCGTCGCGTCGTCTGAGTGGTTTTTACTTGCCGCGAGGGCAGCTTTAGCTGCCCGAGTGAAGTAAACCACGCAGACGCGCCCGACGCGAGTTGTTAATCGGTGATGAACATGATGAAACATGATTGAATCCTTTCAACAACGAACAGAAGCTAAAAATCGTATCATTAAGTAATTCACGATTATTTTACGAGGAATGTCAGTTCATACATACTCGCTATATAACAGCATGCGTGATTGGTCGATAGGCGGGCATAAGCGTTTATGCCCGGCGTTCGGTCATAAACAAGCGCGCAAGAACTGATGGACGCCGCGAGTAGGATATTACGCGTCTATGTTCGCGAGCTATTTACGCATAAGCGCGAGTGATGTACGCGATGTTGGCGCGCCCAAGCACGATGGACTAAGCAAGAAAGCGTTTTCTTACAATTAGCGATGGAGAAACTGTTAAAAATGATAAGGAACTGGTAGTTTTAGTTTAAAATGATGGTATTTTTAGTTTTGGAGGAAATAACAGCAAGCAGAATGTTGCGTATGTATGAGCGGGGTTCATTCATATATTTTCATGACTAAGCGTTGTTTATGCCCTCGGGCTAAAGCCCTCGGGCATAAACAATCGTTTAGTCATGAAAATATATGAATGAACCCCTAATTCATCATTGCCACTCAGCCTTACAAAAACTTCGATGATTTCTCTTTTGATATCAGCAATAAAACTACAGAATAAACCGGCAATGTTTAGCCGCTTCCTGATAAATACTGAATTCAACTTGTAAGCTGGCATACGCACAAAGGTTCCAGGCATGACGAATTTTACGCTCTCGCGAACGCGTAGTCTCGCTGGCGTTCAGCGTATACGCTTACAGTAAAAGTGTTGGTTCATCACGGATTAACAACGGTTGGCTCCTGTACAAAGGTATAGGAAGAGTTGTTGAATATATTATAACTTATTAGACATACTTTTTTTTATCTCAACACTTATTCAAATGAGATTCTAGCAATTCAATGAAGGTAAATTTGGTAGGGGTATGGTTTTTCCAATAGTTACTAGTATTCACTATCTTAACTGCATATTACTGTATTAAATAATACTACTTCATACAAATCAACTGGTGCCATCGTTCAACTATAACAAAATGAGGTGAAAATGATAATTTATACAAAATATTGTTATTTCTAATTATTTGTTTCCTTTAATAACCATCTTGGTTCAATGCTATATTCAATATTAATATTAATATATTTGGGATTGATTTTAAAAAGTATTAATATGATTTTCTCAAGTAATATAATTATCTCAAATACTTTTTGTTTGAGGTACAAATGTATATACACTCCTGGCCAAAAATCTTCCTTCCCTCATGCTCAATGCAGAATGACTTGGAGAAACAAAATTGGGCATATGGTTTTCTCAACTTTCTAACTTTTCTTTAATCTACAATTTCAATGATATTTCATGTATTAATGCAAAGCTAAGAATATCTTGTGTTCCTTGCTGCAAGTTAAATTTTTTTAAATGCAAAATTTAGATCAGTTGAGTTACATATAACATAATGCCATATTAGGCAAGGTCTTGGTGGATTTTTACGATTGAGAGTATATTTTTTGCAAGAAATAAACTATATTCAGTAACTCACTTGTCTCACAATTAGTTCCAGTGAATCCAGCTGTACATGTACATGTATATCCCCCTAATAATGCAGACACGCATTGACCACCATTCATACATGGGTTAATTGGTGCACAATTATTCACCGCTGCAAACAGAATGTATACAATCACAATGTACTATTTTGTTATGATATATGTACGACTAATAAAATTAAAATTAATTTCTAATATATTCCAGACAGTAAAACTATGACAGTCTTTGAATGCTTATGATGATAAGTACATAGAAGCCTAAACTTTTAGACTTGAATGAGAACATTGTCACATACATGTAACATGTTGGTCAAGCAATATATCAAACATTCATCCCAATACATCTAATACTCATAAGTTGAGATATCCTTCTTATATATCCTTGACCTTGCATAAAAATATGAAATTATAATCCAAATACCATCATCAGATTGTTCTTTTCCTATATACTACATGTATACAATGCATACTCGCAAAAATGGTTTAAATTGTGATGACTCTACCGGATGTTGCTGAGGACATCCTATACATTTCTCAAGCATAATTAGAAAATACGTTATTTTTACAATTTCTTCAAAGATTTAAAGCTTTCAAACTTGATGACAATACTAAGACATCAACAAAGTTTCCAAATAAATTTCAGTTTCAAAGTTTCGTCAGTTCAAACTATTGATCCTTACCAATTTCACACAGGGTGCCACTAAAACCTTGCGGACATTGACAAGTAAACATGTTGATTCCATCCACGCAAACACCACCATTTAGACATTGGTTAGGTACACAATCATCAATATCTATGGGTAGGGAGTAAGTCATTTAACAAGTGAGTGCAAAAAAAGGATGTTCTGCGGTACATGAAATTTGCTACATTTTTCTCTATCATATTGCCAAGGTGTCAAATCTGTAAATGGTGGATCTATTTTCAGTGTGTTGTATGGGCGACTCAAGCAAGTGCACACACACACAGCTGTTATCGGGATTTGATCCCAAATGCTCGGATGTTATACTACTACAAGATTACCCATTACCTCTTTAGGTTATTATGCCAAGCTTTGATCTTAAGTGTACATTACACCCAGTAAGTGCTACGTGTCTAAAACTGATATCATGTCAAGTTACCATACTATTGCAAAGGCTCCCAATACAGAAATTACTGGTAATACATATTAACACTACCAACATTTTCCTTACATTAGCAAGGCAACCAGACCTATATGGCATATCTGTTACATACTTGTCACAGCATAGGAGTGAAGCTTACGCATTTTTGGAATGAAACAGTAATCTTCAAATAAATTATATATAGTTTAATCAGCTCGTAATCGGCGGGAAATGTTAGGCTTTTCCGCTACGCCCAAAAGTAGACCCACGTTAAGAGTGATATTGTTGACCTGTCTGGTCTATATTATGCGTGTTAAATAATGTATAGCCAAAGTATAGGACTTAAATAATAATTTGTGATACTTGTGGCGAGTTGTCACAAGACATTTCTAGAAATAAAATATATTGATATTAATCCGCGATGTTATAAGGCCCGCCGATTACGAGCTGATCAAACTATAGGCTAGATATATCCTTCATACTACTGCTTCGCCACATTCAGCTACATATGATGAGGGCCCGGGAAAGCTTAAATTATACAGAAATCATACACATAGATACACCCTTACTCTACCCTCCCATTCCATAAAGTAGCTAAAACAATCTACCATCCTAAAGTTAACGTTATTAGCCAATAATGGAGTAGAAGTTTTAACACAGAACCGAGTACTGATGAGCAAACGAATGAGGGTGATTGCAAGCACATGGTCCTTAAATAATGTCACACATGGTTTAATTCCAAACCATAGCTTCTGTAAAATGTATTTGGTTGTAGAATACATACAGATTTCAGCAATGATTATCTTCTGTGTAGTTGTTAAAGGGGGGTTATATTGTAAACAAAATGAATAAGAAGCTTCCTGCTGTCATATAACTACATGTATCTTTTTTAATTAATTATCTGTGTGCTTCGTGGAAACACTGTGCTGTTTTATATCTAAATCTAAACAAGATACCCAATAAAATTGCTAAATCTGATCAAAAAACAGAAAAATGGTGACACAGAACTGTAAACATATACCCTATAAGTATATACAAAATTACATTACTACATGATTATAGAAAATCATGTTCATTATTATGTTACATAATGCGGTTTTGAAACTTGCAATGCTGCATGATTCAAGTACAGATGATGGGAGATTATTCCACTTGCACTCATCAGCTATGGCACTGCTATTGGGAAATAAACTTATTTGTACACATTTTATGATAGCAGTTTTCACTTGATTGTTGCTTAACCCTAACCCACTAAGGGCTTTTTGGCAACGGGAAGGGAAAGAAGGCAAGAATAAAGAGAGAAAAGAAAGAAAGAAGTTGTTTGCTCTGGGTGGGATTCGAACCCGAGACCCCTCGCATGCCAAGCACTCGGTCGGCGACACTTTGCCACAGGTCTTGGGCTTCGCTGGCCAGCGAAACCGTGCCTACATATCACTTAGGGCGATTGCGTCATCGCACCACGTGGGATGCTAGCACGTACAGCGCATATATCAAGTAGTATTTTGTAGTATACAGGCAGGTTAGGGTTAATCTGGTCTGTTGTATGTAAACAATTTCAACATTTTTACATGTTGGGTAATCTTGAAACTAAGAATAAGATCACATTTGCACATTTACATGTGCACATTGTGTTTTGTTATCATGTACATGTATATGTATACTGCGCCAATAAAGTATCCTTACACTCGAAAAAATAGTCACAATTTCCACACTGAACAATATTGGGGTAAATTTGTTTTTGTAATAGATGCACTATTTAATCCTGCACATTATGACACCACATTGAATCCAATGTGACTTCAAGAAGCAAAGTTACAAGCATTTGATTAGACGATGGTCCAGATTTAAAAGTGACAAACTGGCCTATTCAAAACTCCACAGACTAGTAATCTGGTTTGAGAGTGGTGAATGGCTAATTTATGCGTTCGGCTTAAATTTAAAACAAAAGGAACAAAAGAAAACTGAAACAAAAGAACTGACAAATAAAATGAATTGTTATGAAAAGTACAGAGAAGTAAAAACTGAAATAAAAACTGCTTTAAATAACGCTTTATTGAAGAAACTGTGTTGTCTCTTTGTTTCGCTTGTTGGAATCTTTTTGCGCCTTGTATAGACCAATTTGTCACTTTTAAAACTGGACCTTGGTCTATTCAATTGCTTGTAACTTTACTTCTTGAGGTCACATTGGATTGAATGTGGTGTCATAATGTGCAGGATTAAATGTGCATCTATTGCAAAAACAAATTTACCCCAATATTGTTCAGTTTTGAAATTGTGATTATTTTGCCAAATGTAAGGATACTTTATTGGCGCAGTATACATGTAGTGTTATAAATGTTTAGTTCACACACCCCCACACATTTAAAACCAATACAAAATGTACACACATTCATCACAAACAAGCAACTAATAATACCAAGAGTGTCCTTCAACCTTTGCTTTCTATTTCTAGATTTTATTCTAGATTCTATTCTAGATTCTAGCTGTAAGTAAGTTTGTGCACTATGCTGCATGCAGTTATATACATGTGCAAAAGAATTAAGGTACAAGTTGTGTTTTCCCCCTATATATCTTAAACAAAGATAGATTTGTCATAATTGGAACCATCAACCAATAGCTGCATCTTTTAGCTGAAATTTAAGACCTCACTCATTGAATTCATTCAATAAATAAATCCAAAAATCCAAGGAAGATACAATTTAAAAAGTTGCAATTTGCTCCATTTAATTGCATGCCCTATTGATTTGTACACAGCGTTCTCCAACAAGATAACTAGCACCATGCTTTACATTGATTAGCATGTTAAAACTAGCGTCATGCTTTCATTGATTAGAACACAAAAGTGCAACTTTTGATTTTGTATGAAATTCAAATGGAGCTGCCTAATGCATTCATTCCATTTGAAATTCATACTCCCCCTGTGGCAGATATTTCCAAAATCTTCCAATGGAGTTTAAATGGAATAGCCCAATAAACATGTTGTTCCAACTTTCATTGGTTTGGAAAAAAAGAAAAGGTTTACCTCTCAAACATTTAAAAAATGCGCAAGGGTTTAAAAGACAAACATTTTTGACCTTATTTCTAGTTCATTTATGATTGTACTGAATCCTGATATCAAAATATTAACATTCTTAAAAGTTCAGTTGACCATCATCACAAAATCTGTGAATGGGCTATTATTTCAGTTGAAATCTATACACCCCCTATGGAAGACATAACCTTAAATCTCCCACACAATGAGTGTGAATTTCAAATGGGGTTACCGTGTGGGAGATTAAGGTCATGTCTAGGGTGTGTATGGATTTCAACTGGAATAGCACAATGTGTCTTTAAGAATAAACCACTTTGTCAGTTATTTCACTGATATAAAAAAAATCTCCAAATCAAAACCTTGATTTGCTGCAATAATGTAATAATCATACATCGTTATTTCTGCATTTCTTAGTTTGCATCCATGCATATTGCTTTCCTGTAATATTTGTAAAACCTTGAAATATTGTTCAGTGATGACGTGCTATTTCCAAATTATCTTTTATATTAGATTTCTTTTATGTTTCCCGCTCATTTCCTGCTCATTCCTGACAAGGTCATGCATCCTTAATGCATACAATTATGTCTACTTTTGGTAGAAAAGAGTGAGCAGTTAGCCAACCCAAAGTTTTTCCATTAAACTAGACAACATATAAATGTAATCCCGGCCGCTAAAAAAATGGGAAAAAATGTGCCGACATGGGATTTGAAACCTTGACTTTGGTTTACTAGTAGGATATCCTTTGGTACTGTTTTTGTCTTTATATAATGGTAGAAAATTATTCAATGTTCTTTTTTTAATAAAAAAATATCATCCTGTTTGGCAAAATGAAACACAGCTAAATCCTAATCCTTTATATAGTTCTAACTGGCAATGAAAATTAAATTTTCATATTTGGTCAATTTTTGGGAATAAGGGCCAATACATTCATTTTAGGTTTTTTTTTTTGTAAGCTGTGATAATCAAGCCCAAAGATTTGTACAAAGACTAATTCAATCAAGTTATGCATTCTAACTTTTGGGAAACAAATATATTATTCCTAATATTTTTCGCAACCAATTATCAAACATTAACATAAAATATGTAAATTCTGAGTTCACTGTTAGCCTATAAATAATCAAGATTTTGAATGCTTAGACTTGTGCCAAGTCTTAGAATTTTTTTACTACAACTGTAAGAAAACATGCAAAATTGGATGTTTTTGACCCATTTGCCCTCAAATTGTCCAAATATTAAAAATTGACTTTTATTGCCAGTTAGAACTAACTAAAGGATTAGGATTTAGCTATTATTTCATTTGGCAAAACAAGATAATGTTTTTAAATTTTGTAAAAAATAAGTGCCCACCCAAAATTACTTTGTTAAGTGCCCTGGGCGGTTAATGGAACACATATGCTACATCCTTTTCTCAATTTTAACTGCCTATAGGCAAGTACCGAATTTGGACCCTGGATTGAGCCCAATACAAGTATGATCAATATTGATTTTTAGATACTGCCACAACCTACTTTGTTAACAAGACATAACGTCTTGTAATGACAGCTGACAGATATGTGACCCAACGCAAGTAAATGAGGCTCATGTCGGCAGAAACAAAAATTCAAATTTTATTCTTAAATTGTTCTACGTGAATCAAGAAACATTTTAACACTGACAACAGAGTAATACTGTGTTCCATTCTATAGTTATGAGTAATTAATGTATTGCGCACTGCTACAACAAACACCAAAATTTTGACAGAATAGTTCCATTTTGTTAAAGACGCATTCAGTGATCCCAATGTAAAAAAAAAATGTTTATAAATGGCTTATTAGGATAAGTCATTCAAATTGTCATTTTGTATTTTTGAAATGAAAAATTTGGCAAAAAATGAAGAAAACAGCAGTATAGACAAAATTGAAGCCCCATTCAAATACATGTAGCTAATTTATATACTGTCAGTATTTTTAAATTACAACTTCGTGCAAAATCTATTATTTTGTCTTAAATACACAGCTTTCGGCAGATCCACTATCAGGTTAAGTTAGTACATCTATGACAATGACAAAGGTACCAAAATCTGAATTTTAATGATTTTTACGATTGTCTAGATGAGCAAACACAGCTTTCGGCTGAACCACTAGCAGGCTATGTTAGCACATCTATGACAATGACAAAGGTACCAAAATCTGAATTTTTATGATTTTTACGATTGTCTAGATGAGCTAATCACGTACTGAATGGGCCTTTATTTAACAAGTCAATGGTAAATAGATATAAAACAAGAGCAGCCAAAATCCTTTCATATTTTCAGAAATAAAGTTATTAGTCTGGGAGAGTAGGTTGTATCAGAGAATATCTGAGTGCATTATTTGACCTTGTTGCACAAATTGTTCCCATAAATCAAATTGGTACATGCCAGCATCAGCCTCATTTGCTTGTGTTGAATCATATATGATTAACCTCCCTGCTAAAGCTCAGTGGTCCATCATCTAATAAGGACTCATAATAAAAAAGGGCATACCACAAGGGGCTGTATATGGCTTATTATTGATCAAACAACAATATATTAAATTTGATGTCACTTTCAAAAAAATATAGTGCTTGAAATATATTCAACCGAGTAGAAGATCAAAAATTCAATATGGTTCAAATCTGACCCATTCTGCATGGATGCATTATGTAATGCATGCATTGGACTATTCCACTTAAAATCCATACTACCCCTGTGGAAGATTTGGTAAATATCTTCCACAGCTAGGGAGGGTTTTTTAAATGTAATTGGTCAGGGTTAATCATTATGAAACCCATACTCCCCTGTATTTTGGCTTTACCTATATCTTCCACAGATGGAGTGAGTATTTCAAATGAAAGTTACCCAATTGTCTATTCTATTCAAAACTCATAATCCCTCTGTGGAACACTTTAACCAAATCTTCTGCAGGGGTAGTGTGGATTTTAAATGGAACAGCCCATTTGTAGTCACTGACATATGTGGGACTTCAGTGATGGGTGAATGAAGAAAGACTTGTTGTTGACAAGTACGTTGACAGCTTGTTTCTTACAAATTGGCAGTGATAATAAGGCCAAAAAAAATAATGGTTTGTCTCAAAGCTCACAAGTAGTTTGAAAACAAATGCGAAATGCGATTTTTTTATTTTATTTTTTATTCCCGACTTTTTTCATGGTATTTGGAGAAAAAAATCTGATTTTCGCCAAATTTTTCTGGAAAAACTATAAAAAAAATTTCCGCATTTCTTTTTTTCCAAATCTCACGATTTTACAAATGCGCGCTCGAGCTTTGAGACAAACCTTTGTATTTTTTGGCCTAATGGTAAAATCTATATCAGGACACATCATAGCTTTGTGTAGACTTGTGTAGACTTGTAAAGAAGCAGCCAAGCAAACAAATAAGCAAACATCACACAAAAACAAACAAACTTACTTGTTTCACATCTAGTTCCAGTGAATCCAGTAGGACATTGACATATGAATGTATTGGCCCCATTAACACACACACCTCCATTCAAGCATGGACTAGGGGTGCAGAAATCCACCACTATAATATAAAAGAATAAAAGAGTAAACCTGTTTAATACACAGCACGTTTTGAGGAAAGAAATCTAACACAAATTGTGGTCTTTTTCCCCTACTTTTTAAGGCTTTTATGTACCCCAAATCAATTACTTTTTGGCTACCTATAAACTACAAACTAATACTCAAAGAACTGTGTATTTAACAACATTAAGTTAACGAATGAGCTTAATTTTCACAGATTTTTGAGAAAAATACCCTAATTAGAGAATGAACTGAAATCTATGACACAATAGAGGATAAATAGTAAAAATAAAATTTCCTATCATTTATTCTCATTCGAATTTAGTTAAATATTATGTTAACTATAAAGTTTCCGCACTGTCAAGTTAGCTCAATCGTTAAGGCGTTTGACTATGGTGCGAGAGGTTGCGGGTTCGAACCCTGGCGGTGCCAATTTTGATCTCGTGGAAAAATTGAGTTAGCTTGAAATTCCCTGGACAAGGAACTTACTGCTAATTGTCTCGTTGTAACCCATACTGAAACTCGGGAGCTGATCCTGGTTGCGAAGGTTATTTGTGGAATGTCTAAGGTGTGCCCTTTTGAAGCAGCAAAGTCCCTGATTTGTTGTTAAATGGTTTATGGAATGATGTGGGGCCGTAGTGGTCAGCGACAACCTGTAAAGTGTGCTGAGGCTTGTGGATCAACGTCTAGGCGTTGTGCCTGTGCATAGTGCACTATAAATCACTGCACTTTTTTTTTTTTTTTTTTAATTCTAAAATGAACAAAACTTGTTTATACAACTTGATTTCTTTAGTTAAGAATACTGCAAACGTGTGCGCATATTATATGCACTAGGCCTACACCTACAATACGCTACATATGCCCATCATGACAAGCCTGTTAAGCGTTATCAATACTTGTGATGGCGTAGGGTTGTCTGCAGCCTGAGAGACGACACCCAAAATCGACCAATCAGATTTTGTGTTTACAAACTAGACCACGTCCACTGACTATAGAATTTACAATGATAAACTTACTTTCTAATATAGAGTGCTCTAAATAATAATAATAATTAAAAATAAGGCTGATGTTACAATAGGCTATTCCAGTTGAAATCCATAACCCCTATGGAAGACATGACTTTAATGCTCAGCATGCTAGCCATAGGCTTCAACATAAAAAAGTCCCAAGTTTTGAGATATTTTCTCTAAATATCAAGAGCTATCTCAAGAACCACTGAACCAATACTAGGCGTGTTTGTACTCATTTTAATGCATGTTTCATGCTGATTCCAAATATGATCATGAAAATCTGAAATTTTGGAATTAAAAAAAAATTGAAACTTGTCGTCTGCAGTCTACCACGCAGTCAAATGGGATTTTCTGAATGAGTGACTCCATTTGAAATCATTACCCCCTAGTGTGGGAGATTAAGGTCACAGTATGGATTTCAACTGGAAAACCCCCAATCTTACCTGTAGTTCCTGTGGTGTCTGTCACCTGTCCAACTGGAAATGGGTCTCCAAATTCATCTATAGATGTAATTACAGCTGTGTACTCAGTATTGGTAGTCAGAGCATTAAACATGTAATCTGTTACATGATTAGGAGCCTCAATGACTTCCACAATATTGCCCTGGTTATCAATCAGCATGATTTGGTAGGTGTTGGCTGTGTCCGATGGAGTCCACATGACGGTAAGTGAAGTATCGGTTTTGTCTGTTACAGTTACCATACCTAAATTGGAAGAAAAGATGAATATTGGGAGTTCAGATGTGACCCAAATGTTGCCAATCTATCTGTTGTTGCAAATTGTATTAAATTAAATTAAATAAAATTCAGTGATCTCAGCGAAAAAAATAAAATTGCTTAACAGTGAAGGAAAAGTCACTAATATAGTTATATATTCAGTGGCGGTGCTCTGGGGGCAAGGGGCATACCTCCAAAAAATTTCTTGCCCCCCCTCCCCAGTTTGCTCCCCACCCCCACTTTTAAGGCAAACCCTCAAAATTATGTAAATTTCCACTTTTTGCGGTGATTTTGCGCAAAGTTTGTCAAATTTCCCCCCTGAAATTTGCCCTCCCAATGCCCCCCCCCCAAACAAAATTATGGTGCTGCCACTGTATAAAGTTAATATCCATGTTTGAAATTTGGTGAAAAATGCTGTTATCATGCAACATGGGTCAAGATGGTAACATGGATTGGTATATAATATAGCAACGAAATGTTATCTAAATTTCAGTGGTTTCATTTGATTTGTTACCATTATTTGAGACAAAAAAATCAAATTATGTGTACTTTCTGAGAATGTCATCCTTTTGTCAAGCTTCATGTACACCTCTTGAATTGATTGACAGAAATCAACTTGGCCATGCACAACTAATTACACCATGCTGTTAATAACATGTGGCTGAACCTTCCAACATGGCTCACTCTCTTTCCAATCTGCAGATCTCAGTCTATCCCTTGCATTCACCCATGCATGTTGTAATTTTAATTTTATTTATATGTGATGTGATAATATTAAACAAGCAGGACAAAGGTGGCAATTGAGTAACTGAGATACATGTTAAAAAGGAGCAAAAAACAAACAAACCCATAAATACATAAGAAAATTGACATTTATAAATCTCCTTTGCAATCAAATATACTTGAGATGTAAGGGTTGGGCTATTACAGTTAAAATCTATACACCCCCTATGGAAGATATGATCTTTATAATCTCCCACACAGGAGGTGTAAATTGCAAATGGAGTCACCCATTCAGGTAACCCCATTTGACATTCACACTCCCTGTGTGGAAGATTAAAGTCATATGTCTTCCATATAGAGGTGTATGGATTTTAACTTGAATAGCCCATTTCAGGAATTGCACACATGCATGGTTACTGTGTAAGTTGATGATACTAATAACTCAATTCTCAATACTGGCCTATTTGGATCACATTGTGTCATCAAATGAAGTGAAAATAATCAATAGGTTCCACGGCCGCAACAGAATTGATGTCTCGCCTCCTTTTTCAACCAAATCATCAATGGTTATAACTCTTGCAGTGAGCTGAAAACATTTGACCACATATTGCCTCAGGCAAAACTCACTTGCTGGTAACCAAACACCACACAAGGTAATTTTATGTAACTGACTGACCCATCTGTGTCATACACGGCCTCTAGCTATAACGACAGAATGGCGAGCTGATCACCTCAGTGACAGATGCTAAGCTCAGGAGGGAATTCAAGTTGTGCACAATATTGTTAACCCCATGAGAACTACCTGCTGATTGGCCAAAAAGAAGTTTTCATTTTCAACTGGACCAATCAGCAACATTGTTAGAATAATTTCACCACGCAAATAATTAGGGTGAATTATTTGCAAAGCTCCATTCTGATTGGTGATTAAAGTACAGATATCATGTAATTGACCAATCAGAGGCAATGTTAGATTGGCGGGTAGTGCTCAGGGGGTTCAGGCAGTAGCACCTAATGTGGCTAAATTCTTACTTTCATCTTGAGGGAAACCAGGTACGCTTATCTGCTCCCCACTTGTTGTATACAAAGATACAAAATCTGTTGCTGTGTTGATGCCATTCAGTGTATGCGTAGTTGAACCTTGAGGAACTGGTACCAAGGTTGGTGGAGCAGAGCCATCTGTAGGTCCATGTACAATCAGGAATCCATCATAGGTGCCACCTGCAGGTGGTTGCCACTGTAGTGTTGCAGATGTGGCTGAAGTGGCTGTCACTTCAACATTCCGAGGTGGCAAAGGCACTAGGGAGAAAAAGAAAAACATTCAATTTATTTTTGAGTTACAAGATAAGGCCTTAAACAAGTTGACAGTAACTGACAGCATATAGGGGAGTATATATATTTATTATTATCATAGATATTCAGAGATGCCATGTTAGCACCACTTAACTTGAGAAAAAAAGTCTCATAATGGACTGAAAGTGTAGAAATTATGGTTTTAAAAAAGAAGAGAATTCAGGCAAAAGAAGGACTAAGGTGTTATCTCTGAAGACTAGACAGGCACAAGACAGATACAAACATATAATTGAGATAGATGGCCATTGGATTTAAAGGCAACACCACGAACAGTGATGAAGGACAATACAACTTCAGTCATACTTTCCTGATTCACGAGAAGTAACATGTCACAGCAGATTAACACAGAGTGGCACACACCACATTGATATGTATTAGTTGGGTTCACAATAGTTAAAGATATGTATTCAGCAGTCTTAAATCTTTAAAAAGGCGATAAAATTGGTGGTGAACACCAAACTTCAGAAACTGCAGCCTATGAAGACTTACTTCTGAATAAAACTCTCTACATTCTTTTCTGCAAATATGCCTGTCCAAATAATATGGAGTACAATTTTCCTTCCACCCTAAATATTGTGTGCATTAAAAACATATTGTTACCAACTTACTTGTAGTTGCCATGACTGTGCCACCATCCACTGGTGCTCCACCGGCGCCTATACCTGTCAAACTAATGGAATAGTCCTGACCTGGGTTCAGATTCTGGAAGGCATGGGCAATGGTGGTGGGATCAGTTATAGTGACTGTCTGTGGTGGAGTCTGCCCAGACTCGTCGGTGAGGGTCAGTATGTAGGATGAAGCTCCTGGGATTTGAGTCCAGTCTACTTGGATTATGTCTGTTGTTACTGTACCTAAATTCAGATTGGTCACTGTAGAAAGCAAATAATTATAAAGGTGTAACTTATAGTGCCACACAATCTTTGAAAAGTGCAATTCTAATTTTTAGATCGAAAATGGGAAATGGAAATGGGACTAGACTGAATAGCTGAAGACAACCAAGCTGTATTGGATAGATAGTACAGATAGCTGGGCTGATCTAGATTTCATTTTATTTCACTTTACTTGCAAAAAGCATTAACATCAGTGGCGGCACCAGGAATTTTTTTTGGGGGGCATTAGGGGGGCAAAGTGAATTTCAGGTGGGGTGCAAAATCTACCAATTTTGCACAAAATTGCTGCAAAAAGTGGAAATTTACATAATTTGGGGTCTTTTGCCTCAGAAGTGGGGGAAAACTGGGGAGGGGGCAAGAAGGTAGCTGCTGATTAACATATAGGCCTGTACAACAAAAGCACATACAATCATTGCGCAATAGATTTAAAAACATTTAAAATTTTCATGGAGAAGAATTGACCAGATGGAGGAGAATCAACAAGATGCTCTTTTATTTTTGGTGTATGGATAATATATTTTATTCCAATTCTTTGGTCACATTGGAAACCCTACCAATTTGGGTTATGAAATACACTGCCACCCACATTAGTCAACTTTCTGGCTTGACGACCGAGAAACTTCTGTGTTAAAAAAATGTCAGACTTCCCACCAGAATCTGGTTGTCCGAGACTGTGCAGTTGTATCCTAGACTGCAAAGTTGTGTCCAAATTGACCCTTGACCATGTTTGTTTTTGAACACATATTTGTAGAACTTCTGAGCGGAATCATGTCACAACGGCGCGCAAGACAGTCATGCAATACACAACCAATGTTGCCAGAGAATAATTTCATGAGTTGGACACGATAGGAATGGTAAGTTATTCAGTCATCCCAGCAAGCATAACACAAATACATGCACAGTGTAAATGACAATGCTTACCCAGTGGGCACAGGTTAGGATTTCGACGTTGTATCAACGTTGATACAACGTCGAAATCTAACCTAACCAGATTTCAACCCGATTTCAACCTAGAGATTGGTTGAAATCAGGTTGAAATTTCAACGTCGATACAACGTTGAAATTTCAACCTGATTTCAACCAACTTTCAATGCAAAAAAATTAAGAAGGTTGAAATCAGGTTGAACTTCAACGTTGATACAACGTTGAAATTTCAACCTGATTTCAACCAATGTTTCAACGCACAACTTAATGGCCTTTTTAATACATAAGATATTATTAGGACGAAATAGGCCTATGCTTAGTATAACATGATTAAAGTAATTATATCCATGCCGCATGATCTCCCGATTTATACCGTACTTCCGTTTCTCTTCTTCAAAAGTGGCCCGCCGTGGCGTTCACTACCTCCAACAAGCATGTAATGACTTACGCGAAAACACCGGGTGGTACGGGGTATGCTATACGGCGCCGTCGCCGCTCAATTGGCGGGCTGATGTTGATATAGAATTCCTACAACTTGGTGGAAGCTGGTGCGACAAACACTTGTTGGGGAGGCAAAAAAAAAAAAGGGGGGTGCTTAAAAGTTTTGACCCTTCTAGGGGGTGGCCTTGAAAAAAATAAACTAACAATTTTCCTGTGAAAATTGAGTTTAGGCCTACATGATTTTCGATGGGATTGACCCATAATTTTTATGTCAAAAAGGGGACCCTGAACTATTTGAGAACTGATAATTTTTTTTTTGCATCAGACCCGAACAAGTGTTTTGAACGGTCCCTAATAGGCCTATTGTTATTTGCATATTCTTTTAACCATTTTACTAACACGTGATATCGCCCCGGGTAATGTCCGGGTATCGCCGTCGGCGTAGCCGGCGTCAGAGGTGCAGAGGTCGGCATCCATACGCGGGAGGCAACCGGGTGTGGAGTGAGTGGGCCGTACGCAGCGGTCATGTAGTCGGGCCCTAGCCCCTGGCTGGAGCCGGCCGCATCATAGGCCTCTATGTTTTCGATCATAGTCGGCGAAAGCAGGGGAGGGGGAACGCACTCTCTCAAATTTTTCATGGACGGCAAGTGTTATAGGTAGGCCTATACACGCACGTTTGGCAAGCTATGGTAGGTGGGTGCGTGCGCTCGCGCACATTGCTGGTAGGCCCTACACACACACGTTCGCAAGTGTTGGTGAGTACGCACGCGGGTTCGCAAATGTTTGCGAGTACGCACTCACGTTTGGAAGTTTTCATGCGTACGCTTGCGAACATTACCGGTATGCACACACGTTTGCAAGTGTTTGCAGAAAGCACGCACGCAGCGATGCACAAGTGTTTGCAAAGCACGCATGCGCAATCTCAAGTGGTTATATGATATTGTGGTTTATGGGTACGCATGCACATGCTCAAGTGTTAAGGGTACGCACATGCTCAAGTGTTAAGGGTACGCACATGCGTTTGCGAGTTATTGCAATGCGCGCGCGCGTACACACAAGTACTGGCAAGTACAAGCGTACGTTCGCAAGTGTTTATGGGCACGCATTTGGCATGCGAGTTCGCAAGTGTTCGCAAGTGTTTTCGTGTTTGCTTGTGCGTTCGCAAGTGTTTATGAGTAGGCCTACTGCGGCGTGCGTGCGCGAGGTTATTTGCATGTGCGCATGCCCATTCGCAAGTGTTTGCGCAGTACGCAAACACGTTCGCAAGTATTTGAAAGTGCATTACTGCGTGTGCGCAAGTGTTTGCATGTACACACCCGTTCGCAAGTGTTTATGCGTGCACGCAAGCACGTTCGAAAGTGTTTGCAAATGCAAGCGTGTGCGCAAGTGTTTATGGATACGCACGCACATGTGCAAGTGTTTATGGATACGCACCTGCGTTCAAAAGTTATTTCGGTGCGCGCGTGCGTGCGCAGGTGTTTACAAGCACGTATCGCTTTCGCCCAACACTATGGGATATTGCCCAATGTACAGCAGTGAAAGTAAATGGAGTTACACAAGTACGAGATACATACATGAACTTGAGGCCTAAATTTGCAAATAAAACAGGTTAGTAAACATTTAAATTTTCTTTAAAAGTCTACTTGAATTTTGGACGTATTGCAGCATGTATATTTAAACTTGTTTTTCCATTTTGTATCATCAGGATATGTTAAAATAGTTAAGCTTACTAAGCAGTTAAGATACATGCCTGTTGACTGTTGTTCATGTTGTTCGAGCATATTCTCTAACGCAATGCGAGGGTATCCGTGAGCAAATTCGTTGCTAGTGTTTTTCGAGCAACATGCCTGCTGCATGCTGTATATACGATGAATGCACCATTAGACAGACACGATACAGTCATGACAGTGCCTTGACTTGTAGGCCTACTTTGTAGAAGACTCGGTCATTTGGAATATTTGCTGGGGCAATGTAAATGTAATTAACGAACTAGGCATGCTAGGCCCCTAGCCCTAGTCATATCGTACAGTAAAAGGTCTTGCTTGGTATACTGCTGGGAGCATAGATAGGTGAACCCTAGGCCCTAGACTACGTCCAAGTCATGTTCATGTCATGTGCATGTGCATGATGTGCTAGGTCGTGTATTAAATGATTTTATATTTAGACATTTACGTTACCGGTAGGGGAGTCTAGGTTTGTTTTGTAACTCCGTCAAGTTTTTTGATTTTTTGATATACATTACGCATATTTAATCCTACTGCATATCTATGCCAAATATAATGTTTCTGTGTAAATTATGGAAATAGTTGTGTTTTTATTTAAATGATAATCCCTAAATTGTTATTTTTGTCGTTACAGCTGACGTGTCGTTGCGCCACATGATAAAGGAATCAAAACAAGATCAGTGAAGATTGGCCATGCAATAGACAGACTATAGTCCATGACAATGTATACAATGTATATAGCATCAAGAAAATTGACGTAACATCAGAAAGGTTAGATGCAGCCAAAGATTTCGGATGAACTGGTCACTTGAGAGAGCCATTTAAAAGAATGGCATGGAGCAACTCCTAGATCAACCCTCCTTCTTCCTGCAAATTCTGCCTTTGGGTCCATCGTAGAGCAGTTAGTGCCACGTACTACTCATCAGTTTAAGTTCTAACCTTGTTAGTCATGAAGGGTCAAAGGGTCCTTCATTCCATCTATATCCCGCAGATGGAATGTACTCCCGCCTCAAATTCCAGGAATTGTGAAACGGACCAGCTTCAAATCTAGGCGCCAACCCATCAGCTTAATGATAACAGCTGTTATTGCCTTGATATGTGTCTTAACATACAAAGAAAGAAGGTGAACAACTAAGCAAGCAATACAGATTCTGGTCTAGATTTTCTTGATATTGGTAGTGATGACATCATCAATGCGAAATAAGCCTACTGATAGGGTTGGCGTTTTCGATGCTTATCTCCTTCAGCTAAAACTGAGCACGACAAGGATCCTTTGAACATGTGTTGAAGGGTGGAGTGCAAGCGCAGAACAGTTCCAAAACTATTGATCACATTCTCTGTATGATCTGATCATCAGTCTAAGAAAGTTAGTGTGAAGTTCTTCCATGAAAAAAATAAAAGTATTTAGTTGTATAATCTGTCAACAATTTCCAGTTTAGTTAGCGTATCAAAAGTCAAGACGTAGAAACCATATTTTAAAGATACCTTGCACTTGCATGGTATCAGAAGTTTTAAGTAAGTTGTAGCGTGAAAAAGAAGATTTTTACGCGTTTTCTTCAAGTTAATATTGAATGGATATTCCAAATGCGCAAGCCAGGAAACCCCTTATTAACATTAAATCGAGGTTCATTCAAAAACCTCCATCGTCACCTCTTACGTCACCTCTTATCGTTATCTCTATCTTACGTGTCAGGCAATTGAAATTAAAAATGTTTTCGAGCTCATTCGCAAAAGGTTATAAAAGGTTGTCAGAAAACGGTTAAATGTCGGGTTATATAAAGGTTATATTAAGGGTATAAAACGTTTTCATAACATTAAAAAGATTTTTGATAATCTTCTGACCAGCAACCACACCATGTGTGGCAGAAACGTGTAAATGCTGGGTTATATAAAGGGTATAAAAAAAGTTTTAATAACATTCCAAAAACATTTTTGCAAACTTGATACAAAACATTCTGAACAGAATGTTATTTTGGGGTTGAAAAAATATTTTGCGAAAAATGTTTGCCTAAAATATTTGTAATAACGTTTTAAAACCGTTTTCATGACATTTATATAACCCGACATTTAAATGTTATTAAAGCGTTAAAAAAACATTTTAAGAACATTTCTGTGTTTGCTGGATGCAAATATTTTAACATAATTAGTTATTTAAGTGTTGACAAAATATTTGGCAAAAATGTTTGCATTGATAGTTTACAATAGCATTTTTGAAAACATTGTTAAAATATTGTTGCAGTGTGTTTTTATACATAACGTTTTAAAACGTTTTCATGACCTTTATATAACCCTACATTTTAATGTTATAAATACGTTTTTACCTAAGCCAAAAGCCAAAATATAACTTATCTAAAACGTTTTTAAAACGTTTTTGTGTTTGCTGGGATGATTATACCCTTACATCTTGGCTACAAAATAAAAGTTATTAAATATAATGTTTGGTTTTTAAGATGTGTTTGTTGAAGCGAATACAGATTTGGTGCGCCGGAAACGGTCTGAAAGATTTAAAAGGTGGCCTACATCTATGTGGAAGTCATTACAGATTTATTTCTGAAAATAATTAAATTGCTGTATTTTTGTTCAAATACTTTAATCAATATCTAATGCTTGCATGTAGTGCAACTGGGTATCGTGTATTTTGCACCCTCAATTCATCATGATCAGTGCTTTAATTAAAGCCTATGTGAGCTGATAAATTTGGCGGCCATTTGAAGGTTAAAATTAGGATTTGAAGGTTAAAAGTAGGTCCAATCATCAAATTGAGGCTTATTACGGTAAACTGATATGAAAAGGTGAGAAATTAGCACAAGGTTGCAGGTTTACTCAGTGGTGGCCATCTTGAAAAAACAAATTGGTCAAAATTTTTTGGTCAAAATGAGATTTTTGGTCAAAAAAGTAATTTTTAGTCAAAAAGTAGATTTTGGTCAAAATGAGATTTTTAGTCAAAAATAAGGTTTTTGATCAAAGAGAGATTTTTGGTCAAAAATGAGATTTTTGGTCAAAAATGAGATTTTTGGTCAAAAATGAGATTTTTGGTCAAAAATGAGATTTTTGGTCAAAAATGAGATTTTTGGTCAAAAATGAGATTTTTAGTCAAAAATGTGATTTTTGGTCAAAAATGAGATTTTTGTCAAAAAATGATTTCTAGTCAAAAATGTGATTTTTAGTCAAAAATGTGATTTTTAGTCAAAATGTGATTTTTGGTCAAAAATGTGACCGCAGCACACGGCACTCCACACCCAGTTCCTGCAGCGTATGGGTGCCTACAGCACGGGGCCCTCTGCACCGACAACAACGCATGACCGCTCTGCACGACCTACCAACTCCCACCGGGTTGCCTCCCCGCCGCTGGCTCCAGCGTATGAGTGCCAACTGCGCATTCTGCACCGACTACGATGCGGGCGATATACCCGTGGCTATTCCCCAGGGCGATACCAGGCCTATAATCATGATATAATACACCAGCCGGCCGATTGTGAAACTCTACACGGGTAAGTATCAATTTATTACTATTATTTAGTAATTAGGCCCTATATTTGAATGATAATTTACAAAATCGGGTTAAAATCGGGATATAATCAGGTTGAAATCGGGTTGAAATCGGGTTGAAATCAGGTTGAAATCAGGTTGAATTTCGACGTTGATACAACGTCGATACAACGTTGTATCAAGGTTGATGCCCATTTGCAAATACAACGTGATTTCAACCTTATTTCAACGTCGAAATCGGACGTTGATACAACGTCGATACAACGTCAGAAACTGACCCGTGTGCCCACTGGGTATATACATCTAATTCTTAGGGTTCTCTTTTACTAGGTGATTTTTTTTGTCTTCGATTTTGAAATGGTCAATCAGAGAGGTTACCAACAAGAAACACAGCTGTGCACAGGATTTATCATAAAAATTCCCTTTAAAAGGGAAACAGGTCTAATTCAGAAAAGGGTCTTGGAATAGGTCTTTTAAAAGGTGGATCATGAGGCATGCATTATACAGTTTAATTGATTAGGATAAAGTACACTGATCAATATACCTTTTTTTTTCATAAAAAGGGGAACATGCTCGTGATTCCCTTGAATGACTTTTTATACTGTAAGATTGAAATTTCACCACTCTATCTCAATTCCCTAAGTCAACTAATTGACTAATAGACTAATTGACAAGTGGATGGGGCACCACTCTCACTAGAGTCTAGTATAACAGTGTTGGCTTGAAAAAATATAAATACAGTGCATTATTTTAACCATTAAATTCTCATAATGTGGCTCATTTTCCAAATTGGGCTGTTCCATTTAAAATTCACACTACCCCTGTGGAATATTTTGGAAATATCTGCCACAGGGGGAGTATGAATTTCAAATGAAATGAGCACATTAAGCAGCTCCATTTAAATTCCATACACCCTCTGGGAAAGATTTAACCTGAATCTTCCCCTGAGGGAGAGAGTTTCAAAATGGAATTGCTAATGTGCTCATCCATTTGAAATTCATACACCCCCTGTGGCAGATATTTCCAAAATCTTCCACAGGGGTAGTGTGGATTTTAAATGGAATAGCCCATTCCTAGTTGTTTGTAATTTACCTTGGTTGCCACCTGTAGTCATTTCTGCCAATGCACCAATTTCAGTCCTCACGCCACCGATGATAGCATCAACTCCAATCTGATAGTTTGTATTAGCGTTCAAGCCAGTAATCGTCTGTGGAGATCCTGTAGACTGCAGTACTCGTACATCAGTTCCATCATCACTTATGATAGATACCAAATAACCAGTTGCTCCGGCAACATTGTCAAAGCTTATATCCATGCTGTTAGCTTGTACATTAGAAGATTGGACATTGCCTGCAGTTTCTGTAAAATTGTTTTTAAAAATAGATTTTAAATTTTATGAATAAAATGATGAAGAAAGAAGTAATATTATTGATTCCAGATTAAGATGTTATTTATAATTGCAGGGTACCAATATTTGTGATACTTGTGGATACCGTAAAAACTCGATAGTTAGCATATGTGCTTACTATCAAGCGCTTTTTTAAACATGCAAACATGAACTGCCCTATCCACAAAAGTGTAAAGGGTTTTGAGTAAATCATCGATACACATAGTTATATACGAAGATTACGAACAAGTAAACCTGCCAATTTGTGTCTCAACCCTATTAACTCAGTTGGTAAAGCGCCAGACTTTGGTACAATTTCATGTTTTCAAAAGCACTCGATAGTAAGCACATATGCTAACTATCGAGTTTTTACGGTATATAATAACAATGACCCTATATTCACACCAGAGAAATTGCTTCTTTCAAAGCAAATTCTTCTGATGTGAACACAGTTGGTAAAGCGCCGGACTTTGGTACAATTTCGTTTTTTCAAAAGCACTCAATAGTAAGCATGCACATATGCTAACTATCGAGTTTTTACGGTATATGACAATGACCCAATATTCACACCAGAGAAATCGCTTCTTTCAATGCAAATTCTTCTGATGTGAACGCATGTTTCTTCATTCAATCTTCAGTAACTAATGAAGAACAAATCTTTAAGTGATTGCTGAAGTGATTTTGTAGCGTGAACTCACGCTTGATTTGATTAAGAAAAGTTGTTTGTGTGTGTTTCCAGTTACAGTACTTCATCACTAGGTAACCACACATGTATAAGCTTAATTTGATCTTCATGAAATAAGTTAGTTAGAAACCTGACTGCATCTTCATTTGATTCTCATTAAGCATAATGTGAACGCATGCTTCATTAACTGATTAGAGGTTAATAACTGCGCATCGGTTATTTGGAGGGCATTGTGAAAAATCTAAACATTTTGCTTTGGACCTCGGAATATCGGGATATACCTTGGACAAATTACCGATGCAAAGTTATTAACCTCATTCATAACCGTCAGTTTGATCTTTTAACTTTACAAAATAACACAAAATTTTCCTCAAAAGTTTGTAGAAATAGACAATTATTTACATCTTCCCTTTCCCAAAATCGATCAGGCTAAAACAAGATGACCAATATAACAAAAGTGCGTATCAGAATCTGTGCAAATATGGTAACGCGCAATCCTAATAAGGCAACCAGCGCGCGCGCAGTTTGTTGGATGCAAAATACGGCGTCCGCGGAGGTCAATTGTGTACGACATTGGAACAATTACGCATTTTGCCGTTTTTTGCGGTCAATTGTGAGATATTAATGACCACGATTTGCGTTCGCATTTTCACAAATAATAAAATGTGATTGGATCGCACGCATCGCGATTATTAATGAGGTTATGAATGACGATTAACTAATCTTCATTGAATGAAGGTACTTTCTTGTGTGAAAGGGGGTCAATAATGGAACTTACTTGTAACGCCCATAGCAGACCCAGCTAAACCTTCTTGACCATTCACAATAACATCCACAAGTGCCTGATATTCTGTATTAGCTGTAAGTCCTGTGAAGGTATACTCCGTTGTATCACCAGGGACTGTTACTGTCTGCTGGGAGCCATCACGTCCTACAACGGTCACTGAATATGACTGCGCATTTTGTACAGCATCCCATGTCACCTGCATGCCATGGTCTGTGAGGGCGCCAATCTGTACATTGGCGTCAATTTCTGTGATGAATCAAAAACCAAACAGAGAACATGAATGAAAATAATGTCATATACTAGAATTTCAAATTCCACATGGACATTTTCAAACGAGGCAATTTACACATAACCTGGACTAAATAACAATATGAAGTACATTTTAAAGTACGGTACTTTAGTTTGCATTGTATTTCACTGCAGAGTAAGTATGCCCAGTGGCATAGCCAGGGGGCATCTTCCCCCCTGTGAGAAGTCTTGTGCCCCCCAGGGATGCTGGCCACCATGATATGTAAGATTTTTAGCCCTTTTTTATACTTTTTGCCTCCCTTAAAAGTTGGCTTGCCCCAGCCCCCTTTGCCAACCCTCTGAAAAAGTGCTGGCTACACTACTGTATGACTGTAGCACACACACCCACACCCTATACATCTCTTCCACACACCCACTTCCACACTTCCAACAGTTTGATTGCTCAGTGCCAAAAGTGAGTAAGTGTAATAGTTACCATGTGTAGATAAGTACAATATAATGTGTGTGTAAATTGAATACTAGAACTATAATTACGATTAATTAGTTGATAGTCCATTAATAAAAAGCATTGAAGCAGCATCAATGGTCGATCGCAAGATCAAACACATTTGGCTGTGTTGCCTAAGTGGGTGCTAACTGTTGTTGAGTGTCTAAGCAACCAATTATGGCCACTGCAATATTACCAATCACTAATACACCTGCATGGGCAATCTTTTCCTTTAGACCACCCTCGCTATATACATATTTTAGACACTAAATTATTACTTTTTCATCATGGTTTACTTTTGCATCAAGCTTAAACAGTTGCCAAACACTTTGAAGTCAATGTTTAATGTATTGGAAGGAGGGCAGGGCTTCAATAAATGAGGGAAATTATGGGGTAAAAACAAGGTTAAAACAACTTTTTGAAAACAAGTGAAAACGGCTATTTTGCTAGGAAGGTTTTGTCTCAAAAAACATTTTCAAAATTATCGGAAAAGCAAGAAACATATACCTTCATAAAATCAGCATCACTTCCGTCACATAAAAAGATGATCAGATCAGTAGAAAGTGGCAAAGAATTTGTATAATGAAATAATTTTGTAAATAAAAATATATCGTGTTTTTTGAGAAATTCGCCATCTTGAATAAATGCAGAATTGCGTCACACAGTAAAATACTGTCAAATGCGCTTGGAAATGCTTGATAGGTGAGCCCAAATCGCTGTAAAAATGAGTGTACATCAAGCGCCCGTGTTATGCAACAGTTTTGGCATTTGCATTACCGGTTTTACCTTTAGCTCTTTTACGTCCAAAATTGCGATAAAAACTGGATTTTGGAAGCTTAAAGCTTATTCGATGAAATAAAAGGTATGTTTGTATAGCTAAAAACATGTTTAACACTGATGCGAAAGTTTAATTTGATAAATTTGTAGTTTTAACCTTTTATAGCTCGGGTGGTCTACAGGAAAAGATCGCCCCTGCATGATAAATTCCAAAGATATCAGTTTACTTTAGGATGAATTACCTAGAGGAATAAATGTAATATCTGCCAAGTCGCTGAGTGTATCTGGCATCACCTGTGAGAATAACATAAATCGGTATTCTTCATTTTCTCTGAGTCCATCTAGTATGAACCCATTGGTTGTTTTGCTTAATGTTGCCTCATTGTCACCAACATTCTGTCCCTGATAGAACAGGTAGTATTCGTCATAGTTACCATCAACTGGTGGGTCCCAGGTGATGGTTACCATAGTTGGACTAGTCTGACGGAGGATTACGTTCTGTGGAGGATTAGGTACTGCAAGAAAATGAGGGACACATACAAGAGGAACAGTTATCATAAAAGTGTTCAACAAAAGATTAGTTGCACAATCTTGTCATTTTCTTCTTTGTTATTAATTTGTAATAATTATTTACCATAGAAGTGATGATGTGTCAGGATTAACTACCATAGCAATAGGTTAAAACAATTTTTGAATATATCACACTGCACTACTGACCTAGTACATTCACACTGTACCTCCGCATTGAACCATAGATGTCAAAAAACAGGGCCAAAGACCTGGATCGTAATTCCATAGAATATTCATATCATGCTGATCACACACACCTGGAAGATTATAGTATCTTTGAAAATAGCTGTATTGTATTCAATCTATGATTGCAGACATACACACAGGTGATGAGTGCAATCAGCTTGTGGAGTAGGGCAATATATTTAAAAATTGTTTTAACCTACTGCTATGGTAGTTAATCCTGTTACATCATCACTTCTTCGGTGAATCGGCAGCATCAGTATGTATTATTACTAAAAACAATAAATCATATTACACGTACACAACTCAAAACAATACTTACATGTGATCACATCAGTCATTGTTGTCAAGTCAACAACTTCTTGCACACCATTATTTGACACTACCGCATCTATCTGCACATTGTGTGATATGCCTGTACTTAGTCCCATAAATCTATGGGAAGCGAGGGCAGCAGCAGGTACATCAAACATCTGCACTGCAGACCCATCAGCAGGTGTGACGGTCACTCTGTAATGGGTCACTCTCCTACCATCATTGAATGTAGGTGGTCCATTAACCCAGGCGATTGAGAATGCATCGGTGGTAATTGCTTCCACAGTAGCAGGAGGGAGTTCTGCAAGAAGAGAATTAAAAAGACGTTTTTCAGAACTGTTAATAGGAGTTTCCTATATAAAAGTGCCTTTGGCTATTCCAGTTGAAATCCATACACCCCCTATGAAAGACATGACTTTAATCTTCCACACAGGGGGTGTAGATTTCAAATTGAGTCACCCATTCAGGTAACCCCATTTGAAATTCACACTCCCTGTGTGGAAGATTAAGGTCATGTCATCCATAAGGGGTATATGGAGTACTTGGAATAGGCCATTTCTGGGAAAGGCCGATGGTGAATACTAAGATGCTAAAAGATACTATGCATTTCTTAAACCTGTGGGCATGGTTATGTAAGACATCATGAATATATCTCAAGAACCTCAACACCTGTAAGCTGAGGTGATATTTGAATTTTGTTCACAATTTTTGTGAAAATCTCAACATCGGATCCGTCACTATGGATTTTACCGTAATGTTAAGATCCATCAGTACGTAATACACCTGACAAAATAAATACAAAAAATAAATGAAATTCTGACTGACATATCTTGTCTAATTACACAGGGTACTTGAACACAAGCAAACATTTTTGATTTTTGCTTAACAAGATCATCTAAACTTTGTGTCTCCTCGATTAAATACACAAGTTTCCATGTTCAAAATCTCAATACGTACGTATATCATCCTGCTGAAAGACCAGTACTGCTGCCTCACTCTGTATTCCATCCCTTATAGTAAACAATGACAAATCGTACTGAGAAGCATCAGGTGCCAAATTATTCACATCAAAAGTAGTTGTACCAGCAGGTAGCTCCATCCTGATATAGGGATTGGTTGCTGGATCTCCTCCTATTGGATATGCCCATACTACATAGTTTTCACGAGGTGTTGCTCCTGTAATGCCACTGATGCGGTATGTGGTGGCTGATGGCTGGGTTACGGTGCCACTTGGTTGTGGGGGTAAACCTGAAACATCATGGAACAGCATTAGTATCTGCATAACTCGTACATAAAAACTGGTTTGTGCAACTTCAACTCACCAATTTATACTTTGTTTGAGTTACAATTGGCGAAATTTATTCAGTTTTTGGCTCGCATAAATTTACTTATGCGCGCATCAGTCACACATTACGCAACTAGCGCAAGGGGTAAAATAACAGTTTTTATCTGAGTTCTACTTTTGAAAGCGAGTAGCTCCCTGTACACAGGAATTTGGTGTGAACCAGGCTCTACTTTGAGCATACCAGGAGCTTGTTTTATATTGCCTTGGCTGGTATTTAAACTGCATTCAATCACTTGTGTTACTGAGGTAGACAAAAGAATGATGAAAGTTTTTAACACAATACAATATAGCATAAATTTTTAAGTGGCATAAAATCCACCCAATTGGGCAGTCACAACAGTAGTTTGTTTGCAGAGGGGAGCCAGTAATGGCCGTATGAATTCTGACAATCACTTGGCTTGTTGGATTTGTCTATAAGTTCTAATGGCAATTGTCCTGTTAAATCGGTTTATCAGTTCTACCATAGGCCTGAAAAAAAATTGTTTGATTGGCATAACCCGACCTACCCTAAAAGTAGGCCCGACCATAGAATGTTTTTTTGGCCAAAAAAATAATAATAATAAACATTAAATTAAAAATTAAATTTAAAAAAAAAAAAAGTTCCAAAGCCTTTATCAAACGCAATTTACAACTTAAATATTTAAAAAAAACCTACCTACATACCCTAATTTTGTTACACCAATCAAACTATTTTTTAGGCCTTAGTATAGCTTTACATCACAGATAAGAGAAACCTATCTTTTTCTCACTGCCTGAATCTAAACAAACAATATGAAACAAGTTTCATAAAAATGACACTTGTACGTACCAAATTGTTTTGACCCCTGTACAACTTAAAAATTGACCTTTGACACTTTATGAATGCAATTCACACGTACCAATGCATTGCATTGGATTGCTAATTTCGGCTCGCTCTTTATTTACATTTACACTGAAAATGATCTTGTTTTTTCACATAGCTGCATATAGGGGACAATATTTAACAATGTATTTAAGTTTGAAGTTAATCCATATCCCAAAACCAATAGGGTTACCCCCCTCCCCTTATTTTCATACATGACAATAGAATAGATGTATGGATGTTTGGTCAAGAGCTTCAAGACAGAATTAAAGATATATTGGCAATAATACATACGAGGATCTCCTCCACCAATCTGGGCAACAGTTGCATCCGCAGGCACACCTCCAGTGACAGCAAAAACAGCAATTTGAAACTCGTTGAGATCAATGGGTTCTTCTACAGGCAGTACATAACTAGTTGCAGTGCCTGGAAGTTCTATACTAGCTACATTGTTTGGATTAGCATCATACCTGCAAAATAAAATTGATGACAGAAAAAAGATAGATGAGTGGACCTATTATGATATGTAACATGTTTGTGTTCAAGATGCTATCTAGCTGTTGTGCCATGCAAGGCAAACAAAATACAGTGCCCATTGTCTATGGCAGAGTCAGGCAGCGAGAATCTGTTCACACCCATGAAACCCCAACTTGCAAAACTTATGTTGCTTTAAAGCCGGGGGGTACTCAATACAAATGACCATACGGGGACGTGCCGCAAATATGGGTAGCATTTTCAGCCTCTTGGTATATCAATGACCCCTTTTCAAAGCCTATTTTGGTATATGAATGGGTCCTTTTTTTCAATTTTTTAGCCCAATTTTTCCTTAATATAGCTAAAATTTTCAAAATTTTCCCAAAAACTACAATTTTGGTTAAATTCGGCCGAAAATTTTGACTTTTGGTATATCAATGGGTCCAAATTTCTTGAAAAATTGGTATATTTATGGGTCCACTTTCAAATTCTCAGCGGCACGTCCCTACCAAAACCAAACTTGAGTACCCCCCCCCCCGGGCTTTAAAGCCATATGTAGGATTTGCTCCATAGCAACACCCTCAATTTTTCTGGAATTTCTACTTTTTGCATGATTGTAATGCCCAATAGTGTACTAAAATTCCTTGTGAAAGACTAAGTCTGAAGTGGTTTGAGGGAACGGACAGCAACACTTTGCAAGGAATGTCTTGATGATATCAAATAATTTTTTGAAATTCACGATATGATACAAATTTTATGGCAAATTATTAAAAATTTATCATTTTTTAAATTTGTGATAATTAACAGACCTCAAAGTAAATTTCATTTATCTAATGATATGTACTTAAAGTGTTCATAGCTGGGAGTACAAGCCGTCCATCATTTCAAAATTCTGACATTTTGTATTGAAGATATACATTTTCCCCAAAAGACCTAACATTTTTGTTATGGGATACTTTGGTGATAATATATACATTTTTTTCTTGATCCCAACTCGAACTGGAAAAAAAAACTTGGTCCGTTTCAATTCGATGATCACTCACCTTGATCCGGCCTAACCCGATAATATACCCTAATTCGACCTGATCTGTAAATTTCGACATTTTGTCAATCCCATATGCTTTCGTTAGGCCTGCACGACTAAGTCGCCAATTAGTCAAAGTCGCGACTATTTGACGATAGTCGCGACTATGACTAATGATTGCCAATTATACGTACAGCTTTACTGTCGTGAATACAATGTTCCAATGTGCTGATTGTACTAGTTATTGTTTTGGTTATGAAGAACCCTCATTTTGACAGGAGCACCAATGCAGTGAATGAACAAAAAACGTAAGCTTAAACTTCAAGCAAATTTTGACCTTTGATTGTCGCCAATAGTGGTACATGTAGTCTCGACTATTTGGCGATTAGTCGACTGCTAAAAACAGAGTCCAGGGGGGGGCTTTGGGTGCTGAGGCCCCCCCGCACTTTGTTAAAAATCATGTAAAATCAGCCGTTTTTTGGTAATTTTAGCCATTTAACCCCCCGCATAACTCTGAAAGCTTCAATTTTTTTTAATTTCTACTCTTTCCATGTTTGTAATTGATCGGTGTACCGTACTAAAATTCCATGTGAAAGACTAAGCCTGAAATGCTTTAAGGGGTACTACACCCTGTGGTAAATTTGTGACTATTTTTGCATTTTCTCAAAAAATAATAACACACTGGTAAGAAAAGTGGTGTATATTATTGGGGCAAGGAATCCAATTACTACACTGAAGTTTCAGTGACTCAAGGCAAGCGGTTCAGTATGATAGAAAACAAGCGGTACCTTATTTCTTATCATAAATAACAAACCGCTTGTCTTGGGTCACTGAAATGCCAGTGTAGTAATTGGATGCCTTGCCCCTATAATATACATAACTTTTGTTACCACTGTGTTATTAGTTTTTGAGAAAAATGCAAAAATAGACACACATTTATCGAGGGGTG
This sequence comes from Amphiura filiformis, assembly GCF_039555335.1. Lineage (NCBI taxonomy): Eukaryota > Metazoa > Echinodermata > Ophiuroidea > Amphilepidida > Amphiuridae > Amphiura > Amphiura filiformis. Next base: position 60,576,943 of record NC_092631.1, on the reverse strand, counting down.
TAGTACCCCCTTAAATTACAGAATTTTGAGCCTATAATTTATTCGCCAATTCTCTCATATAGCTCTACAGATAAGCGGTGTTCTTAATTTTACCACATTATTTTGGCTTCTAATGATCAGAAAAACTCCTTTACAGTTGTTGTTACTAATATTTAAAAGAATAACAATATTAAAAATTTAACCGAAACCATACATCATGGGTATAAAGTTAAAGTACCAATTTGGTCCCTAAGAAGTATTTCACTGATTCCATCCCTTACTTTTGTACCCTTTCATCCAATTTGCCTGGAAAGAGGTGTAGTAATTTGATATGGTTGTGGGTACACTGGAGGATATATCACAATACCTGAACTGAATATTTATTGAGTCTGGTACCCCTGAAAGATCTGCAGCAGTCCATGTAAGAGCAAAGTGACCAGGACTTGTAGCTTGGAGCACAGGTTGTCCAACCCATGTTACTATGGATAAAAACATGAGAAATAAAATGTGTAAGTATACATGTAATGAGCATGTTCAATACAATTTATGTTAAGCCAAATAAAAAATATTATTTGTTTTACGCCTTCCTCCTCACTTTCTGGGTTAAGTCCCATATTTTTTTTTTTCAAATTAAATTTTTGAAGTTTTTAATACTTTAGTAAAATGTTATACTATGCTGATAAACAAGTTTATTAGTCAGCATGAATCACTTGCAAGTATTTTTGTGTAACGTTAACTCTAAGGGGTCGGTCTAACCCCTCATAATTTAAAAAAAACAAAAAAAACATAGGTGTAGATCCCGGGGGGATGGAGAGATAAATCCCCCACAATATTTGCCAGGGAGGATGGTCCATACAATCATCCCTCCCCAATGTTGACGCCTGTATGTGGGTTTTTGACCAAATTAACCTCATATTTGGCCATTTAATAGCCCCTAAAGCACTTTGTGCTAATTTATTCCACTTTTGCACCATTTTTCATCACTTTAGCTTCAATATGGCAAACAAAATTGCGCGCTTCATGTGCATTTCTACCATAAACTTATTCTGTCGCCAAATGGTGCTGGATTCACTATACTTCAAGAAATTTTGTCCAACTCTATCCCCCCACCCCCAATGTCAAAAAGAAATCTACGCCACTGAAAAAAAAGGCCTCATAGTTTTCCTGACAGATACTAAAATCGCTAGCAATGTCAATTTTACACGAAAACTGCTGCATTTTGTCAATTTAGGAACAACAAATAAAAAGTCAGCTCTCTCCCTCTTCACTTCAAAAAAGGTGGGGATGTGAAGCAAATTTGGCCTTAATAACACATCAACAGCTTGTCATCACCCTAGCTACAACTCAGTCATTTTTTGTAATTTTGAGAACCAGTATAAAATATGGTTCAAGCATGCATTTAAAGCCTTAATGTATGATCTTTTTAAATTTTTAGATTTTTCTTTTTTTCTTCCAAAATGATAATATGCAATCATTATGAAAGTTCTCAATACATTTGGACGCGAAAAACATTGGGAATTTGCAAAGAAACAACATCATAAACTTCACCTCTATTACTCGAAATATCTCGCACTATTTGGAGTAATTAGGACCGGACGGCGAGTGTGGCCTCAGAGTTAATCTCCTACGTAGCCAGTTTGGTTACGCTCCCTCCACATGTGGAGGGAGCGTAACCAAACTGGCTCTGTAGGAGATTACGATTTGCGAGTCGTTATGACATATTATCATAATCTAAAAATTATGATAATATGTCAGACCAACAGAAAATCATCCCGTTTTACTACAATAGGGCGAATTTGACAGATTGCTCATAGATTTAAGTTGGAACATGTGTAAGTATTACAAATATGCCAAAAAATCGGTTTTGAAATTCTGAAAAAAGATCATACATGTACATTTGTACATTAAGGCTTTAAACATACATGTATTTATTCACCAATCTTTGCGCAAGTTAAGAACAAATGATAATAAAGTTTTCTGATATGCAACAGTAAGAAAACACTAAACCCACACAAAGACATGTCCAGGTCATGCATTGTCAGGTCATGTTTTCCCTGGCATGGGCATGGTTGTGTGGTATTTGGCCAATAAATGTCATAATGCTATATAGCATTAGCATAAATATTTCAGCTTTACCTCATATAGCAACAAGTTTGTCTTCTAAATTTTTTCTAACATATTTTATATGTTACACATGAATCTCCATATTATATTAATATTCTCTCTCATTCATTCTTTCAGTCATTTTCCAGGTCAGATACTTGAGGCTATAATGGGAATGTAACCCATGAGCAACTAATTGTATGCACTAATCATACAATGAAAAAAGTTAATAGCGTGGGAAAGTGTCAGCCATTATAAAGATTCCCTTTTTTCTGGGTTTTGTAAATATTTCTCCAGTATAGCAGCTGCTGCAGTGCTGGGCAGGGCAATCACTTTAGCTGTTGTGCCACTAAAAATGGGATCCATGTTCCACAGTTATGCGTACGCTGTAGAATAGAAATTGGGTTGAGTATTTTCGCTCATATTCTGGATGGAATCCCCCTTTTTTACTTTGCTTTATATTGGGATCACCCTTCCTCAGTCATGTGTACGAGCTATTACGCTGTAGAAATTGGGTTGAGTATTTTGAATGCTTTCGCACGCGTTCGCATCACATAGGATTGATTCATTTTCCTTGCGGGTTGATGCATATATATTTGCTCATATTTTCAAACATTTTTAGAGACAATTTTGTTATAAAATTAGCAAAAACCATGGCTTTTCTTCTCGTGTATGAATAAATGCGCATTACTTGTTGCTCAAGAAATTGTACAAAATAATGCACTTACATTGTACATGTATATACTGAGATGTTGCTTCGGGGCTCGTGCATTAGATGCATTAGTACGCGTGCATTATTTTGTACAATTTCACTCTCAACAAGTAAGACGCATTCAAATTATGGCTGAATGGACAGAGAGTAAATTTCACCCTGTCCATGTAGTGATTTTCCAAAAATAACTATAAAAACTGGTAATATTTGCAAAAAAACAATGAATATCTGTGCATTTTTAATGGAAAAATCAAAATCAAAACATCCATTTTGCTATCAAACTTGCAGACTCTTTTTAGTATACTTTTAAATCTCACTTGGGATAAACATCCATTTTTGAGTGCAGGAGCAGTAAATAACAATGCATTTTACACTTGCGTTTGGTCATATAAAATCACAAAAATAATGAATAATGAATAATGAATAAGTTACCTCAGTTGTTTCTAGAAATTATGTGACGGGAAACTTAAGATTGATTGCAACAAACTTGATTGCATACAAAGCTTGTTCTTCCGCTAAATTTCACTTGATTTTCAGTCTAATTTTCAAATTTGGACAAATTTACCAATAAATGAATACTTGTTAAAGCCATATTATAACATTTCTTTAAAAATAGATTTGTATTTATTTTCCATAAAATGTCCGCTAAATTTCACTTGATTTAACTACATGTAGTCTAATTTTCAAATTTGGACAAATTTACCAATAAATGAATACTTGTTAAAGCCATGGATGTGTCCTCTCGCCTCTCCTGTTCCTCATTTTTATGGACAGGATCACCCAAGAAGCAAATCTAGATGAAGAAGCTCTCAATGAACTACTGTTTGCAGATGATCAATGTCTCATCCACCAAGACAGCCTTAGCTTACAAAACCACACCAACAGACTGCACGCAACCTGCCAAAAGTATGGCATGAGCATAAGCATCCCAAAGACAGAAACCATGCTGATCAGCCGATCCCAAAAGACCTTGGACATCAAGATTGACAACACAACCCTCCAGCAATCAAAGGAGTTTAAGTATCTGGGCAGCATCTTTACTGAAGGCGGGAAGATAGACCGAGAAATTGAAACCAGATGCCAGAAAGCAAACAACATCACCTTCATGCTTGGGCCTATACTTTCCCACCCAGCTGTGCCAATGGATGCAAAAAGAACAATCATCAACGCAATCTATACCCCGACTCTCTGCTACCAGGCACAAACATGGGCTATGAACAAAAAGACTGAACAGAAGATCACCACCTGTGAAATGAAATGCCTACGAAAAGCTGTAAACAAGACACGACGGGACAAAATTAGGAATGAAGTCATCAGAGACATGGTTGGCACCAAGCCTATGCTAGACCAGATTGAAAGCCATCGCATCAAATGGATTGGTCATCTTATGCGCATGCCCACAAATCAACCAGCCCTGCGGTCCTACAACAGCAAACTGTCCGGTACCAAACCTGTCGGAAGGCCAAGAAGAAGATGGATTGAGGGGGTCAAGAAAATCCTGACAAGGCACAATACCAACCTGACAGATGCTACCCATGCAGCCCAAGACAGACGTCCCATCATTTCCCCGCGACTCTGAGAGGAATAAGCGGAGGACAAAAGTAAGTAAAGTAAGTAAGTAAGTTAAAGCCATGTATATTATAACATTTCTTTTAAAATAGATTTGTATTTATTTTCCATAAAATGTTAGCTTTTACTGTCAGATATATATCCCCTTTTAATTTTGAGCCTAACAAGTGAGGTAAAGCAAAGAAAATTGGAATTTACTACTTGCGCTATTAATATGTTACTCCGGCGGTTGTAATACAGTATGATCCTCTGGGGTGTGTGTGTGTGTCCCGCACGCCGTGTACGTAGTATGTGTTATGAACATCGCATACGTGTTCGACTAATATTATACTAATATTAACTGTCTATGAGTGTAATGGTCGAAATATAATCATGAGGTGAAAGATGGATTGTTCCATTCCACGAGCCGGAACGGCGAGTGGTATGGAACAATCCATCTTTTAATACATAATATTTTTTTTATAAAAAAAAATATAAAAAAATATTTTTTTTATATCACTCATACATAAATTCTATTACTCAAAAATACTATCTAAGATAGGGAATACATTTTTTCATCAACATAATACTATTATTCAACTTTTGATCTTTAGGGCTATTTCACGTTAAGCGTACACTTACAGTCCCACAGAGGGTCAAAATTAGAAGTCCTTAAATTCATAAAAATTCTATGATTTTTAGAACTTCATGATGTACCAAATTCAATTCCAAAATATCAGAGCGTGGGATCATCAATAACATTGTTAAATTCATCACTAAAGTTTCAATGGGAAAATGCATGGCGTCTGAGAGGACATTTTGTTTAACAAAACAACAACCACTTCAGTGCTATGTAGTTCAAATAATGTATGGGTCAAAATTATTTGCATTTGTTTACATTGTTCATCAGATGATAATACACATTTTTTAATCATGCTATATGACATTTTTTGTTTAAAAATTAAAGTGCGGGCTTCTGCAAATCCAGAAGCAAGTTAAACGATTGTTGAAAAAACATGAAACTCTTACTTTATTACAACAGTATATCCTCTTGTGTATCATTTTTCTTATCATAAATGTTAGTTCTGATGTGTTTTAATTAAATATTGTCAAGTTCCCATATTTTTCAGTAGAACTTGTGTTTTCTGAGCTTTCCAACGTATGTGTGTCTGGAGAGGACATTTTGTTTAACGATCAGTTTGCACTTTTTTTCACTGATATTCAAGCAGCATACTTATCTTCATCAGTCTAAAAGTTTTCATCAGGTGTTATTACACACAATTACTGCTAAAAAAGCATACCATCTCTTGTATTTTACTTTTAATGAAGGCTCCTGTAAATCCAGACACAGGTCACAGCTATTTGGTGAGGCATGAAATCCACACTTTCACCATCAAAACATATCTTGAAAATAGATGTTTCTGACTACAAATGTTCACTTTAGATGTGTTGTCAATATCTAGATGAAACATTCACTTGAAATAAAAGTACATGCTTTTTGTGAGCTGTTACGGACCACAGTTTTTGGTTGTTCTGGAGAGGACATTCTGTTTTAAAACAAGATGATATCATCAGATATTGGCTACTTTGAGTATTGTGATTAAAAACTAATGCCTTGTCTTGTTAGAGGGAAGGAGAAGGTTAATTTTGTTAAAATAAAGTGAAACATTTACCCTTGATTTTGTGTCAATTGCCGATTTACCCCTGTTCTGGAGAGGACACACTTTTAACGCGGAATCAAGACACCAAAACTGGCAGGTTGTGATATTTTATACAAATATCCTCAGAACTAATTGTCCTGTTTTATGATTGCGGAACACCCTGAAGATTCTACAGATGCAAGTTTTGGCGGGAACTACCAATTTAGTTTCAATTTTGATAGTACTTGTTTTGGAGAGGACATCGCTTTTTTTGTTTAACGCAGAATCTACATAATTACAAAAATTGTCATAATTTTCACAATACTGGACCAATTTATGCCAATTAACTTGCATTGCATTGTTTATGCTTCATACTTTGTTACCAAAGCAATAGCTACAAAGGAGGCTTATTTATATTCCTAAGAAATCATTCACAAGACATTAAAAATATGAAGTGGGACTCCAGAAATGTGTTGAAAATGCATGTAAATGCAAAAATCTGATATAAAAAGTTGTCAGAATTAAATGAAAATGCTCCTTTAGCTTCTCCTCCATAACACCCATCTAATAAAATCACCCACATTATATAATGTTCCAAATTCAGGTAACCAGAAATGCTGAAGCACCATTTTGAAAAGTGCACACTTAACATGAAATAGCCCCTTAGGCAAATCCAGAGATTAAAACTTACGTTTCTTAGCTTTCGATAGCAGGGTATGCCATCTTGATCACAGGTGCTTTCCAGGCTCACTGCACAGGGTTGGCGTGATTTAAATCAATTGATTTAAATCATGATTTAAATCACGATTTAAATCAAATGATTTTTTTTTTAATCACTGATTTAAATCAACTTTTTCAGTTTTTACCATTTTTGATCAATTTAAGTTAATTTCTATCTTCAATTGACTGTTTTACTTCATTTGTAATGCTTCTACACCTTTTGGATACAATTAAATACCTCTATGTTGTCATTATCTATTGCTAAAAAATCATTTTCAAGGTGCAGAATTCAGCAGGTTTTTTCCCATGATTTAACCAAATTTTTTCATTGTAATTTTCACATCTAAAAATGTGTTTTGATTTTTTGTAAATACCTGATAGGATTGTGCATACATGTATGTTTAGCATTCCACTGGTCTCTTTTGACTTTATCATGGGGCATAGCAGTTCTTGGAATTAAAAAAATCAAAAAAATCGATTTAAATCAAAAAAATCCGATTTAAATCAAATAAATCGATTTTTTTGATTTTAAAAAACAAATCAAAACAATCGCCAACCCTGTCACTGCATCTCCCGCGGGAACTGGTAGTCTCGTTCCTACGATGTGATGTGTGCTTAATCAGTGAGTCATATACGTGGTCAAGAGAATACATTCCAATGTCTCTGTTCATGGTTTTGTCGCCCCCTCTGCGAATCCATATTGCTTCACGGATCTTCCTGGTGTATTGATTTAAGTCTTGACGACGGCAAGATTCCATTTCTTGATACCCTAATTGTCCGAAAACAAGATGGAACTATCAAATTATTGGTCTATCGTAAAAAGACCCACACAGACCAATATTTGAACTTCACCTCACAACATCCGCTACACCAAAAACTTGGCGTTATAAGAACACTCTTAGACAGAATGCACAACATAGTGACTGAAGACGAAGACAAAAAGGAAGAGGAAGAAAGAATAAGAAGAGCCCTTGCAAACTGCGGCTACCCAAAATGGACAATTGAAAAGGTCAAACAACAAATGCAAAACAAGCCAAAGAAAGACACAAAAACCAAAAAATCAGACAATGATCCATCAAAAGGTATGGTCGTCATTCCATACATAACATAGTGACTGAAGACAAAGACAAAAAGGAAGAGGAAGAAAGAATAAGAAGAGCCCTTGCAAACTGCGGCTACCCAAAATGGACAATTGAAAAGGTCAAACAACAAATGCAAAACAAGCCAAAGAAAGACACAAAAACCAAAAAATCAGACAATGATCCATCAAAAGGTATGGTCGTCATTCCATACATAGAAGGTCTGTCAGAGAAGCTTCAACGAATATTTTGGAAACACCGGATCGCCACTGCCATGAAACCCCACAACACTTTAAAGAGCCTGCTAGTCCATCCCAAAGACAAACAGGAACTTGTGAAGTAGTTTACAGAGTTGATTGCAAAGGATGTGACAAAATGTATGTGGGCGAAACAGGTAGAGCATTTGCAACAAGACTTAAAGAACACCAAAAAGACGCTGAGAAGATAACAAGCAACAGAAATTTCACCAGAGCGAAGAGGAAAGAATCATTGACAGAACAAAATAAGTCCGCCATTACTGACCACATATCTCAAGAAAATCATGTGATCAACTGGGAGGGGGTGAAAATCATAGACAAGGACTCAAATCAATACACCAGGAAGATCCGCGAAGCAATATGGATTCGCAGAGGGTGCGACAAAACCATGAACAGAGACATTGGAATGTATTCTCTTGACCACGTATATGACTCGCTGATTAAGCACACATCACATCGTAGGAACGAGAATACCAGTTCCCGCGGGAGATGCAGTGAGCCTGGAAAGCACCTGTGATCAAGATGGCATACCCTGCTATCGAAAGCTAAGAAATGTAAGTTTTAATCTCTGGATTTGCCTATCAAAAGTTGAATAATTTCACGAACAATCCTACAGATGAAACTTTTCAGTGTTAAACATAATACTTATGTTTTGCTGTGACATAATTCACAATTTGCTGTCCACCCCATAACTATATTGGTGAGTCTGAGAGTCAGCGCACGGCCTGGCGCAGGCGCACTACGGCGCAGCACTATGATAGTAAAAACTATCACACCGAGAGGGTGATGGTAAAAATGACAAATGGTAATCAACCAATGAACTGTCTAGAATTTATGTATGAGTGATATAATTCTATATATTAAAGTCTTGATTTTTGCAGAGAATCTTTGTTTACTAAAGTACATTACAATTGTGTAAAAACCTGAATTTAAAATTTTGTTGAGGGCGTTCTCCTCAGCAAATGTTATAATATGGCTTTAAGCTTCAACAATAATTATTACTTTCATGATACTGGGTGATCGGTGCATTTACATCCACAGATGAAGGAAAAAATGTAATATGTAGGTATGCCAGGTGAATTCAAATTTGCCTTCAAACTGCATCATTTTATATATCAAATTAAAGCCCTTGAGTAAAGAAAGCCAAAACTGAAAATATTTTTGTCATAGCACTTTCCATAGCAAAGTTACATCTTGTCAAAGATTAGGCCCTAGTGACTTCCATCAAAAAGATTCAGCTAACAAAACAGTCTCATCATGATATGTGGAACTGCTATCAAAATCCCTCTAAAATTCCATGTGCGAGTGTCTCATCACCATAAAAAATCATATATTTGGGTCAAGTGAAGTATAGACAACATATTTTGCAGGTTTCCTTGACCTACCTGTTCTTTTTAATTTCTATGTAAATATGAATTGTGTTCTACATTGTAGGTGAATTTGGCTGACTAGCAAATGTGTTAATTAAGGTTTGCCTGGCATACCTATAATATATGCCGATCACCACCAATAAGCTATTAATCGACCCGATTCGGAAACTACTGATCTGATCGGTCAGACACTAATTAATTATATCTGCCAACTTACACCTTAGTCCGAAGTTGCTCATGCTGAGAACTTCGAATTGGAACTATAGTACGGAGTGACTTGGCCTACAGTATAAACTGGGCTACTTACACCTGGTCAGCTTGTTAAGCTTAAAGTTAAAACAGTACCTAACAATACCGTAACACAACAAGAACTTACAATGAATGTCTATGTCAGCCGGCTATGTCAGTCGTGCACTACACTGTCATTGTAAGCTGACTCCCACATGGAACACTGGCCAGTAATTCTTCAAAATAAGATTCAACTTTAACTTGTTTTTGTGAATATTTCCAGAGTACTTCGTTCAATAGTACTACAGTCATGACAGTAGTATTAATTTTTCTTGTTGTATTATTTTCTAGATATAATGGCCTACGAGCTGTCTCAAAGTTAAAGTCGCCGCCAAAAGTCACGCCACTCAAGGGTGCACACCACCAATAATACAGAGCGTCACATTGAAACACACGTGAAAATGCCTCTCTTCTTTGCGCGATTTTATACCTTTTCGGTAACAAATTGAAAACTAGTGGCAAATGGTGGTCATAGACCACAAACCTAGCTGGGGCGTGTTGGTGTTGTGGAGGTATCTGACGTCCCCTGCAAAACAATATTCCCCTGGTCATGATGTTTGTTGTCACTAAGGGGGGCCCTGAAAATGTTTGACCCTCCTAAAGGGGGGGCTGAAAAATGACCACAAATTTTCCTGGGAAAATTGAGTTAATATGCTTTATGGGGTTTTCATGTCAAAAGAGGGGGGGCTGAAATTTTTGAGGTCTGTAAAGCCTAACAGGTGTTTGTGAACGGTCCCTTTATCATTGAAATAATTGTAACTTTTCTCAACGAGATCGCAGATAAAATGCTGCCGAAGTTCAACGAGATTATTGATATGCTCAATATCCTATTGGCCATCATCGCGACTTTTTCAAGTGTAGCCTACGATACTTTTTTGAGCAATGTATGATAGCGAAGTTCAAGTTAAAGTCATAATGCACGATCTTTTTCAGAATTTACCTTTATTTTTTTCAAAACCGATTTTTTGGCATATTTGTAATACTTACACATGTTCTAACTTAAATCTATGAGCAAACTGTCAAATTCGTCTTATTTGTAGTAAAACAGGACGATTTTCTGTTGGTCCGACATAAAGTCATAATTTTTTAGATTATGACTTTATGTCGGCCACGATCGCAAACCGTAGTCTCCTACAAAACTAGCTTGGTTACGCTCCCTCCACAGGAGACTAACTCTGAGGCCGCACTCGCTGTCCTAATCCAAATAGTGCGAGATGTTTCGAGTCAGATAGAGGTGAAGTTTATGATGTTGTTTCTTTGCAATTTCCCAATGTTTTTCTCGTCCAAATGTATTGGGAACTTTCATAATGATTGCATATTATCATTTTAGAAGAAAAAAAAGAAAAATCTAAAAATTTAAAAAGATCGTACATTAAGGCTTTAACACAGTTGGTAGAGCCATCAGCATATATGCAGGGCCAGATTTACCTTTTTGGGGGCCCTGTCCTTAGGCCAGGCCCCAAAACGCACCGTGAGAAAGTCAAGTGGCCAAGTTTTGGTTTAGATATAAGATCATTACAATAAGAGGGAGACGAGCATAGATATTGGCGTAGATTTCTTTTTGACATTTGACAAGTATCCAGCGACATAATAAGTTTATGGAACAGATGCTATTTTGAAGCTAAAATGATGGTGCAAAAGTGGAATAAATGCGCGCTTTTGGGGCTAAAATGGGCCAATATGAGGTTAATTTGGTCAGAAACCCATATTCAGGCGTCAACATTGGGGGGATGATTGACCATCCTCCCTGGCAAAATATTGGGGGGATTTACGGATCCCCCGGATCTACGCCTATGGCGAAGCGAGCGGAAAAAAATCAGTTTTAGACTATTTTAGCCCAAATTAAAGCTGAATTTTGTTATAACAAGCAAGTGCAAGTGAGAAAGTCAAGTGGCCAAGTTTTGGTTTAGATATTTATCATTACAATAAGAGGGAGACGAGCATAGATATTGGCGTAGATTTCTTTTTGACATTTGACAAGTATCCAGCGACATAATAAGTTTATGGAACAGATGCTATTTTGAAGCTAAAATGATGGTGCAAAAGTGGAATAAATGCGCGCTTTTGGGGCTAAAATGGGCAAATATGAGGTTAGTTTGGTCAGAAACCCATATTCAGGCGTCAACATTGGGGGGGGGGATGATTGACCATCCCCCCTGGCAAAATATTGGGGGGATTTACGGATACCCCGGATCTACGCATATGGCGAAGCGAGCGGGAAAAAAATCAGTTTTAGACTATTTTAGCCCAAATTAAAGCTGAATTTTGTTATAACAAGCAAGTGCGCACGTACGTATCTCGCAAACATTTTCAATTTTGTACCGTATTTTGGCCCAAAATAGAAGATGCACAGGGCAATTTTGGGGGCCCGGGCCCATCTGGCCCAATAATCCGGCCCTGTCAGTATTGTATATACGAGTATTTGGGGGGGCATTTGGGGCGGGCGAGTCACCCCCACCGGTAAAAGCAGGGGGAGGAAAAAGAAGGGGCGGCGGAAGATGAAGAGGTGGCAAGAAGAAGCGGAAAATATGGAAAACTATAATGCCTATTATTAGGCCTATACCTTTTTGTAACCAGCAGCGCCAACGCTCAACTTGCATAGTGCACTTATGTCCACGGCAAATTCACCGTGACCTTTCCAGCCATAAACCCGCTTAGTGAAGATTAAACCGAGATATGCAGTACTAAACCATTATAGTAATCAATTGTCCAACGCATTACCACGTGAAAATATTAATCCAATGCGCGATCGAATTGTCCGCTACGGTCGACTAATCCAATCGATAATGACGCTATTGACATGTATGGGCGGAGCTCCACTGACTGAGTTTTGGGGTATTTTTCACTGGTTTGCTGTCATTTACTCATCAAGGCGGTTCACCGTTATTATAAGGACTATGCTAATGATTTAAAGATTGACATGCAGAGAATAAGCCATACTTGATTGACAGAAAGTACTAAATTTGTACCTATTACAGTTTCGTGACACCCCTCTTGCAAATCCGACCAAGCCAGGGCGGCCCGGTGAAGCAAAATGTGCATTGGAATAACACGGGAGTTTGGATATAGATGGTATATTTCTTTCTCATACAAATGCATTGTCCCCCGTTATTAAAGCTTGTACCGGGTTCAGATATTTTAAAAAGAATAAGTAAATCGAAACATAGAGAAAGTACTAAAATCATAGCTTTTATACTTTTTCATATATGACGCTAACTAGTTCATCTCCTATAGCTACAACACAGCGCTACCAGTAGGGTTCAATTGCCTATTGTGAGTGCCCCTGTGTTGTGTGCATACAATAACTGCATGATGGGGCGGTAAAATTTACATTTTCTGTATAGACGAATCCAAATTCACGCATTCCTATACCTTAATGGCTGCCAAAGTTGGGTCCCCGTCGGCTCAATCTCACATAAAATGTGAAATAATGCGGCCTTGGATTACCTGGAGGGTATTTTAAACTGCATTCTATCACCTGTGTTACACGTAGACAAAAGAATAATGACAGAATACAACACAAAAGAATCTAACATCGAATTTTAAGCGGCTAGTTTAATCCACCCAATTGGGCAGTCACTACACCAGTGTGGTGCATGCGGGGACCCGTCATGGCCGACTAAATCCTGACCATGACTTGGCTCGTTGGATTCGTCTATAGAGATCATACATAAAATACGAACGGTATCCCATAATTTTTACGATCAATGCTTGCTTACCTTGTTGTCCAGAGCATAATCCGATAAAGAAGATGAATATAACAAAGAGCACCAAGTGAATATTGCAGGTATTGACATTAGTTCTCCGTATCATTTTGTTTGATAACGTTTGATGATGAAATTCAAATTACTTGAAGTATTTACAATGCAATTTGTATGGTTGAGAGTAGCTGCTCCTTCGGTGGTTTTCTCGCAGAGAAATCACTTATTAAAAGTGTCTTAACTTCTTCTTTTATTACAATCTCGATTTTTAACTTGAAAGGTATATTTTTGTAAACGATGACGTCATACAATATCGTCACGCTACATTGTCACGTGATTTCCATTGAAGATTTCAAATTCGGATTCGTACATGTAATAAGTTTGTTTTAGGTTTGGTGATGAACCACGTGCATAACCAATCATTCGATATGTTATTCCGGGTGGGTGCGTGTCTACATTCTAGCACACAAGTTCCAGCCTGAAAAAGATGAATAAGATCAACTCATTACAACGACAAAAATATGACTGATTAGGCTTACTTGCAGTTGACAAAATATTAATGGACATGATTTTTCCTGGAAACAATTAATGCAATTGACCGTAATCTTTACGGTAACTAAGTTGCCAGCATTCTACCGTAAAAACGACGATTTTACAAGTATTTCACGCGTATAGGCCTAATTAGTATTATATACGGTATATTGCTGTAAAAGTACGGTAGTATGCCCATAATCCTGTATAAAATACGGTAGAAAGCACGCATGTTTTACGGTAAACCTGGCAGCTGAATTGCCAACCAGTTGTTGCCGTATAAGACACTGTACATTAGGGCATACGACTGAAATAGCATTTAAACACAATATGTCAAGACAATAGGCCTATACTTATTTACTATTTCAAAAGTTGAAAGATGCATCACTTTACACACACAAAAAATAAACAAATACAGTCTAAGGGTACTAACATGCCTATTTTCAGTGAAATGTTAATTCAATTTTACGATAAATAAGCGCAAAGTTTACGGGAAAGTGTCGTAAAATAACGGTAATAGTTTACAGTGTACATATGGAAATATAAATGTGACCAGTGGCTTCCTTGATTCTTTTTTTTTTAAATATCAATGTATTGCCCTGCAAAATAAAACTGTATTATTTGAGTAAAATAACCAAAACTGGAAAAATATATATTTCCGGAAGGCTCCGACATCACGCCATGAACCGACGTCAGATTTATGTCCAAAAAAAAAATCACAAGAAGCGTGATTTTGATAAAAACATTTATGACAACATAACGAAAAAATTCTTCATTGCTGTTTTTTGTTCTTGTTGTTGTTGTTGTTTGTTTTGTTTTTTGTTTGTTTGGTTTTTCTAATTGATTTTCAAAAAACTAGATATTAAAAATGGGTTCCTGGATCTTAAAAGATTTAGGAACCCATTTTTTAGTATGAATTTTTGACCAACTTTTAGAAATATTTACAAAAACTGTTGAAAAATACTAAAATTTACTAATAAATACTAAAAATTATGGTTTTATATACCAACCTTTATCATTCAGAAAAACGAATGGCGTGCTAATTGATAGGAGCGCGATTGTGCAGGTGTGATAATCCATATTTGGTATAGGGTGTGTCTGCTTTCAGCAGATATGACACACCTGTCACTGTTTTACGTGTGATAATTTGAAAGAGTGGCTCAATTTTTATTATTCTTTTCAAAAGTACATTTGCACAATCTGCATTAATACGCAGGGGATTCCAGTTTACGATAATTTAAACACAAATATATTTTAATTTAATATGTTATTTATTAATCATGATGAACGCATCCTGTTAGAACTCAAAATTATACTGATGTGTATTATAATAATTAATAGTAAAATGGTCATAAAGAATTTATATAATTAGTGACAGTAAAAGTAAGTATACTTATGTTATTGAATGCAACATATCTTGCATAATGGCTCACTTTAATACTGAACAAGGCTGATTTTGGAATCTACCAGTTTATTCGCGAAACCCCGAGCAAAAATCTTGGGAAGCTAACAAACAGAGGGAGTACAGTGACTGAAAAGATCAGATGTGAAAATCTATCAATTGCACACAAATTAATACAAATCAGAGTTTTATGCTTAAATGTAATAGCCAGAGAATGCAAAATGGGCAAGTGGACTACGGAGAAGTCTAGTCCAATCTGGATATTTAATATTGCATTTTTATTTTATTTTCTCGAAAATGTCCTGGCACACAATGATAGCCTAGGCTTATATAGACTATGCCATAGTCGAATTTTATTAAAAATATGTTATTATTAGTCATGATGAACCCATTTCGTTGAACTCAAAATTATACTGATGTTTATTAAAATTAAAGTATTCAATAGTAAAATGGTCATAAAGAGTTAAAAATATCAGACGATTAGTGACAATAAAGGTAATTGAATGCAACATTATCTTGCATTAATTATAACGGCTCACTTTAATACTGAACAATTCTGATTTTGGAATCTACCAGTTTATTGATAGCGAACCCCGACTTGGGAAGCTAACAAACAGAGGGAGTAGGGTGACTGATCAGATGTGAAAATCTATCAATTGCACACAAATTAATACAAATCAGAGTTTTATGCTTAAATGTAATAGCCAGAGAATGCACAATGGGCAAGTGGACTACGGAGAAGTCTAGTCCAATAATAATAATATTGCATCTTTATTTTATTTTCTCGAAAGTAACATAATTAAAGCTCAAGAACTTGTGTCGTCTTTCTGTTATTTCGCCATTTTTTCTTAGTGCCTAATTGTCAATTTGATGTATCAAATTGCAAACATTCAACATGTTCAAAATAATATTTAAAACACGCTAAATATATAGATATTTTTTAAAGACATTGTTCCCCTCTATTTCATATAATTGTACTTATTCCAGATGAAGTAATACCAAAAGCCAGTAAAAATACTATATAGAGGTTTAATTTTAATCCAAATTCAGACGCAAGCTCATTATTAATGGAAGAGAATACTGAGGTAATTCCACGTTATAAAACATGGTCCCGTTATTTCTAAAACCAGATTTTTATCCAATTTTATTTACATATTATCAATCAGTACTAGTAACAAAATTCAATTGATACTTCTACTTCAGCGTGATCACGTGATGAAAGAAAAAGACGCTTTAAAAAAAATCTAAAATCATTGTCCATATACGTAGCATACGTAGTCCAGGTTTGTATAAATTAAAAATCTGTAGTGTTCATTGCGTCATAAACTTAACGTACAAAAAGTAGCTATATTGAAGTGTATCAATGTTAAAGAGGATGAACAGTAATACATACCTTTTCTTTTTAAATGATCCTTTTATATAATCAAGAAATCCAACATAAAATAATGGTAATATTTTATCCATTTTGTTACAAAATCCACAAGAATATCACATAATCGTTATTCCCCGTCTGAAACATATCGTCTCGGCTCTACGAATAATTTTCAACCAAAAACAGTTCCACCCGAAACATCAATACCAAACAATCGATACAAATTCATAAAAACAATGAGGTAATACTTTTGTGAAATTTTACCGCCAATTCGTTGGTTTTCAAATTACCTACATATCAGAGCTGAAAATGATTAATTGCTGGGGTTATGATACTGTTGCAATGATTTTGTTTTTGTTCTAAATCATGTTTTCTATAATGAACACAAATCGATCAGATTTACCAATCGATAAGATTTGTTAATTGATAGGTAATGCTGCAGACGACACAATAGGTGTCTAACAGATTACTTACGCCAAATTCACAAATAAAATACAATTTACAACAACTTATCTGAAAACTATGGGTGAAAAGTTGAAACTCGTGGACATGACCTTGTTAGGTGAAAGATTTGTTTCTGGATGATGCTTCGCCTTCTTTTAACATGTTAATCGAATCGCCCACGGTTGAGCGTTTGCCAATTACTCATGATACTGAACGATGCCTCCTAGGCCGTGTTTATAGTGAGCCAGATTATCCGGTATTTAGCGTATAATAGCGTATAAGTACTGCGAAATCAATTGCTATTCAGTATCAAAGTTACGTAATGTTACTATGTCAACGGGATCACGCTCTTGAGTAATGAACCACGATCAAAACAATCACCACACAAAGTATATGGCACTCGAAGGCATACCAAAATAGCGTGATCCGGTAACCAAGAGGATTACGTAACCACTTCGATGCTGAATTACAGCCACTATAAACACGCTCCTAGTCAATAAGTCACGTATTGGGTACAAGAAACCAGCAGCAAACACAAACACGTTTTTGGTTTTGGTCAAAACATTTTAATAACATTTCAATATCTTGTTTTCATATAAAGGTCGTGACTAAACGTTTTGTACACACAAACACTAACAGCCCGGGACTACAGCAGCATGTTTTAAAACGGTGTCAACATGTTATTGTAAAATATTTGTTTGCAAACATATTAATTGCAAAATCAACATTTAAATAACATATAATAAATTATACTCAAATGTTTTGCATCAACAAAAATATTTCTGAATGTTCTATATCGTTTTAAAACTGTATACTCTCTTAAATTGGTGGTGGGTGACAAACATGTCACAGGTTTAAGTGATGCGTCTAGCGCATGTAGTTGAACTTGTAGTTGTAGATGTAGTTGTAGCTGATGTTGCTTCTCTATCCTTCATTCCTAAACTTTCTACTCTTCTTCTGCTTCTCATAACTTCGCTTCTTGCTTGCTAGTGAAACACTCCTATGCTGCAGATCGATTCAACTTGCCGCTGACTAGCCGTAAGGCGAAAAGTGAAGCAAAGTATAGATGGCGGATACCTTCAAAATACGCCTAAGATAATACGCCTAACCTTAGACGTCTAAGATGCAATCTTAGACGTCTAAGATGCATTCTTAGGCGTTCAGTTCAGTTTATCTATAGGAATATGTTTCGAATAGAAGTGCCATTATAATCCGGCAGAATGGCAAATCATCGCCCCATTTTGAACCAGGTTATAGGGCAGGTTAACGAAATAATACGACCAACACAGCCTTCAACATCATCTACATGGTCTGGCTACCCCCCCCCGCTTCTGTGACGTGGTGGAGGGTCCAATTTGCATCGGGGACATTTTTTGTTTGTAAAACAGGGTGGGTGCAAGTCTGCAAGCAATTTTGGCAGGTCGAAAAGGGACACAAGCAATTTTTTACAGGGCACCTTTTAATAACCATAACATGCTCTAAAAATCAGTGGCAATGCTGGGGTAGCATCTTGGGGGAATATTATAACCCTTCATTGCTATGGACATTGGCGCCAATCCAGCTTGAAATGTGGGTAGAGAATCAGCCTGAATTGTCAAAAGGTGGCTGAAAAGAACAAACCAATGGGCCATTGTGCCGAAAGGTGGGAGAACATGTCACCCCTCCCACCCCATCACCCCTTTCTCTCTGGGATTGACCCAGCCTTTGTTCGAAATACTAGTATTCTCTAACAAACTGCGTCCGTCGACCATTTTGATCGAATTTACGATACCATCCATCACTAGTCACGGTCAAATGGTCAATATTGGACGTCTAACAAATATCTTAGGCGTGTAAAATCTTAGGCGTCTAAGATTTCATTGGTCAATAATGGAATACGCCTAAGATGATTGGTTGTATGGGATTTCTGGTCCTGTGATTCGTTGATTTAAGTCTACAGCGACATTTTTAGACGCCTAAGATTGCATCTTAGACGCCTAAGAATGCATCTTAGACGTCTAAGATTGCAAGGTTAGGCGTATTATCTTGGGCGTATTTTGAAGGTATCCGCCATCCATAGCAAAGTACGCAAAGTACGTAACATACTGCAGTTACTGTCCGTTTTCCTATACACAATACACAGTGCTCTTTCCCATTGACGCGTGACCTTTACAAATAGCCCTACGTTAACAGTATGGGGATATGACTAGTTAACGTCGCTGTGTGAAAAATAACCGGCCAATATTAAAAGTACTCTTCTAAAGTTCTAGAAAATATAGTTTTTAACATGTCCTAAATTTTCAGCTAATTTAGATGTTTGGAAATATTCGTACTTTGGTGTTTTAGTTAATGTTATAGGTAATAGTACATTGCCTAGTTAACGTCGCTGTGTGAAAAATAACCGGCCAATATTAAAAGTACTCTTCTAAAATTCTAGACAATATAGTTTTGTAACATGTCCTAAATTTTTAGCAAATTTAGATGTTTGGAAATACTCGTACTTTGGTGTTTTAGGAAGGATATGTAAACGACAGATAACACCAAAAATATGAAGAAATTATTTCTAAACCGTGTTAAGTCAAAAATCATTATGTTGCTCATTTTCAAGAATGCTGGTTTACAAAAAGCACGACATTGTCTGATTTCGTGAACAAAGCCACACATAACATTGTTTCCTTTCGTTTCCTTTATAATCGGTTACCCAACTGAAGCTATGAATACCATCTTTATTGCGATATCGCACATGAAAACAGTCACTTGTGCACAACCAGAGAAGATCCGATTTAATCAGTTGAGCTGTTTCAATGAGTGTTATCTTGGTTTAATAGCTTTTAATGGGGTTAAGTCCTGCAAAGGTCGAGATGAATTCTACTGTAGACATGACTGCATCATGAGTCTTCTCCTGCCAGTACATAGCCTCTCCTTATTCAAGACTCCTGCACGACCTCCTCGTAACTGGTATGTAGTAGATAAAGGGTGAGAAACAGACCATTATCAGAAATAATGGGCGTGTTGTTCATGACTGGTGAGATGTTAGTTGGTTTGAGGTTGAGACCCCGATGTTTTGAACCGTTTATCTTACATATACGGCGAGCAAAATTAAATTGTTTGCATCAAAATATGTATATATAATTGTTTAAAAATAAGTTTAATGCCAAACTGTACTTTCTTGAATTAAAAACACTAACACCTCAGACGCCAGCATTATCAAATCAATAATAATCAAATCTCAATTTACATTTGTATTTGAAGTGGTTTGGTAGGTTATTAATCCGCTGGAGTGTATTCACCCCGTGACCGTTGTTATTCAAATGATTAGTGAATAATGCATAGAGTTGTCAACGTTTGTTCTAGGGTTTCAACACCATGAAATTTATATTTTAGAAAAATGTGAGTAACCAGATATTTGAAACACCTAGTAACGTGTGTCCAATGGTGCTCCCCATTATGGGTAGGTCACAGTAAGGCTTTGCACTCCCAGCCTCTTTTGACTTGTAATGAGTACCGCAGGTTAGTTGCGAAGCTCCCCTGGTCGGGTAGTATCCCGGGGGTTCTTGCCTAGTAGCTAATTAGCATGGACCGTTGAGCGTTTTTGGGTTGGGCAAGGATAAAGACAGATTCCAGGGGGGTGACACTAAATTCACGGCTTTTATTTAGCCACGCAAACCTATGGAAATTTTGTTGGCTTGCTCTCAACAAAGTGAGGCAAGGTATCGATCGGTTATGAATAATTCACATCAACTCTTACTCAGCCCATGTGATTGAGGTCACCACATAAAGGTGTCGTAAGTTTAGCGAATCGAACCTGTTGAAGATAGTAAAAAGCGCCCCCAAGCAAGGTTAGACCGGGCGGAAGTGGGTCAACTACTATGATCCCATCAGGCCACAGTGATTTGTTTCTGCAAGAAAGTCTTTTAATTTGATAATGGAATGTCTTGTTGATATAGTAATGTCGAAATTGAGACTAACTATCGATAATACAAAGGAAATATACGACAAGCATAAGATATGAAATACAGTGAGTATTTGAAGTCAAAAAATCACGTGACCTTCCAAAATGGCACCCGCGGCAATAGTTTTGCCATGTGCTTCCTCCTGTGGAAAAGTATCCCGAAAAATATCAATCTGCACTAATACACTTATTGGTGTAGCCTGCCAGTATGAATTATTGTTGAAAAGTAGAAAAGCACCGTAATTTTGACATTTAATTGTATACCGCTACTAATAATCCAAAAATCCGATCTTTATTCATCACGTCTATTGGCTCATTTTCTTACATTGAACTATTATAGGCATGCACTTCAACATCGATGATAACCAGCGTACACCACAAGACCCCAGAAAAAAAAGGCTCACGTCAAGCCGTCTGTACCTGTCTTCAATCATATAATAGATTGAATACAATACCGTTCTTTTCAAAGAGACTAATCTTACAGGTGCATGAGTAATTAGCATTTCTTTGACATCTATGGTTCAATGCATCGGTAGGTCCTACTGAATGAACGTGAGTGCGGGCGATATAGTCAAAATTGTATTCATCTATTGTTATGGTAGTTAATCCGATTTAAATACGTCACTTCGCCAGCGTGCCTATAAACGTATTCTGTTAGGGAGTAGCCTACATTAAACAATTACAATTTCAAACTTTGTGATTGGCAATAGGCCCTTACCGGTATGCAAAAAGTATGCATGGGTGACACCCAGGAGCGATTATAGTATTTTGTTTCCTTGCTACATCATATTTTGATTGTTTCCGTTTGCCATAATTTAACACAGAATAAAAGCAAAACTCACTGAAAAATAACATTTGCTGAAAATCAACTAAGTTTAGGGAGTGTTCATAAATACTTTGGTGGGGGACAATATATTTTTTCGTGTTACAAATTTTTTAACCCCCCTATCCCCTCTTCGTGAACCCAAAACTGTTATGACCCCACCCTTATATTAAGTACAAAACTATTTTGCCCCCCCCCCCCAACCTGTACCATTGTACATCAAACGATAGAGGAAATAATATTATTAAATAATACTAAAACTTGTATTCATGTCAGTGTTGTGAGTCGGTAAATTACCGGTTAATTTACATGGTAATTTACCGCCATCTTAATTTACCGTAGTAAAATAGGGTAATTTTTTTAAAATTAAAACTTCAAATAATATTGTTTTTGTTTGTTTGTTTTAGATGACAATTACACCGGTGTTGTCACTTCCTATTCAAAGGCGTAACGCATGATCGTTCCCAAAGTCAAAAATACCCCCCTATTTTGCGCGGTTTCAAGAACATTTTCAGCATTTGTTACCCCTATTTTACACAAAAACGGGTACAAATTAGCCTTGAAAATTACCCCTATTTTTTGCATTTCAAGTACACTTTTACAAAAGCACCCCTTTTTTAACATTTCTAGAACACATACCAAAGAACACAGCGACCAAACTGGGAAGTGAGTTCCTGAATATTACTTGGAATGCACAAAAGTTTCACAAAAGTGAAATCCGGGAGTAAATTGAGCAAGAAATGGTATAATGATTTCAACATCAGGATTCACAAAATATACCTTACCCTATTTTTTAATTTCGAGTACACCGTCGTCAAAAACAACCCTATTTTTTAAATATCGCGAACATTTTATGTTCGCGAACATAGTTTAAACATAACCCCTTTTTTCTTGAATTTGGGAACGATCATGCGTACACATAGTCAATGTTAAGTGATAACACCGGGCAATTACAGTTTCATGCAAAAGAGCTATGCAAATACTTTAAAATGTACGTTCGGCACATAGGCCTATGCGTCATGGCCTATACCTGCCTGGCAAAGCTAGTCTGGTCGGAATGTGCATAATAATTATGTTTCGTTCGGTAGCCGATACAAACGGCAACTACTGTGTCCCTTGATCAAACGTCTATTATATTAACGCCCTCTGGCCAGGTCAGACCATCATTTTAATAACAATATGCTATTAACATATGAATTGGACACATGCAAATTACGAAGTGTCACATCCTGATTAAATAATCCTTGCAGATTCCCTTCTAGAAACTAATGGCAAGTTTATATACATGTACTGAGTATACATTCAACGAAACGGTTACTTTTCATTTATGAGTATTACCTCGTTATGCTAATTAAATTTTAATTTGCATAAATTTAACTATCTTTATTAATTGAGCACCAGTGGTGTTCTATAAAATAGTATTGTTAATGTTATACGGACTGCAGTAGCCCTCTATAATTTTCTCTTGCCATGTAACATTTGCATTTGTTTTCCAAGTCTACCTGAGACTAGTAACGAACTCAGATTCTACATGTATGTTGTGATCCTTTCCATAGTGTTTCTAGAATGTCCATGGTATTCCTTTTGTTTAGCTCGCAGCCCGAGACCGTTATCTTGAGCTATTGTGTTGATAATGGTCTCTGGGCAGTTAGCCACCTCCATTACTCTAGGTAATGGTGTGGGCAGCGAACCTTAAACAAAAGAAATACAATGGATAATCTGTGAATAGAAAAGGGCTAGACGTATATCTTGCGATACCAGGCAGACATGCAGGGGATCTGGGAGCAGCAAAGGGCCCCAAAGGTGTCATACGCAGGCCCACCGCGCCGGCGCGTAGACACGCCCTGGTTACACACCAATTGCCCGATTGAATATTCAGTCATAAAGATTGAATTTTCAATCTCTCCGTCCCAAATCGGTTTGTACTGTATATTCAGTCGGGTGATTTGAATTTTTCAAACTCTTTTTTTTTCAATCAATCAAAAGGATTGATTCTCAATCTTTTACTATCTTTTAAAAGGATTGATTCTCAATCTTTTACAATCTTTTAGCGATTGAACTTAGGGACAAATGTTTCGATTGAATTTTCAGTAGAAATGATTTACTTTCATTGTTTTTCAATCTTATGCCGTCCCAAATTAGGGACAAGTCCTTTCCAGATTAAAAAAAAGATTGAAAATGTTCACTCTAAAACAGCTTGAAATTTCATTCCAAACATATGCAGCACATATCATTTGGCTTTAGGAGTAACACTTGAGTATATAGTGAAATCAGTCTACAAAGAGAGTTAGAGTGAAAACAATAAAACATTTCGAACTATTTTTCAATCTATTTAGACTGATTTCTATCATCAATCATTAAAAGATTGACATATTTCAATCGGCCAATTTAAGAGAGTATACCCTTTATATAACCCGACATTTAAACGTTTTCTGTATAAAAACGTTTTGCGTTTGCTGTGTTAACATCCACAAGAAGTACAACGTTCATTCCGTAAATTTAGCTGACAGCCACTTTTGCTTTTCAATAAAAATCTGAAATATGAACTGGAGAATAAGTTTGTAATTCAATCAATTATCAATATGAATGATGCATTTTGTGATATTAAATATTGGAGGAATATTTTATTGGAAACTGTGAATTAAATGCTAAAATCTGTAAAATTTCAAGAATAAAATATTGATAAATCAAATAAAACTATATTGTATATTTGACTATCGCAAAGTTACGGTTTATGAATTTACCATAGATTAATTATTAACTAATGGAGTTTTTATCCTTCTCGCTTGGCAACATGTCCAAAATACTGTAGCTTCGATTTCATCACTGAGTTGACGAGTGAGACTTTCTCTCCTAATTCATGCCGAACACTCTCATTTGTCCTTTTGGCGGTCCATGGGATGCATAGATAGAAGTTTTCTCCAGCACCACATCTCAAACGCTTCAATCCTTCTCTAATCCGCCGCATTGATCACCCACGTTTCACGTGCATATGTTGCGATCGGGAAAATCAAAGTGGAGACAAGTCTAATCTTTGTTGACTTGCTGATGCTTCTATCCCTTCATAACTCGTGCATTGTGCACATTGATATTTTTGCCATTGCTATGCGACATCTGATCTCAGTAGAGCATCCGCCTTGATTTGAAATCATGGATCCAAGGAAGTTGAACTGTTCGATAACCTCAATTGCTTGGTTTCCTGCATGAATAGTGGTGTTCTCTTCTTGTTGGTTGATGACCATCACCTTTGTTTTGCTTACATTTAGAAAAAGGCCAAACTTTTCACTCTTCGTTCTCTCTTTCAATCAGCTCCTCAAGTTCACAAGCACTGTCTGCTATAGTAGGGTAGTGTCGTCCGCATACCGTAAGTTGTTGATGGTTCTGCCTCCGTCAGATACTCCAATGCTGCAACTCCCAAGGGTCATTCGCATGATATACTCTGCATATGCATTAGACAGATGAGGAGACAAAATGCATCCTTGTCCCACTCCTTGCTCGATTTTGAACCAGGTACTGTCACCACTTGTTGTTCTAACAATTAATTCCTGATCGCCATAGAGTTTCCTAAGCAGTTCTACCACATATTTAGGAAGCCCATTGATGCTAAGGTGTCCCGCAGTTTTTGATGTTGAACAGTATCAAATGCTTTTGAATAGTCAATGAAGGACATGTAGACTGGACGGTTGAATTCAATAGCGTTCTCTGTAATATTTCTGATGTTTGCTATTTGGTCTCTTGTGCCTCTGCCTTCCACAAAACCGGCCTGCTCTGGGGGAATCTCACGACGCATGTGCTGTTTGATTATCTCAACCGTAATTGACAGCATGATCTTACTTGCATGGCAGATTAGAGAGATGGTCCTGTTATTTTTGCGTTCTCTTGTGATACCTTTTTTGGGGAGTGGTAGGAATATTGATCTGGTCCAATCTATCGGCCAGCTCTTGTCTTTCCAGAGAAGATTTCATAATTTGTGCATCACATCCACTCCTACTCCGGTATCATCATATCCTGGTGCTTTACCTGTCCTCATTGCCATCACCACTTCTGATCTCAGTATGTCAGGTTCATCTTCATCAACCTCAATTGGTTCTGTTGCACCTCCTAAACCATCTTTACTTGCATACGGCCCTTGACAGTACTGTTGCCACCTCTGCTTGATTTGATCACTCTCGGTTAGAATTTCACCATCTTCATCTTTGATTACATCCAGCTTTGGTGTTTTCATCCCTGTGATTTCTTTCACTGCTCTAAAGAGATCCCTGGAGTGATTAGTAGAAGAATGTGATTCAACCTCTTTGTATTTCCTTTATCTTGTCTGGTTCTGCGCTGAATTCTCCTACTAAGATCTTTATACTGCTTTTTGTCCTTCTCCGTTTGTATGCCTCTTGCTTTCACCTGTCGTCTTTCGTCTGCCATTGTACCCACTTCCTCTGATATCCATGGCGATCGGGTTTTCTTTGGTTCGGCAAGTTGTTCTGCGCTGCTGTAGAGATTGCCTTCTTGGTTTGTTCCCATAATTCATTAGGTGTCCACTCTTCTTCCTGTTCGAGGAGTATCTGAAAAGAGTTCCTGACTTCCACTCGGTATACTGTTCATTAATACGATTAACATCATACATGTATCTACGTGGAGGGGTGTCCCGTTTGACTGACTTCAGCTTTGATCGAATTTCAGCAACCAGAAGCTGGTGATCTGAGCCACAATCTGCTCCTGGGTATGTTTTTGCTACCTTCACACTCGACCTCCATCTTCGTTTGATTAAGATGTAATCTAACTGATTTCTGGTCCCCCCATCTGGAGATATCCAGGTGTAAAGCCGTCTAGGATGTTGTTGGAATAACGTATTTGTTACGATCAGCTCATTTTCATTGCAGAAATCAGCAAGTCTTTCCCCTCTCTCATTAGCTTTGCCCAGTCCAAACTTTCCAACGGCATCATTGTTAACCAGGTCATTTCTAACTTTGGCATTGAAATCGCCCATGATGATGGTAATGTCTCTGTTAGGAATTTTGTTGATGGTTTCTTGGAGTCATCATCTGCTGTCGAGGTTGGGGCATATGCCTGAACTACTGAGGTGTTGACAGGTCTTGCTTGGAGCCGGATGGTTATCAGTCTGTCACTGATTGGATTGTAGCCGAGGACACATTCAAGGACTGTTAAATGCCAAAAATATCAATTTTTAATAACTTGCCATAAAGCTGCATACTATACCTGCCCCTTTCCCCTCCCTAGTTAGCATTATATAACAAGTCGCAAAGCTGCGGTAGGTAAAAAGGTTCTTAAACTATTTTAAACTGTTGCGTCGGGTGGTTCTTGAGTTATGTTGTAAAGAGGGCCGAAACAACGACGCTTTTGTAAGACGTACGTAACTCATTCACAACAATAAATCAAGCAAGTTTTCAAAGTATATGATTTGTACAATGGACTTTTTTAAAACATCAAGGTGTTATTTTTCAGTAATATATTGATTTAGATAATGAAAATCGACTTTTTGGCTGCTTCGACCAACAATACCTCGTCTACCCTTAATATCAACACATTCTGTACTCGACTCAAGAACTAATTCAAGTACAAATTGAATGGAAATCAATTTTCCGCACCAAAATATTCTCAGCCTAAGCTATAAATTACCAATTTAAAGTAAAACCTTGAATTTCAATAGAAAAAAATCAATGTAGTAAAAAAGTATTTAATTTTCTAGTAGGACCCAGCTGAAGAATAACTGAGCGAATGGGGTTCTAGATAATGCATTTATCAAATCAATATGTGCATCTTTTGGAATATAAACAATTTGGACGATTCTTTCTAACCTTTTGGAGATAATAAGTTTACTCAACATCAGAGAAAATAAAACTTTGTTGTATATATGCCAAACGATTGGTATGATGGCATCAACGGTCTATAATTGAGCGTTATAACAATAATTATCACTGACATGCTATTCAAAAGGTTAGGACGTTTTATTAAGAAAATAAACCCGCATGTTATTGAAATAACCAAAACGAGAATCATGATCTTTAAACATGTGTTATTACGAATCGCCGACACAAATTGGTGACAATGAAAGAATAAATCATTTATCTGCCACCTACCAAATTTGCCATCCATGTTCAGAAACTTGAGAAATAGCAAAAATATTTCTCAGTTAGCTTCAAAATATATAAACCCCCTTTAAGTAATGGCCATTATTCAAAAACGGGCTATTGTATATATTACAAATCTGTAAAATGCGTTGGAAGCAGAATTTATTTCACATTTTGACACCTCATTTGTAGCGAAAAATGACTAAATATTGACGTCACAGCGTACATTTAAATCAATGTAACCCAAGATTTGAAAGTTGCAAGAAATTTTATTGATTTGTATTCAGTACAAAGGAAGAAAATCTGTGTAATGGTATCTGAGTGTTTTTGTATTGTTGTGTAACTTTCAAATCTGGACCTCACTACATTAAATTGACCAGTGTTTTATTATTTCCTGAGCTATCGTATCAAATTAGGTGTCAAAATACGCAGATATAAATTTTGCTTCCAACCCATTTTACAGATTTGTAATATAATAGCCCGTTTTTGAATAATGGTCAATAGTTAAAGGGGTTAATTGCTTTTTTGAGATGTTTACTAACCGTTTTCAGGAAAGCCCTGTGCCTTATTTCGTGAATCATCAGTCATCTACGTATTTATACTCTAAATTGTACGTCAAAGGATGTACAGATTACCGATTTAGCATGTGGGACACAAAAGGTGCTTGAAAACACATTTTGAATTTGTTTTTTTTTTTGTCCATTTTGATACTTAATTGAATGTGAGCGAGCGAATGTAGTAAGTTGGGGTTGAGGAGGTCGGGCGGGGACATCTAGCCTATTAAGTTCGAGAGGGTCATTATTCCGAAAAGGGCTAAAGTTATAGTTTCGTCAATTTACGTTAAAATTAGAGTTAAAATTAGGGTTCAGTGGCGGCACTAGGGGGGGGGTTGGAAATACTTATCTTGACTCCCAAATAAATAAATTTATGACCCATTCCTCCCGAAGAAAATGACAGCCTCCTAAGTTCCCTATTATCACGTGCAAAAATTATCAAATAACATCATCGGCAGCTACTCAGTTCTGACCTTAATGCCAGTAAGAATCACATTTCGTCATAAATATGGCCAATTGCCACGCCCATTTTGCACGGAAATACTGAAATAAAGTTTTTAAATCAGCTATATCTAGCTTTTCCGTCATTACCTTTTTTTGTCCATAATGGAAAATCTAAATAAAGAGTGTATGTTTCGCTCAAATTATTTTGCCCTTTGCAATCAATGCCACTATTTTGCAAAGATAATTGCCTTGTAACCTGTCATTTTCACCTATACTTTTGCGTGTGGAATTCGTGTACATCCGGGTACCTTACATCGTTGAACACGGTATATTTTTAAATATTTATTACACTTTTCAGTGTAGTGTAATAAATAAATAAAAATACCGTGTTCAACGATGTAAGGTACCCGGATGTACACGAATTCCACAAGTATGGCGACTTGTAGATGTCACGTGCGCATTTATAAAAGCGCATTTATATATATACCCGAAGTCCACTGTTGTTAGAAAGTCATTTATCCATGTAAGTGTCCTTCCCCTTGTACCATAATGTTGTAATTATGTAGCCAGTCTCTGATCCGGGACCGTTCGACGGCTTTGCTAAAATCCAAAAGGAGTACATCTGTCTGACCAGATCTGTTAACGCAATCTACCCAGACAATGTATAACTTCAACAAGTTGAGTTTCACAAATTCTTTTAAAGTGGAATATATATTATATATATTGAGGGTCTGCTGTGTAATATAGGGGCACTGACTTAGCACACTGGTTTAAATTACGCCACTCATACCAGCTGTTCCTAGCCTGAAAGTAGGATGGAGTGCCCAATCTCTGATGATGGTTTATAGTAATTTTAAAGAGATATTATCTGAGAAATACTGATGCCATGGGAAAAAGGTGGAAGATGGGGGTCAGCAAATTTCAACCATATTTTGGCAATTAAATAGGTTTGGATAAGTGTTCATAATAATCAGTATAAAAAAATCTGCTATGCCCCCTCCTGGGAAATATGGGACCCCCTAAAATATGCCCCCTAACACGTATTTCCCTGACTTGTAAAATGCCGTTTTATACCATTTTTGAACAAATTTTTGGCACCTAAGACAAGCATCTATAAAAGTAAATTTTTCTACACACCATCTTTCATCCTTTGTCTTTATGAAAAAATATAAAACAACAAATGTTTATATTGGGATGTTCCATTTATGAACAGGGGTGGGGGCCCTTATTTCACATTTTACAACTTTTGAAAAAAAGTGAAATATCCCTCTACTTTGTGACGTCATTGTAGGAGTTCCTCAATCTTTCTCAAAATTGTTCATTCCAACCTCTGTACATAGGTCATTTATATAATGCAATAAAAATCATGGAGACTTATTTACTTTTCATAAAACACAAACATGGATTTTCCCAATATGTGACATTGGTATAATAATGCTGTATACAACACCAACATCAAATGCAAGATCTTTTCACTGCAGCAGTTCCTTTTCTTGAGCCAATAATCAGTTGTTGCATTGAGGAGTTAAGAACCACATTTAAGAATGCAAATCATGTACAGGGTAGGCCTAGGTATTCTCTTTTACAGCATATTGGATAAATCGTCAGTTATAGATAGTGCTCCTTGAATATGAGCCCCTACCTCATGTCACTCATATTCATACATAGTGGTATTATGATTATTATGAAAATCACAAGCTCCTATTCTGATTCTTAATCATTTCACATGCATCAGTACTTTAGCTTTAGGAACTAGGCCTAGTAGGGCCCCATACCCTAAAGCACTAATCCTAATAACCTGGGGTGGATCTTAAGACTAGGAGTGGGCTATAAACGGGTCTTGTTTTGTTTCGCTTCGGGATAAGGTTTTTTGTATGTTCTATTTGACCTATATAGGCCTATCTCAACATGAAATTACAAACAATTTAAGCCTGGGTTTCAAAAAAGAATGTGCACGGCAAAAATCCAAAATGGCCGCATTTTCACCTGAAAGTCACATCATTTTTAGCCAAAACTTTGTCAGTTTTGGGTCTTTTTACTTGGTTCTGGTGTCTAGTCTATGTTTTGGGTCAATCAATCTAAATTATTTATGCAGTTAGAAGTAGTATCAAATCTTCATATGTTGAGTTACGACCATTTCTGACCCAATGCACCCCTTTTAACCCAATTTTAAACCAGCCCAGTATAGACATCATATAGAAAAAGCTAGACAACAGGTTAAACATTACATAATAATATTAATTGGAAAATGGAAAAACAAAATCGACACATAACATACGTTACATTAAGGACAAATGTAGATTTTTGCACTGCAGACATTTATACAATTATTTTGATAGTTTAATGGATTTTATTGTAGGCCTATTCACATTTTTAGCAACTTCTTGCATTACAAAAGTTTGTATGACACACAGCATACTATCCATTTAGCAAAAAATGTGGATTAGATTTTTGCACTGCAGACTTTTGATAAAATTTTGATAGTTTAATGGATTTTACTGTTTTCACATTTCTAGCAATTTCTTGCATTACAAAAGTTTGTATTATACACTTTATATTACTGATTTATACGAGGCTTTTCGCCAGCCCATTCGGGGCTGGTACCTGTTTCAGGTTTGGGGTCAGTTTACTCAAGAGATTATATTTTAGTGGTATTGGAATGATTTTTTTTTTTTACTTTTTGTGGTTAAATTTTTTAAAAATATTTTAATTCGATTTGTTAGGAAAAGTAAGTATGTTTTGCCGTTTCAACGAACGAAAACGAGTGAGTATTACCAAAGTTATGTTTGAACTAATTAATTATGACTTTAAAAGTTTAAAGGCCTAAATGTAACAATAATAGTTAATATATATAGCATCATATGGTCAGCAGAAGAAAATCTGACATCACCTATGATGTCATATCAGTGTCCTTGACCGGGGGTCCTTACTCCTTGACCACTGAACAGCGTGATATCATGTTGATAACAGATCTATAGAATCAAAATCTTCATCATATCCCCGGATCATATCACAGATTCTCAACAATCTGTGATCATATGGACCATATTGACGTGAAAGTAGTTATCTATCATATCCTGTGTCGTTTTATGGATAAAAATGACTCAAAATGTTATTGATGAAATGGTTGCTATCATAAACATCAGTTTTGTCTTTTCAACGGGAAAAATCCGATGCAAAATAAAGTTTTTAGGGCCTAGCTATAATATGGGCATAATTTATGCATATAGTATTGAACAATGTACCCCATTTGACATGCACTTATAGATAAATAAATTGTCTTACTTTATTAATTTAATAACTTCTTTATTATAAATAAAATGACACATAACTATTTGATTCATAAAATTACATTCAACAAAATGATTGAAGAGAAAACACACAAGGCACTAGGCAGACTGTTATAGAATGGAGTATGTAAGATGCCATGTCCATAGCTTCGCAGGAGTTTCCGACTAGCAATCAACATGATCAGCACATTCAGAAAAACACAGTTTAAGAGTGAAGATTGTAGTGAGTAACCAGTCCTTTATAAATGTGCTGGCCACTATCTATTATAATATAGTAGGCTTAAACTATACATTGCGAATTAATTAAGTTATTTTAAAATAAAATGTACATGTAAGTTAACTCAAACCGGCAGTGTATATATCGAAAGCAGTGAAATCGGACATTCCTAAGCGAAGATATTGAGTTCGTAAGTTCTGGTATTACAAAATTGGAAATTGAGATATCGTGGGTAAAAAGCTGAAAAGACAAAAAACCAACGACAACAACAACAACAACAACAACAACAACAAAACAAACAGACCAGAACAATTTGGAGTACATGTAATGAATTAAAAGAGTTGACATGAGATTAGGAATTAATGTTTTCTGCTGTTTCAGTGTGCATGTTCTCATCGTTGATGGTTTGGTGGACTGTCATGTAGATGTAAGCGTGATCCTAAAAATGCCTTTCACATTGACCAAAACTAATTACAAGACCTCTTCTACATTGAGGCTGGCTTTCCCTTTTAAAGGGAATTTTATTAAATTGTGAGCTAGGATAATTCAAAGAGAAGGCAGTTGGCAAATTCCATCATCAAGTGAACATGACCTTAAACATTTTACCCCCCCCCCCCCCTCCATAGCCAGTATCAGGGGTAATAAATTTTCTTTTCCTGATATTTATTTTACACTGTCAGCAGGGGAGAGCTCCAGCCAAGCCATGTGTATTAACCCTTGCCCTTCTACGGTGACAGTGGTATGTTAAAATAAGATCATGAACAGAAAATTGATTATTCCCGATATTGGCTATTTGGGAGTAAAATTTTTAAGGACATCTCCACAATATGAGGTAAAATTTAAAGTAATGTAAATGGCTAGTTGCTATGTTGCTACGGAAACTGATAACTGTCACAGGCAAAATCTCAATCTGCTGCGTGATAGTGTCCTAGATAGGTCACTGCTAAATTTCATCTCCGGTATCGGTACCAACGCGCATCAGGTGATCCACTCGAAGGTTTTGTCCCCCCCGCGTTTCGTCTCCATTATCATCACGGTAAATCCCAATATACCAACCTTTGTTGCCTCCCTCATCCCAGACAGCAACTACATTTTTCTGTGACCTATGACTTTTGTATTTTGGGCAGTTTGACCCCAAATTTACTAATTTTCTTCATTTTGAGCAATTTGTATTACACTTTATAAGTATATATGGATTCTTTAATTTTAAGTTACATGTATGAGGAGATTTCAAGTTGCCATGGCAATGGCCATATATACTAATATTTAAGCGAATTTCCCCAATAATCTATGATCTTTGAATTTTGGGCATTTTGACCCTAAATTGACCCATTTTCTTCATTTTGAACAATTTGTTGCATTAAAAAGGTTTGTATTACACTTTATAAGTATATTATTGATATACATGGATTCTTTAATTTAATTCTTTAGGAGATTTCAAAAAGAAGGCAGTTGCCATGGCAATGGCAAATTCGATTTCACAAGAAAAGTAGGCCCTCTCCGAATAACTGCTAATAGAGCCAGTTTTAGTGCTAGTTTCGGTGTTGAAATAGCAGCATCACTTTCAAACATTATTTTGTTAATAAAAACTGAACCTGTAAAGATAGACAAAATTGGAGTTTCAGTGAAAAATTAGGTTTTATTTAATACAGCTAAAGATGACATAAAAAATGAACAATATTGCCATGCGTAGTAGAATTGTCGCTTAAAAATGTTGATTTTGACAAGCTTTTTACTATGATGGAGAAGTTATTTGGTGGTCTGCTCCCCCTTAATACACAGAGGTCACTCAGATGAAAGAGAGCAGTATACTATAGTTTAATGACCATCAAATGACCCTCAATACAAACCCCAAAATTCATTTAATATCAGCAACATGATTGGTACTGTATTTCAAAAATCGAGAATCATAGATAGATAAGCATTTTTATGTTTAACACAATAACACCCCTACTTGATCAATGTAGTGTTCCAATATATTATTGTCTTTGTTGTTCACTACATAGTGATAGAAAATAATTATTGTAGTCCCTACCTGCGTTCATTGGAAGAAAAAGCTAATATTCATTTATACATAAAGCATGATGCAAAAAGTTATTTTTAAATCAGCACATCGGAAGTTTGGTAATGACCCCTCCTACTAATTATGGAATAGTCCTGGTCTAAGCATTTATTTAACACAATTTAGGCGCCAATTTTTTATGTAATAGTGTTGTTGATGTTGTTTACTTCTGATAGGCTCCCTTTTCATCAAATTTCTTGGAAAATCACCGAACCTGAGTTTAGCATGAAAATATCGCAATTTTGCACTTTTCTGAAAAAGAGCATAAAGTAAGATGTGCTCATTTTAAAACGGAAAAAGTCTCCATGATTTTTATATGCTCAATTGTTTAGCCTATATCTACTTTATCCAACAAGTAAATAACTTTGACAAAAATATTGAGGAACTCTCATAATCATCTTGCAAACGTGGCTTCAAAATTAGGATTTTTCACATTTATACAATTGCTGAAAAGGCCATTACACCCCTCTCTGAAAATGGAACAACCCAAATGTTGACCAAAGAATTTTTAATTGTTATGTCGAGACAAAATGTATATCATTACTGTGAAGTATAAACAAAATTTCTGCAGATACACGTTATTACGTGGCTCTAGTCAAAAGTTGGTGCTTATTTCAAAGTTTTTGTGTCTGAGAAGGCAATCATGGGGGTCAATTTGAGGGGGGCCCAGTATCTCCCAGTGGGGGTCCTCAAAATTTTTTAATACCTCCACTGTAAATACTCATGGACACATGTTTGATTCACAAAATATGAACAAAATTAGCTGACCCCCATCTTCCACCTACCATCTGAGTCTATGGGATAAACTCTCCAAAATCTATCTCTGAGGGAAGCGGGATGGTTGGATCCTCAGAGAATTGATTGATGCCTACCCAAAACAAGGAGATATGCAGTTCAAGAAATACTTCACAAGACACCTTCAAAGAGGCATTATAATTGTGACATGATCAAGGGGAATGAGTCACATGTCGACCCTGGTCGAAAATGAGTTTTACTTATGTTTCTAAAGAGGACATTTAGAGCTTTCAGAAACTGAAAAACCCCATGTTGATACAACTTTTCTTTGTAAAGTTACATCAATTTATCAATCGCTGAAAACAATATAAAACAAAACGATTATAACATTTTCTTTACCAATATCTCAAAATCAATATTAGCGACATCCGACTCATTTCCCTTGATCGTGTCAAAATTGAGTGCTCAGCTGTATAAGAGTGAAATAAGGTTCCGAAGGTGACTGCGCTGGTGCTCTACCAATAAATTAGTTCTCTCTTAGAAAGTGGGTAACTCCTTTTGAATTAAAGCCATAATGTACGATCTTATAATATGAAATTGGTTAATTTTTTTCAAACCTGGTTTTTTTTTTTGCTTATTTGTAATCTTTACACATGCATGACATGTCCCAACTTCCACCTAAATGGAATCGACCAAATTTGTTGTCTTTGTAGGTCAACAGAGCAATGTTCGACATATTATCATAATTAAAAAAATTATGATAATATGTCCTCCCATAGAACTGCATGTTAAATGGCCAAAATAACCAGTGGGGTTTCTTTCACTTTACCCTGTTATTTCAGCTTAAAATGGACAGCAACCCTTCCCGGCAGTTATTACTAATATTATTTCAACATTTTGGATAAAGAATAACAAAATTAAAATTTGACGGAAATCGTACATTAAGGCTTTAAGCAACACCCTGTAGTAACAAAATAAACATTTTCCCGGTATATACTTTTTATTCGACGTGGAATACTCTTTGACGTCACGAAAAGTATTAGACATCAAATATTTTACGTAACATACATGTACGGAGTCTGTAGCTACCTTTATTGTGTCGGAGTGTTTGTAACTAATGTTTTCTTTTGTCTCTAATTGACCCCCTCATGAGTTGCTAGGGATATTGGTCATAACAAATAAATAAAGCGATGATAATAAAATGCTGTATACATTGATGATGGAACTCATTGCCATAATCAATGCTACTTATTACAAAACTCATTGACAATCCAAAATCAAATCTCAGATATTTCGTTATAGCAAGAATTGACTTTAAAAACATTCATTTGGTAATTGCAGCGAAATCGATTTTCTTATTTTCATCTTACCTTTATGTTTTTGTAGCATATGATCCTGTGTCATATACTAGGGTACCCAAAAAGGTTTTGCATTTTGATGTGCAGCTTGGATTTCAAAACACTGTCTTTTGAGTATTCCTTCACTTAGAAGATTCAACTAGAATAAATTAGCCTCAATATTTAAAAATATTGAGGCTAATTTATTCTATATTACTCATGTTTTTAACCTGTTTTAAAATAATTTTTAATTATTTTCTTATGACGTTTGGCATGCAATGTGCCAAGGTTGGTTGAGGATTGGGGGGGAGGAGGATTAGGGGGAGGGATTCGTGTCGTAAATTTGACCTAAACCCCCATTAAAAATTTGAATCTAGTAAAAAAGTGTCTAAATGAACTGCCAAACATCTAAACCAAGTAAATAAATACACAAGGTCATTTAAAAAAACTAATACTTGCTCAGAATGATTGTAAATGTGGCAAAAGAGGTGGGGTTAAATCCCACCTACTTTGTGATTGTTTTTGATATTTTTAACCGATTTCCATTTTTAAAAAAAAGGTGTCAAAATGCTCAGGAGGATGAACCACTTCAAATGAGACGTGTAGGTTAAATGTTTGAAACATTTCATTTTATTACTATGTAACACAAAGGTACCCCAGGTTGTGACACAGGACCATACACATTTAACAATGGAGCGGTTCGAATTATTGGCAATAGACCTTTTCGGAAAATTCCGCGAGTCTATATGCTGTTGGGGACATTTAATTTTGCAGTAAACTGGGAGAACTGACAACAGGATGTAGTCTAACCTGAGATTGATAATACCAACATCTTCAAGACTGTAAACGTCCTTAAAAAAACGTTGATACGGATCCAGCCAGCCACATCCGGCCATGCTTGTATATATCTTTTCATAGCATTCGTCGTATTTATTTCATTGAAGTTCAATTACAACTTTGGAGGCGCAGGGATAAATATAACACAGTAAACAATGGTATTATGAGGATAACATTATCAAAATCATTTTGAGCCATGTCCATACAAACTTCAAAATTCAGGGAACCCATTAAAGACCCATTCAGTGATCCCAGCGAAAAAAGTTAAAATTGTTTATAAATTGCTTAAAAGTGAAGAATAAGTCATTCAAACTGTCATTTGGTATTTTTGAAATGAAAGGTTTGGCAAAAAACACAGGAAACAGCAGTATTAACGAAGTCCCATTCGAATACATGTAGCTAATTTAGATACTGTCAGTATCTAAATTACAGATTCATGTAAATTCTTTATTTTTGTCTTAAATACACGGCTTTCGGCTGAACCACTAGCAAGCTATGACAAAGGTACAAAAATCTGAATTTGGATGATTTTTACGACCGTCCGGATGAGCATATCACTTTAATTAACCCATATATTTTGCTTTGATATTATCTGAAATCAAGTCCAGTTCATTGCACATCCCACGACACAAGTAACTACAAAATCAAATATGAATTTGACTGTTGTTATACTACATATCATTATATCTTTTGTAGTTTTACAAAATTAAATATAAATTTTATCACTGTTACACTATAGATAAAACCCTTAAGAGCTTGATTCCTTCTTTAAAATGTTTAGTAAAAAAAACGTGCTAAACATCGTAGTGTGAAAATGACACCTTAATTCATTACGCCCAATGTACGTCTACCATATTTGGCATGGCGGCCTTTAATGCGGAACGCTTAGCAACATTATAGCATGACTGAATGAAACGAATCACACAATGCTTTCTTGGACCTATATTGAGTAAATTGCTTTCGGAAGCCAATACTTGTATGTCTGCTCTCTAAGCAGTCTTTATTGACCTAAGTTGTCCAATATTTGACTTCAAAGTGATTGTGCATAGACCTGTTTATACAACACAGATAAGTGTTCAAGGCATATTAAAAAACTCGGTCGAGTTTTGCCAAAGTTTTAAAAAAATACGTGAATTAAGGGCGGTTGTCCGAGCGTATAAATACCCCCGCAGCGTTTTTCATTGGCCTTAAGGGCTCAGGTAGCAACTTTTGGACAGTATTTTTTTTTATGGGACATGAGAACACTTCAGACATGTCGAATTGCATTCTGAATACGAAGAATGTTCTTTTGAAATACGCGATATAATACACATTTTATGGCAAATGATTAAAAATTCATATTTTTGATATTTAACAGTCCTCGAAGTAAACGTTATCAATCTAATGATATGTACTTACAGTGTATATAGCTGGGATGAAAAGCCAAAGACCAATTGAAAAATTAGACCTTTCGTATTGAAGATATGGATCCCCTCCCAAAAAAAAACACCCCCACAAAATAAATTAAGGTCTTTTTGGAGTGGGGAATGTATATCTTCAATATGAAAGGTAAAAATTTTCAAATGATTGTCATACCAGCTACATAACTTTAAGTACATATCATTAGATTAATAAAATTTACTTCGAGGACTGTTTATCAAAAAAATTTAAAATATCAAATTTTAATAATTTGTCATAAAATGTGTATTATATCGCGAGTTTCAAAAAATCCATGTATACTAGAAACGTAATATACTACTGTGGATAGCGTAGAACTTAGACGGATGACCTTGGCCGTATAGATAAAATGTGACGTGTCATGTCAAAAAGAGACACTTTTGGTCAGGATCGTAAATGGAGAAATAGCCAAAAATCTGCCTGGGGTGATTTTTTTCACACTTGCGAATTTGTGATGTTATTAATGTTTAAAATATTGTCTGATAGTTTCAGACCGGAATATAACTGGCATCTTGTATGTTTTGAGACATTTTTCAAGGCAATTTCTACTCTCAACATTGTCAACAATATTTTTAACGGCCGATATCTCAATTTCCAACTTTATAATACCATAACTTACGAACTCAATATCTTCGCTTAGGAATGTCCAATTTCACTGGAGAAAACGGCGTTGTGGAGCAAAATATATCTATATTTAAAAACCTCAAAATTGATAACCTGCCCAAAAGTGTCTCCTTTTGACATGACACGTCACAAATATAGAAACATGGAATAGAAACATTTCTGTAATTAATTGAAAGTTATTATACTTAATTCTACGTGATTTTGTGTATTTGTTATAAATATGCAGTTCTGATGCCTTCCGATAGGAATACGACCAACATCATTCGAACTTAATACCTATTTAGTAGAATTATATCATCCCCTCTTCTCCAGCGTGCTAGTATTATGAAGATCGCCGGTTCGAATCCGGCCAGATATACTGGGTTTTTTTCAACATTTATGTGCGCTGGCTGCTCTGGGGAAAGATTAAAATTTATTCAAAGTAATATTAATTGAACGAATGAAACCGAATGCATATCTATCTTACATCTAGCATTTCATGACTTTATCTGTATTTTGTACCATATAAATGTGTTAAATGGAATATATTTATGACAGCCATTAATCGTGATTGCCCGCGCATGAATGGATATTCGAGTGTTGTACGTGTTTAATTGGCATATTTCGGCTGATAAATTCCGTAAAAGCGTGTCACCAGCACCTAAAGTTTCCTTTTAAAAATCAAGGAGTTAACCTAGATCTGGCTCCAGTTCCTCGCGCCCAGGAAGGGGAGTGCGCCTTCGAGCGCGAGTAGGTTAGGACTTGTGGATGTCAGAGAGAACGTGCCACGGTCTCCTACGCACTGAACAAGTGCTAAGTTAACCAATAATTTAATAATTTTGTATCAAGTTCTTCAATTGCTAAAAATGTGAGAATGGTTTTTGTGGCATTTATTTTGTAAAACTATTTATCCATTCAAACAGGTTAGATAAAAAATGTCACTGAGCTAAACGATTAAAGACGCACAGAAGCCCAAAAGGCAGACGACTGTAACAAAAGCAATATCATCATTACATTGCATGCGTGCGACCGTCAAGGTCGTGTCGTACTCGACCAGTAGACTTTTAATTTCTGTGCCTCCAACGCATTTGGATTATCAGACGTCAGCGGCAACAAATGTGTTTCTCCTTCAAGCTGTACGTGAACGCTTCGTTTACCTATTTGGTACTGTTTGTAAGCAGTGTTTACGAAAAGATGAAAACAGTGTATTGGATTTCTTATTTCGTGATATTTATCTTTACCTGTGCATCAAGTTGCGCCACTGCTGACGAAAAAGGTATGTAATCATACTATTTATTATAAATTTATCATCTTACATATTACATTTTTAAGCTTTTGTAATAACTGTGATCGTGTAATCGATAGTTCCATATTGTTGCATGCATCACATATTCAATTTGACAAACTAATAGAAACTGAAAAAAAAAAAATGAATTAGTCTGGTGCTACTTTGATGAGCAATATTCTTTTAATGTAATATACGATAATTCTAACAATAAGCAAGTTACAAATCTTAAATTGAAACAATAAACACTGGGAAGTCGTTCGTATAGGGCAAATTTCGCACTATGTGATCAGTCAGTATTTCTTGTATGTGATACAATCCCGAAATTAAAAAGATCAGTACGTGAAACAACGAGTATCCTACTATAATTAGGGAAAGGTTATATTTATTTATTTATTTATTTATTTATTTATTTATTTATTTATTTATTTATTTATTTATTTATTTATTTATTTATTTATTTATTTATTTATTTATTTATTTATTTATTTATTTATTTATTTATTTATTTATTTATTTATCAAAAGTATTTTTCTATTTTGATATAAACATAACAAATCGCGGAGAGTAACATAAACTAAATTTTGTGGAAATACGTGTGTGCCCGAAAATTGTGAATGCTGCATTTTGAGTTACACCCGGCGTAAACTTACTCTAACATTGATAACAATTCCATAAATATTTTCCCTACTCCTACCGCGTGTCCACACCTAGCCTACTCCTAGCATTACGCCGACTAGTTCCACCAAGTATTCACTTCTGGTCGGCGTAAACATTGGCTACCACTTCCGGTGTTTCTGTGACCTTTATCAACCACGCGATATGTAATTTCTTAGTTCTGACCAACAGAAGGTCAAACTTACCCCGGGTGCCAGGCGTAATCTGCGTTTACATTGCAACTTACGCCTGGCGGAGGTTACACCCAGCTCGCTACTCCTGACTTTTGTCAGGAGTAAATCGTCGGACGTACGCCTGGCGGAACTTACGCTGACCATCGTTCACACTGCACCTACTGTTGGCAGCGCCTACCGCTACTCCTAGCAACTTGCGCCGACCAAGTTCCGCCAGGCGTACGTCCGACAATGTGAGTGTAAAGAACTATACTAAATTCATTTTACCTTGACGGTCGCGGTACCTTTCGAACATTCCAATGAGTCAAATAGGG
Organism: Amphiura filiformis; assembly: GCF_039555335.1. Classification (NCBI taxonomy): domain Eukaryota; kingdom Metazoa; phylum Echinodermata; class Ophiuroidea; order Amphilepidida; family Amphiuridae; genus Amphiura; species Amphiura filiformis. Next base: position 60,534,994 of record NC_092631.1, on the reverse strand, counting down.
CCCAAACTTACGCTAGAGTGAACACAATAATGCGATTGATTCTCTTACACGTAAAAATTCGGCCAATTCAGAGAGAAAATCTTGTTTGTCGTATAGGGCCTACTAATAGACAATTACTTTTTGTTGGCCGCTGAGCTATATCTTTTCACTAATCATGGATACTTCATAACGTGTTCCCATGTTGACTTGACAAGCTATTTCTACTTGCTTTAAAGAGAGCACAAATATGAACACAGTTAGGCCTCGTATCCATAGGCTGTTCCCTTGTGGCGTGTGCCCTTGTTCCGTGTTTACTTTTTCCCATGTGACCTGCCACACAGACAACGAACCGTAGCGGCCACTAAGCAAAACAAAGGTTCGTTGTCTGTGTGGCAGGTCACATGGGAAAAAGTAAATACGGAACAAGGGCACACGCCACAAGGGAACAGCCTATGGATACGAGGCCTAATAGACAATTGAATGAAGACGATTTCATTTAATATAACTATTTGTTATTTAATATATACCTCATACCTAATCAGGAACATAAGAAAGTATTGTAAAGGCCATAAATATACGCACTCATGCATAGGGAGACAAACATGATAAAGTTAATATGTTCTTTTCATTCTCGATCACTAACCTTTGGAACATTTCACATGCATGCTGTTTGTCTCAATGCCTTCTCGGCAATCTCGGGCCAAAAGGCCTATAGTAATTTAAACCGTGAAACCGTAGAACGATCTGTTGGTCAGCATAGATATTGAATAAAACCCATCACATCAATTCAAAGCTACACTCTTTTTTGAAATACTTAAAATGTATGAAGTATAATAAGATGGAAATCAGTTTTTCGCACCAAGATATTCTCAGCCTAGTTTATAAATTACCAATTTAAAGGAAAACCTTGAATTTCATACAAGAGAATCATTGTAATGAAAGAAATATTTAATTGTCAAGTACGACCCAGCTAAGGAATAACTGAGAGAATGGGGTTGTAGATAATGCCTTTATCAAATCGATATGTGTCCATCGTTTGGAATGTAAACAACTTGGACGCTTCTTATCAAATTTTCACATAAATTTTTCTAACCTTTTGGAGATAATAAGTTTATTCAACATCTGAGAAAATAAAAATTGTTGTGTATACGCCAAACAATTGGCATCGGTCTTTAATAGGTCGTTATCACAATAATGATATTATCATTTTCTGGTGCACATCATGACACAACTTGAGTACTTCAAAGCGCATTTTTCATCTTGCTACTTCCAATTTAAAATTACTGTCTTAATCAAGTATATATTTTTCGTTATACAATTATTCCAGCTCATCTCATAAAAAAATAAATGTTGTCATTTATACAGCGCCTTTCACATGTATCAAAACGCTTTAAATTATTCCGCTGTTGTTAGAATATGTCAGCTGCCATACAATGCCCAAGGCACACTCATACCTTTTGGTGGCGCTCAATGGACAATATTCCTAAAAGCTCCCCCCATTTCACCCATGGGTAGAGAGAGGCAACTGAGGTAAAGCGCCTTGCCCAAGAGCATAAAGGTCCGTTTATACTACCACCGCATTTGCGATGCGTTGCTTTGCGATGCCGATATATCAATTACTTTTTGCCGCAACTCAACGCAACTCGTCGCATTTCCAAGTTAAAATGTATTTAACTTTATTGCGATATCGCAATGCAGTAGTTCGCAGTACGATGCAGTGCGGCAACGCACCGCATCACAAAGCAACGCATCGCAAATGCGGTGGTAGTATGAACGAACCTTTACACGAAAGCACAGCCGCGCCGGGGCTCGAACTCGCAGCCCTCCGATTGCAAGGTAGAGGCCGTACCGCTGCGCCACGTGTCTCCATGCATATATAAATAACGGGAAAACGTCGCTGGCCAGCTAAACCGTGCCTATATATCACTTAGGGCGATTGCGTCATCACACCACATGGGATACACGCATGAACAGCGCATTAGATCAAGTAGTATTTTGTAGTGTCTGGTGTTAGGATTAATTAAACCTATATTGAGTTTCGATAGTGGTCTAGTAACCCTAACGCCCCAGAGGCTTTTTGGCGACGTGAAGGGAAAGAAGGAAGAAAATAAAGAGAGAAATGAAATTCGAACCCAAGACCCCTCGCATGCCAAGTACTAGGTCGGCGACACTTTACCACGGGTCTTGGGCTTCGCTGGTCGTGTTCGGGTTAAAATAATTAACGACTTTGAGGAGGAACCATGGTGCAGCTCCAATGTCTTATTACAAATAGATAATCCATATAAGACCTTATGCAGGCAAACGAGCTTTTGTAATTTATTATTTAATAAGGAAACGGTTATAAAATTAGTTTAGGTAAAATTAGCACTCTGCTATCATCAAATAGTGAACTGGAATATGTCTTAACAAATGGTGTTAGTTGTCGAACTAAATAAAATATAGGTTTGGTTATATTAACTGTACCGTAACGCTTAACTTTTATATTCGACTATGTGGCATATTTAGTTCACTTGTGTTGAAATCAATACAGACATGACTGGTGATAACCATAACTGCTGGAATGGCAATTTTGATAAATTGCTTTATACTGCTGCTATTATTACGTGCTCGTACAATTTATGAAAAATGATATCGCAATAAATGTAGTAGTATACGAATTGAAGTATTTTGCCACGCAATAGTCAATATAATAACTTGTCTTTGTTTATATTACTGTACGTAGAGTCTTTCGATGGTATAATTGACCTCTCAATGATATTATCATTTTCTGGCACATCATGACACAACTTGAGTACTTCAAAGCGCACTTTTCATCTTGATACTTCCAATTTAAAATTACTGTCTTAATCAAGTATATATTTTTCGTTATACAATTATTCCAGCTCATCTCATAAAAAAATAAATGTTGTCATTTATACAGCGCCTTTCACATGTATCAAAACGCTTTACATTATTCCGCTGTTGTTAGAATATGTCAGCTGCCATACAATGCCCAAGGCACACTCATACCTTTTGGTGGCGCTCAATGGGCAATATTAGTAAAAGCTCCCCCCATTTCACCCATGGGTAGAGAGAGGCAACTGAGGTAAAGCGCCTTGCCCAGTGCATAAAGGTCCGTTCATACTACCACCGCATTTGCGATGCGATGCGTTGCTTTGCGATGCCGATATATCGATTACTTTTTGCCACAACTCAACGCAACTCGTCGCATTTCCAAGTTAAAATGTATTTAACTTTATTGCGATATCGCAATGCAGTAGTTCGCAGTACGATGCAGTGCGGCAACGCACCGCATCACAAAGCAACGCATCGCAAATGCGGTGGTAGTATGAACGAACCTTTACACGAAAGCACAGCAGCGCCGGGGCTCGAACTCGCAGCCCTCCGATTGCAAGGTAGAGGCCGTACCGCTGCGCCACATGTCTCCATGCATATATAAATAACGGGAAAACGTCGCTGGCCAGCTAAACCGTGCCTATATATCACTTAGGGCGATTGCGTCATCACACCACGTGGGATACACGCACGAACAGCGCATTAGATCAAGTAGTATTTTGTAGTGTCTGGTGTTAGGATTAATTAAACCTATATTGAGTTTCGATAGTGGTGTAGTAACCCTAACGCCCCAGAGGCTTTTTGGCGACGTGAAGGGAAAGAAGGAAGGAAATAAAGAGAGAAATGAAATTCGAACCCAAGACCAATTTCAACCACTTAGGTCTTAAATCAGAGCTAAAGAGTACAGGTATTGGCTGCTTGTTTTATTTTTAACATATCGGTCTTTATTGAGGATATACAGGGGTATTCAACTGGTACGTTAATTCTTTGACTTACTGTATATTAAACTAGCGCCAATTCATGGAGGACTATAATACCAATCAACTCCTGCAATGTTTTCAGATTAAAATGTCATACCAAATCATGCCTTCTTAATTATAAGCCTATACTTTATATGTGTACCTAGTAATTTATACATTTTCTGTTTGGTTGTTTTAAACACTGCAAGTCTAATGAGCGTGAAGAATACGTTGATATGCACAGTTTTATTGGCAAACATACCCCTATGTAAACGCATTCCTACTATATATAAACATGCAAGTAATCGAGGTAGTATAATCTTACCAAGTGCGGCATACGTAATTTCTTTCTGCAACCATAATGTGCCGCAATACGATAACACATAGTATATACATGTAAGTATATGAGGCTAGATATAACACGCGTTTATTACCATTATATCCTCTTACTTAATCAAATAAAAGGACATTCACTAGGTTAACAATAAGCAGATCATTGTCTCATTTCGTAAACAAAAGCCCACACAGAATTGTAACCTAGCGTTCGCTTTATAATCGTTCACCCAACTGAAACTATAATACCAGCTCATTGCTCATTGCACAGGTAAATCAGAAACATGTGTTGTGTGGATTTAATCAGAGAAGATCTGATTTAATCAGTTGAGCTGTTTTCAATGAGTGGTATCTTGGTTTAATAGCTTTTAATGGGGTTTAAGTCCTGCAAAGGTCGTGGTGAATTCTACTGTAGACATGACTGCATCATGTCGTACTTATTGATTACGGAATAAAGTGCATACACTCAATATACTATTACTAGTATATTAGTACTAATAAATACGTATATAGTCTCCGATCGATAATGAACCTTGCCTCACCCTAACCCTAAGCCCCTAACCCTAAACCCTAACCCTAAGATCTTAACCCTAAGACCCTAACCCTAACCATGCACAATGAACCTTGCCTCGGACTATGCGGCCCATTATGGTTGCAGAAAGAAATTAAGCGTCCGGCATAGCCACGTATTTTGGTTGGTTTAGTTGGAAAGGCCCATATTTAAATGAAATCAGTGCTGTCATTGTTTAAACCCTAACCATGCCAACTGCTATCTTTTCCATATTGATATTTTAAAAGCAGATTGCAGTTAAGTAAAATGTATTCGACGTGCAAACAAATAGGCCTTATTCATTCATTTTATTTTTAGTTAGTTCAAACTTAGACTCCATGTGCTAGCGTGACTGGAAAGTATACGAGTCGTGTTTATGAAATTTATATTACCTTCAGAAATGTTTTGACATTACGCCGTATTGAAACATTTACATAACATGCATAATGAGCATTGAGACCTACAATACATCTAAAGTGTAAACAAAGCACGTGTTTTATTAGATTTTGCATGGCAATTAGTTAAGGTAACGTTAATATTTTCATTGGTTATCATGGCTATGAAAATTCCTAGAAAATTTGTACATTACACTATTTGTGCATGTATCGGGTTCTTGATTTCTGTGCTTTAAAAGGCTCCCCTTTCTATCATCACATCACCATTTCTTCACATTGCTTCTGGGAAGACCACTTCCGTTGTTGTCAACTGCGATTCGATTGTCAATATCCATTAAACACTTAATTATTTTCATATAGCAAGCTAAATTGGTAATTGCAGCGAAATTGATGTAGCTATCTATTTTTATGTTTTTGTAGCGAATTTGGCGAAAAACTTTTTCGGAAAATCCCAACAGTCTATATGATGGGACCCTAATTGGATCCCTTATGAAGTACCGATGAGAACATCTTTAAATGCGCAAGTGCACAGTGAAGATGCCCATCGATAATCCCGGTCGAGAATACGTCATCAAGGGTCCAATCGCTTATGGAATTTACGGTAAAAGTGAATTGAAAGTTGTAAATGCTTCTGGCAAGTCGTAACACGGTAATTTGTTGCCTTTAACTATATAGCAGTAAAATGGAACTTTATTATTAAAATCTCGCAGGAAACTTGAAGGAAAAATAATGCAGCAAAATAAACGTGTAGGTGTATTGTGGCCTGTTGAATGGGGCAGAATAACATTTTGAAAAGAAAATATGATTTACAGAAGGCCAAGTTTCCTTACTATTACTTCAAATATCTTGAAGCGTTTAAACACAAAAGTGCGTTCTACATTTGACCTATGTAAAATGTAAACATACATTTTTTATGTATGAATATTACATGGTTCTGCACAACTAAAACGATATCGATCTTTTGATGCCTTCAAGTTTATGCATTGGGCTTTTGTTTAAAACCTGCCATATACCAATGTGGAAGATTCAGTCTTCTACAGAGGGAGTATATTTTTAGTTTAGAATTGGCAAGGGTTGCTTATTTTGAAGCCCATACACTCCCTGTATGGCTCTACCTAAATCCTCCAAAACTGGAGTGAGTATTTCAAATATAAGTTACCCAATTGACCTTTTCGGTAAATCCCATAACCCTTTGCGAGCACACCTGAGAACTCGTCATTTTACGTCACGCCGACTTGCAATGCGCAGTAACGATGTTCGATAAACGATGTGCGCATCGGCGCAAGAGCGGCGTGACGCAAAATGACGAGTTCTTAGGTGTACTCGCAAAGGGTTATGGGATTTACCGAAAAGGTCAATTGTCTAATCTATTTGAAACCCATGCTCCTTCAGTGGAAGATTTTAATAAATTCTTCTACAGAGGAAGTGTGCATTTCAAATGGAATATCCCACTATTAAAAGGGCATTTCGTGATCCACAGCATCATCCCTCCCCCACTTTTCTCAAAAAAGTTGAGATTTTTATATCACTGGAAACCTCTGGCTACATAATGTTTATGTACAAAAATTGCTTGCAGATTAATTCGTTTAGCAAAGACATCGTGAAATTTGAATTTCGTTCTGGTATACGAAATTACAACACATTGTCTATGGAGCAATGTAATACACATAATCATCCATAACTCGCAAACGCAAAATCTGAATCAACTGAAATTTTGGGAATAAGGTGTTTTCGTGGATATCTACTGAAAAATGTCATAAAAATAGGATGCCAGGATCACAAAATACTCCTTTAAGTAGTATTATGACAAGCGTTTTTCATTGGTCTTTTTGAATTTTGACAATTGATCGCTCTGTTTTGGAAATAAAAGAATTTTACGAAACTACCTCATTTTTAATCCGTTCCACAGAGGCAAATATCTATCAATAACAAAAGTCGCCCCATGCGCTGATGATACGCAGTGTTTAGCACTCCGAATACCGATCATCGGTTGCAATTTGAATCCATGGAAAGGTTTGAAAATGAGGGAGTTTTGTTAAATTCTTATATTTCAAGAACGGTGTGGTCAATTGTCAAAATTCATGTTATAGCTGATTTATTCCTCAACCACACCAGTTATTTAGTTATATTTAGTTGTGGCGTTAAAATACCCAAACAATTAAGTTTCCGATGATACAGTTTTTCAGGGACACCTTGTATATAAATGACGTGTCTAAAAAAAAAAAAACAAAAAAAAGAGGAAATCAAGAAAAGCAATAAACATCCATTCAAAAATATAACAAAGAAAATTGGGTTGAAATCAGACAGGTTGGTGTTTTCGACGTATAAACGTAATAACTTGACCATTCTATAGATTATCTAGACGGATGACCTTGGCCGTACAGATCAAATATTCATTCCAAACAGAAAAAATATTGGAAATTTGGACGGAATATAAACATTTCAAGAAAGTAATTAATTAATTGAACGAATGAAACCGAATGCATATCTGTCATACTATACTATGATCAGCTCTTAATAGGCGGGAATTATTCGGTTTTTGTTAAGGGATCCAAAATGAGCGTTTATTGCGTTTCGACAGTATTTTTTGTGGGACATGATAGCACCTCAGACCTATCGAATTGCATTCTGAATACGAAGCATGTCTTTCTGATATCAAATAATTGTCATTTTTTTAAAATCACAATATAATACAAATTTTATGACAAATTATACAAATTTGATATTTTTCAAATTTGTGATATATAACAGTCCTCGAAGTAAATTATATAAATCTAATGATATATTCTTAAAGTGTATGTAGCAGGGAGGAAAAGCCGACGGTCAATTGAAAATTTTGACCTTTCATATTCAAGATATGGACTTTTTTCCCAAAAAGACCTAATTTTTGTTGGTGTTTTGGGGAAAAAATCCATATCTTCAATACGAAAGGTCAAAATTTTCAATTGATCGTCGGCTTTTCATCCCACCTACATACACTTTAAGTATAAATCATCAGATTTATAAAGTTTACTTCAAGTACTGTTAAATATCAAAAATATCAATTTTAATGATTTGCCATAAAATGTGTATTAAATTGCGAATTTCAAAAAATCAAAATTATTTATATCTCTGTAGAGCGCCATATAAGTATTCGTTAATAATAATAATAATAATTTCGGTTTAGGTAAAAACGTTTTAATAACATTAAAATGTCGGGTTATATAAAGGTCATGATAACGTTTTAAAACGTTTTGTATGAAAACACACTACAACAATAATTTGAAATGTTTTCAAAAAATGTTATTTTAAACTATTTTTGCAAACAATTTTGCCAAATATTGTGTCAATACTTAAATAACATTATGTTGAAATATTTGAACCCAGCAAACACAGAAATGTTCTTAAAATGTTTTTCTCAAAACCTTTTAATAACATTTAAATGTCGGGTTATATAAAGGTCATGAAAACGTTTTTAAAACGTTAATGAAAATATTTTGGGCAAACATTTTTCACAAAATATTTTTTCAACCGCAAAATGACATTCTGTTTAGAAAGTTTTGTATCAAGTTTTCAAGAATGTTTTTGGAATGTTATTAAAGCGTTTTTATACCATTTATATAACCCGACATTTAAACGTTTTCTGTAAAACATTTTTGTTTGCTGAGCAGTAGATTATCAAAAAATGCTTTTTAAGGTTATGAAAACGTTTTATACTCTTAATATACCCTTTATATAACCCGACATTTAAACGTTTTCTGACAACCTTTTATAACCTTTTGCGAATGATGTCGAAAACGTTTTGTGTTTGCTGGGATATTAATGTGTTAAATTGAATATATTCATGACAACCATTCACGTGATTTGCTAGCGCATACATGGATATTCGAGTGTTGTACGTGATTAAATTGGCATATTTCGGCAGATAAATTCCGTAAGAGCGTATCACCAGCACATGGAGAAGTTGAACTGACTCCATTCTCCAGTTCCTCGCGTCCAGGAAAAAGGTGCGCGCGACGCGGCCTTCGAGCGCGAGTAGGTTAGGACTGGTGATGTCAGAGAGGACCTGTCAAGGTCCTCTAGCAAGTGCTAAGGGGCTGTCCATAATTTTCGCCATTTTCACTTACGTACAAAGCGTACGTAACTTTTTACCCCCCCCCCTCCCTCCCTCGAGTTACGTACAAATAAAATAAAATGGCCAAGGATTTCCAAGAGTAGGCCTACTACTAATAGCAAAATTGAGATGGGTTGGGGTTGTGGTTAGAGTTTAAGTTAAAGGTTTGGTTACGTTTAGGGTTAGGGTTATATTAGTGTTCCATGATGACAGTTGGTTTTGGATTTATGTTTTTACAGATAAGTTGAGAAATGCTGAAAAACTTCCCTTTTCATGAAAACGAAAGCCAAAATATAGCTTCAAATGCAGCCCGAATCTAAACTTAATTACTAATGCACTCCAAAATCTGCTGAACATCCTATACTATCTTTTCCACTAAGAACCCCGGGATCCCATCATAATAGGGGGATGGAGCAGGGGGACATCCCTTTGACATGTTTGGTGTATGTTCTTGCAATTAAACTATGGGTTTCATGTCTTTTGTCGCAACAGTAACAATCCCACTAGAGCCTTTGCTGCCATTGATCCTAGCGCATATACAAAATACTATTTTTGTAAGTTTTTTGATATGAAATAAATGAAATAAATGAAGCATAATGTAAAATAGGACAACTGTGCATATTAGACTCAAAATTAAAAAGAAAATTATTGTTTGCATGGCATGTTATTATATAGAAATTGTTCAAACGAATTGAACAATTTTAGGTCAATTAGTTATAAATTATGAATAAAATATTGGAAAATGCCATAATTTTTGCTCAAATAAATCGCCATTTTTCTTACGTACACATGCCCAGGATTTTTACCCCCTCCCTCCCTCTTACGTACGCTTTGTACGTAAGTGAAAATGGCGAAAATTATGGACGGCCCCTAAGTTAACCAATAATTCGATCATATGTATCAAGTTTCTTTAAATTGCTAAAAATGTGAAAGAGGTTTTTGGGGAATTAAAACTACCTATCCACTCAAGCAGGTTAGATGAAAATGTCACTGGACTAAACGATTGAAGACGCACAGAAGCCCAAAAGGCATTGTAACAAAAGCAATTTCCTCAGAATGTTAAAGTTATTACATTGCATGCGCCTGGCTGCCAAGGTCGTATCGTACTCGACTCGTATACTTTAAATTTCTGTGCCTCAAATGCATTTTGATTATCAGACGTCAGAGGCAACAAATGTATTTCCCCTACAAGATGTGCACGCTTGGTGCTTCTAACAAAAAGATGGAAACAGTGTATTGGATTTCTTATTTCGTGATATTTATCTTTACCTTTGCATTACGTTGCGCCACTGCTGATGAAAAAGGTACGTAATCATTATGATATCATTCAGCAATAGAATCATGATTATCTTTAAGGCTTCAGCATAAGAAGTTTTGAGATTTTTCTCAAAATATCACGAGCTATCTCAAGAACCACTGATCCAATACTAGGCTTGTTTGTACTCATTTTAATGCATTTTTCATGCTGATTCCAAATATGGTCATGATAATTCACATTAAAAAAAAATTGAAACTTGTCGTCTGCAGTCGACACCCGCGTGAAGAGAGTTAAAGTAGGCATACTCTCCCTAATTAGCATTAGATCAAGCCGTTAAACTATATAGATAAAAAAAGTTATTATGCTAACACACTGTACTTCAGTAGTATGAACTAATAGTAAGCACAATTTGTGAGGAAATCAATTATAAGTAAAACCTTAAATTACAAGAAAATTTATGCAGTGTAAAAATGATTAAACTTTCTAGCAGGACCCAGCAGTCGAAGAATAAACCAATAAGGAATTCTAGATATTGAAAAATATCGATTCTATATTATGTCCATCTTTTGGAATATAAAACAACTCGGCGAATCACATTTTTAGATAAATCGCTGTAACCTTTCGGAGATAATAAGTTTACCAAACATCTGAGAAAATAAAATATTGTTGTATAGACGCCAAATTATTGGCATTATCGGTCTGTATTAATTTTGATGGCTATAACAATAATTATCACTGACATTCTATATAAGGAAATAAAATGAGCAAAATGCTATTCTACATCTTTAAAACTTACAAATGGCCGAAACAACTTGAGTACTTCAAATCGCATTATTCATATCGCTACTTCCAATATAAAATTACTTCAAGTTCTTCATCAAGTGCATATGTTTGTGTCATGTAAGTGTTATTGCTCATATCATGAAATTAATAAATTATCATTTATAAATAGACTGATCAATAAGTGGTAACCAAGGTTTAATTGAACTGCAGAAGGTCTTGCATCCAGTTAGATATTTGATGTAAGACCTTTTGCAGTAAATAAGCTTTTAAATGACTAAAGGTTATGAATTATGTTTGGATGACTAATAGAATCACCCTTCTATCCCACTGTCATATCTTCAAACAATGTACTGGCATATACAGGGAGGTGGTACTTAAAACTGCTTCTTTCATTTGAAAAAAGTTCTTTTAAGGCTTTTATATCATATATAGTTAATTGGCGTTTAATAAATTGTAATTATCCATTGGTTGACACTGCAGTATATGTTTCAAAAAGCTTCACTTTGATGATATTCGTCGATCGGTCACATGGAATTTGACTGTGACAAGTGTCGTTGAACACAAACATGACTGAAATGGCAAGTTTGACCGATTGCTTTTTACTTTTGCAATTTCGGAATTCTCGAAACTTGATATCTCATCCAATAAAGTAGCAGCATGGACTGTAGAAAAATTTCTACAGTCCGTGGTAGTAGAGTGAATCGAAGTAATGATCTTCGCATCGATGACACATCATCAAAAGCCCAATTGCAAATACTTTTGCGATTTTTCAAAAGGTAAAATGAAAGTTACAAATGCTTCGGGAAAGTTGTGAGGGAGTAAAATCGAATGTAACAAATACTTGGGGCAAATCAAAGCCAAAAAGATGCCAGTCTGTGACGCCTTCAAATTATGAAGGCTATTCTTTTTAAAATGTACCATACCCGTGTGGAAGGTTTAAATGTCTTCTACAGACCCCTGATATGATCCCCTATATATATGGCTGCACATATATCTTACACAACTGGAGTGAGTATTTATTATTGAAGTTACGCAATTGCCTATTCTATTTAAACCCGTCCCATACTCCCGCCCATACTCCATCATCAGTGGAAGTTAGCTCAATCTTCCACAGGGGGACTGTGGAATTTAAATGGAATAGCCCGTTATATACTGGATGAAATGGGGGCAAAGTATAACCTGCACATTTGATATCTAAACGGCGACGTTTGCCTGGGGCGTCTGCAATAATTTGCAACATTGTAACATATAACTGAATAAAACGAATCACACAAAGCTTTCATGCACGTATAATATTGAGCGAATTGCTCTCAGAAACCAATACATGTATGTCTGCTCTCTAAGCAATCTTTATTGACCTAAGTTGTCCAATATTTGACTTCAATGTGATTGTGCATAGACCTGTTTATACAACTACAGATAATTGTCCAAGTTCAAGGCATATCTTGCAACGGTTGAAATCTAACATGTTTTTCAAATGCCAAACTCCAATCTTACTAAGAATTGAAGGTTAAACTTTAATAATTGAAGTAAACATGGTAAAGAAATAAACATGATTAAGGATATTCTGAAATATAATATTGTCGCGTAAAGGAATTAAGCCTAGATTATGATAAAAAATCATGGTCATCACGTTAGGTGAAAGAATAGCAATAATATCATGATATCTTGACATGGTTAAAACTCGCACAGACGCACCATATGCAACGGTGGCGCAGTTGATTAACGTGTCTGGATATATTGGTCATGGGTTCGAGTTCCATTCACAGCAAATTCTTTATTGTATTATCAATGCTACGCCCGATTTGTTATTTTTTTATTAAATTGCCAAAAACAAAACTAGATAAGGAATAGAGCCCGGAATGTAAGACAGATCTCTAATATCAGTAATATTAGGAAAATGCGTTACAGCCTTGTATTAACTAATAGGAATTAAAAATTACATCGGGATTGCTTAAATATTCATTCTTCCTCCTTTTTTCAAAATATGTTTGTTTAATTTTCAATGTTCAGATGTTGTGTCCCCTTTCATCTGAAGAAAAATCACATTTCTACACCGGCAATTTTGCCATTCCGCCTTGGCATAGAATTCTGCCATCCATTCCGTCTTGGCCTCAAAACCTTACATTCCAAAATATATATGTAGCGACTACTGATGATCATAATTATTATTATTATTATTATTATTATTATTATTATTATTATTATTATTATTATTATTATTATTATTATTATTATTATTATTATTGAATTAAACATAAAACTGATCAACTGGACTCACATTTATTTGAGAGGCTACAGTATCGCACCTAATCCAAGGTGCATCATCAGGCCGTCTGATGATCTGGCGGCAAAAGGTCGTTGACCTGTGACAAGGTGGTGTTGCCAGAGGTCGTGGATCTTGAGTCGAACTTCTTAGGAATGTTCTTGATGACAGAATTGTAAGCCCCCGTCAAGTTATGGCGAAGACCGCCTCCCCTGTTCAGTGAAGGTTGTTCTTTCTTGACGTAAATTGCTTCTTTGACGCCCCTTTAAAACCACCTGTGTTCTCTGTCTAAAATCACAACATCTTGGTTGTCAAAAGTGTGATGTGTACTGTCCAAATGCGTGAACACGGCTGAATCCCCGCAACCAGTACTAGCACGTCTATGCTGGTACATGCGTTTGGATAATGTCTGTTTGGTTTCCCCTATGTACAAGTCCTGGCAATCAGCGTCCTTGCATTGTATTGCATAAACTAAATTGCTTTGTTTGTCCTTGGGCGGCTTGTCTTTGGGGTGAACCAAATTCTGTCTCAGACGTGCTAGTACTGGTTTCGGGGATTCAGCCGTGATCAGTTTTATGTTTAATTCAATATTTATTAAACCTGGATGAATGACAACCTTCACAAACGTATTATTATTATTATTACTAACAGTTTCGGGCAAGGAAGACTACTACATGACTATTGGTGACAACCTGACCCTGTCGTCGCCTGGCTATCCCGCCTTCTACCCAGACAACTTAGATTACAGTTGGATCATCACTGCACCAGATAACGCCACATTCCTCCTAGAATTCCGTGAACTTCTTCTTGTGACAAAGCGACCGAATCTATACGTAGATAAATTAACTATTGGTATTGGAGAGGATGTTTCTGATGACGATTTTGTGTTGGAAGAAACGAACTTTTTCCCGGCTGGAACTACTATTATGATATATGCAAACAGCTTATGGCTGCGACTTCAATCGGATTATAAGAAGTATCGGCAGAGAGGATTTCTTGTGGAGATTCAACGACTTGATGTAACGAGTAAGTAAATCAGAAAGAAATAGTTGTTTGATGTGATTATTTATTATGTTTTAGCAATAAATAATATCACATAATTTGCAGTTCTAGACTTGGATAATACCAACAGCTAATATGCACACATTTTAAGCTAACTTTTAAAATTTTCCTTTCTTTTTCAAAATTAATTTTTTTCTCTTTTTTTTTTGTAATTTCTATTCTAAATTTATAAACTGTATAATTGTGTGCAAATTGAGGGCGCTGTTTATATATATAAAATACATGCATATTTTTGTTAAATAATATAAGCAATTAATTTTTCTGATATTTTAATGCCAGTATACAAATGTCTACCCCTTACAAATATACAAACAAAATTTAAGGTAAATACCTGATGACTGACGTCACCTATCAATCAGAATCGGTTTGTTCACGATTTGTCGTGATTTTTCTGAACGCAGCAGAAAGACCGCATGCCCTATGGTTAATTGTGCCCCTTCAGACTTACAAACCATCTGAAGAGTTAGGTCTTAATAGTAATAAAAAATTCAAAATGTCAACAATGCACAGAAAATTGTTTTTGCCTTTTAAAATACCTACATCGTCCTCCATTTTCTGCGATTCCGTTTTGTGCGATGAAGGAATCGATGAATCTGCCTCCCTTTTATGCGCTACTTACCAATCACGGGCCGTGGGAGTTTGATAGACAGGATCGTCAGACGCGAAATAGTTTCTTTATTTCTGACGTGTATTATAGTCATGATCGAAGCCGTTGCGGTAGAGTTTAGACAAATGGAGAGTTTGCGACATCAATGATTCATTGATTATATAAAAATTCTTAATATATTCTAGCTAGATAATCCAGAAATTTAATCTCGTAGTGCATGAGAGAATGTACAGTAGTTTGGTCTTAAAAATGCTCTTCAAGTGGGCTAAATTCTAGTGGTTGCGTATCATATGGCGTATTTTTAGAGGATTCAAAGCCCTGCAATTTCGCTATCACCGTTAAATCATCAGATCGCATCAACTATAGGCCGGTTGCAGCCGAACCCGGCGCAAACCTATCCGCACTACACTATGAGAACCACTTTACAACCTGAATTTGGATGGCCAATGGTTTTTTTTTGGGTTGTAGTGCAATTCTATTTTTAAACTCTGTGTATATTTACATTTTTATTTGCTTATTATGTGCTTATTGATATTATGAAATATGTTCTAAAGTCATTCTCCTCGTCGCTTCATATGTGCCTTTTGTCGCGCCTCCTTGCTTTTTTTTTTTTTTTTGGCTCATGGGAAGCGGCGTGGATTATGACTTTTCTTTTGTTTATATTGTTGTGTTTAAAATTTTGTTTATTATTTAAAATGAAAAAAAATTGTATTTGTTAGGCCCTTAAATTTTCTTTGTTTGTAGCTTAAGATATTTTAATATGTTTCTGGTTGTGTAAAGCGCCTAGAGGCATTTGCATTAGGCGCTATATTAAATCTGTCTTTATTATTATTATTATTATTATAAAATGGCTACAGAAAAGTAGACAATGGAATTGAATAATAAGTTTCTAGCATCGTGGGAATGAATTTTCGAAGTTTCAGTATCCAGAGAAAGGTTTATCGAGTGATTCTAGTAGTGTTGATACAACTTACGGATTACCGCGCAAGCATTTTGTATAGAAAATGAATGAAATTGACGTAATAGTCCAACTAAATGTCATTAACTCAACTTTCCAATTTCCATATAATGGTATCTTTCCACAACATTTCTATTTCATCAGCTATATGAGTTTTCTGCCTTATAAAGCAATAATTAGATGTTGAGTGCACTAACAGATCAACATTTATAGCAATTAGCTTCCGGTGAGATCACAAATCCTTTTACATTACAACCTTGATATTATTTGACTACCACTCAACAATTATTAATTTTGTTTATTCAAATCATTATAGTTCATTATACGAGGGGTATCAAAAAGTTTTAGAAATCGCCCAGAAGTAAAAGAGCTATATCAATGAAATTTTGTCAGTGCAATCACTGGTCCTTATGTACACTATGGTGCAAAAATGGTCTCATAAGTATGTTTACTTTTTTTTACAGGAGCTAGATGTCACTACCTGCCTATGTAACCGCATAACCAGCAAAATGGAGAAAATTGAGGCATGCAACATGATTAAGTTCCATTTTAAGGGTTACAGTGCCACGAAAATCTGTGATGAAATAAAAATTCCTTTTCCAAAAAGCGACAGTGACATATCACAATCGCCACCAAAGATAACTTTCATTTCATCATCAATTTTCTAGGCACTGCAACCCTTCAAAAGCAGGATCTTATTAATGCTGCTTGCCTCAATTTTCTCAATCTTGCAGTTTATGCGCAGTAACTGGGGCAGCAGGTTATTGGCACCTAGTGCCACCTGTAAAAAAAGTAAACATACCTATGAGACCATTTTTGAACCACAATGTACATAAGGACCAGTGATTGCACTGACAAAATTTCATTGATATAGCTCTTTCACTTCTGGGCGATTTCTAAAACTTTTTGATACCCCCTCGTATTTCTGAATATTCTCAGTCATCCAAGTATGCAGAATATCAAGTTGCAAATTGAAAGTTAAAATATATTCAACTGGATTTACTATTTTTGAACTGGAGATCCGGTCCTGAATGTTTTTTCAGGCCGTCTGATTTTTCGGCGGTACTTGGTTCGTGCCCCGTGACGGGGTCGAAGAACTAAATCGACGAGGAATCTTCTTATTAGTAGAACTATAGAATTTTTCTGCGCCACAACTTCGAGGGGCCTATAGTTCTGGTATTAAGAAGATTCTTTGCAGATTCAGTTCTTCGACCCCGTCACGGGCAGGGTTCGGTTTTTGTCGGCAAAAACCTGTTTTTGCCGACAAAGTGGCAATAATGGCAAAAACCTGTTTTTGCCAGTTTTTGCCTGGTTTAAACCGGTAAAAATGGCAAAAAATGGCAAAAACTCATTTATAGTCACTCAAATGTTAACAAGTGCACAGAAAGCTCATAAACAGTAAACATATATGTTTTAATGAATCATTCAACTTATTTTTTGTCTTATCAAGTCCTTATATGTCCTTAAACATATATGTTTTAATGAATCATTCAACTTATTTTTTGTCTTATCAAGTCCTTAAAATGAAAATGTTTTGAATTTGATATACCACATTTCAGTAAATGGAAATTAATTTTTTTTTAATGTTATAATTCGTTTTGAGATCAAAAATCGGAACTTTAAATCACTTTTTTAGTTTTTGCCATTTTTGCCGGCAAAAACTGTTTTTGCCAAGCGGTTAAAACCGCGGTTAAAACCATGGTTTTTTCCACCTGCGGCAAAAACCTGCGAACCCTGGTCACGGGTCACTAACCAATCACCGCCGAAAAATCAGACGGCCTGAGGAAACATCCAGTATAGAATGTGAACTTTCAATTTGATGTAATATTGATTATGTTCAAATTTGAACCTGCTGAAGAAATATTTCTTTTTCATTTCATCCATGTCAGATATAGATGTTGTGTTCGTCGACGATTTTGCTGCTGCTGTTGTTGTTAGAAAAAAAGGAAGGTTTTATTTCAAACTCTAATGGTGACCCGCAGGTCAAATTGCTAGAATTGTACATTAAACACACCTAAACAGACACAATGCAATTTGCAGGCAGCAGCTTAATCAGCGCCAATATTGCAATATTGAAACAAACAACTATACAAACATCTAATTCAACCCAACCCCATCCCCCAGTAGGCAATGAGGATAAAGTGCCTTGCCCAAGGACACAACACGTTGGCACGAGTGGGGCTCGAACTCGCAACCTATGGATTATGAGTCTGGCGCCTTATCCACTCGGCCACGTGCTTGTTGTTGTTATTGTCGTTGTTGTTGATGTTGTTGGTGATGGTGGTGGTTGTAGTTGTGGTGGTGGTGGTGGTGGGTGTGGTGGTGGTTTTGGTGGGTGGTGGTGGTGGGTGGTGGTGGTTTTCGAAAATGTTTTTAAACGTTTTATACCCTTTATATAACCCGACATTTAAACGTTTTATGTAAAACGTTTTGTGTTTGCTGGGATGGTGGTGGTGGTGGTGGTGATTGTAGTTTTTTCTTAAATTCTTAAATTGTTGTGGTTAACAAGGTCAGAAACCAAATCTCCAAAACGTAACATGAAGTTAAAAATCAAGATTGGGTTATATAAAGGTATAAAAAATAATAATAGAACTTTGAAGGCACAACAACCAAATTTGTTTGATCTTTGGATCAGGGGAGAGCGTGGCGCAATGGTTAGGGTACTTGCCTTTAGTGCATGAGGTCCCGGGTTCGATTCCCGGCGGTGGCGATTTGCTGGGATATTGACTTGGAAAAGAAAAAGTCTGAAATTAATTGGCAACTTCTGTAGATTAAATTCAGACTTCCGCTCTCCCCATGGTTCATTTAGAATTGAATACATGAATACAAAAGCCACCTAAGTCCATGGGAAGTGATTTTGAGAGAAAAACATGTGTATCATTTTAATTCCTTCAGTTAGATTTACCTGGTCAATATGGTAAGTTTTACGTGCAAATGAGTGGATTAACCTGTATTAGGTATGAAGATTAGCATTTCAGGGACTTCGTGGGGTTCATTTTAAATTTTGGACTTAGGTGGTTTTTTGAATCATATACAAAGACAACAATGTTAGAATGAGATTACCACTAGTAAGATAATACAAAATAAAGCGCACAGGTATGTATATGATAAGCATTCTGCCATGTAATATAAACCACACACTTTCCTTTATTAAACCCATTTTTTTTCAAAAGTCACTCTCTAGCAATGAATTTGTTACAAGTGGACTTTTATACATACTGGATTTTAATCAATGTGTTACAAGACTCAAATCATGGAATTGGGTGATTCTTTCATACATGCTATTTTTCACATGCCCAATAGACACAGAGGATGAATTTGAGTTGTTCTTTCATACATATGACAGGCCTATGTAAAGGAACACTTTCCCATGCTTAACTCAATTTGGTTTAAGTATGGACTTAGGTGGCTTTTGTATTCATATATTCAATTGGGTAAATGAATCATGAAAGTACTCCGTCCTTCGGAGGGGACGTTAAGCCGTCGGTCCCGTGTACAGAGAGTCATACCTGTACATGTATCTCGCAGCCAGTTTCGAAAAGAGTAGGGTGTTAACCCCTGACTGTTCCCAACCCGTCCCGGTGTTCAAATGGACCCCAATGGAAATAAGCTTCAATAGAGGCTTTCTTGGGTTATCCAGGGCTGTCAAAACCCGAACAATCAAATCAAAATCAAAAATATTAAAGCCACGAGTTTGCCGTGTCGGTATGATCAAGTATAAACCATTTCTTTTGGTCTTTTGGATAAGGTTCATTATACGGTATCAATCGCTTTTATTGTTTTATCTTTCCATACTACGTACCTTTAAGCCAACAGTTTTAATGATGATACATATGATAATGTAAATGCACTTTTCAATGGAGAGACCAATGTTGCGTCCTATTATAACTGACAACAAACGTGTTCTACTACCCCTACACATCGAATATTAAAAAGCAATTCTATAGATTTTATTTTAAATTGATACTTAAAAGCCAGACATTGTCTCAATTAATTATTTAACCAAACCATCATATTCCCTTTCGTCTTTCCGCGCGTGATTATTGTTTCATTTTGTCTCAATATTCTAGCATCACTTGTGTTGTAAAATGTTATGCGATCAAGCAAAATCAGTCGGAACTCGGAGATATTAAATTTTCAATTTCTTACAGGATAGTAAAAAACATTTAAATAGCTGCATTTTCCAGAAAACGGCATTGAAATTGAACAACCTGTTCCAAGGATATGATCAATTGAAGAGTTTCTAAAACAAGGGGAAACAAAAAAGAAATATTTCCTTTGTTTGGAGGCATTTTGGTGAGGCTGAGAGCAAATCTGACACACCAAATTGCATTCTGAATACGAGGAATGTCCGTCTGATATCAAATAATTTTAATTGGCTATATCTCAAAATCAATATTTCCGAGTTCCAGCTGATTTTGCTTGATCGCATCACAAACGTGTACCTCGGTTTATGATATGCTTCTTGTTATGATAATAGATATGAGATATGTAAGAATTGTAGTTCTGATGAAGGATATTATGAACTGCATTCTATCACCCGTGTAACACGTAGACAAAATAATGATGACTGTTTACAACATAAAAGAATCTAACATCGAATTTTAAGCGGGTTTAATCCACCCAATTGGGTACTCAGAACACCTGTTTGGTGCATGCGGGTACCCAAATATGGCCTACCAAATCCTGACCATGACTTGGCTCGTTGGATTCGTCTATATTCGCCGTAGAAGTGACGTAGTTAATCGGATTAATTACCATATCAATAGAGGAATACAATTTTGAATTATCGTCATGCACTACAAAGTTCACGCGGTACCAATGCATTGAACCAAGTCAAAGAAAATGCTAATCATTTGTACCTGTAAGATTAGTATCTTTGAAAAGAGCGGTATGGTATTCAATCAATGATTGCACACATACAGAGGTGATGAGTGCATCCTGCCTGTAGCGCAGGGCGATGTATTCAAAAATTGTATTCCTCTATTGCTATGGTAGTTAATCCGATTATGGCGTCACTTGTACAGCGAATAATATGCAAGCTTAAGTTTCATTCTTGTTCGACGACAAATTCATTTAAAACTATTTGAATCATCACGAATGTGCGGCGTAAAAACTGTTCGATTCTCATTCGTATCTGTTTAAAATACAAACACTGCTTGTTTATCTTTGTGACGGTCGAAGAAAACTCATAAGGAGATAATAGAATTGGCCCCAATTTAATCCATGTTCAATCAAATTAAAATGAAGTTAACACTAGAGCTTGATGCATGGTTTAAAGATAACAAAATACACACAGTATAGAAATAAAAAATGATTAGCGATGCACAATCATTGAGCAGGAAATTAAAATAAAGTTAACGCTAGAATTTGATGTATGGTTTAAAGATAAAAATACACACAGTATACCAACATAAAAATTATTAGCGATGCACAATCATTGTGCAGGTATGCTGAAGCTCTTCTTACATAACCACAGTCAAACAACCTTTTTCAACCTCCTGGTTAAGGGTTCGGATAGCGACGTTTGTACCGAGCATTTTGGTGAGGCTGAGAGCAAATCTGACACACCAAATTGCATTCTGAATACGAGGAATGTCCTTCTGATATCAAATAATTTTAATTGTTTAAAATAAGCGATACAATTCAAATTACAATACAATTATTATAAATTGATATTTTGTGATATCAGAAGGATATTCCTCGTATTCAGAATGCAATTTGGTGTATCTGATGTTCTCTCAGGTCCCACAAAAATACTTAACAAAGATGGGTGACCGACCCCTTAAGTCCAGATAATTAAGTTCAATATTTACGCCAGAGGGAATGTGATATTGGGGGGGGGGGTCCGAAAACTTAAATTTCAAATAGAGAAAATTGGAAAAACAAGGGGGACGGGCTCATATGTCATTAGAAAGCAGAAAACTACTCAAGACAATGGAATTTTCCCATCTACAATCCAAAGATGATGATCACGACAAATCGTGAACAAAGAAATTCTCGTTATCCTTTTTCGGCTGGTCGAATAAAATATTTTAAATTGTAACGTTTTTTGAGATGCACTCTGTATAAAGACATCAGTTTGAAAAGGAAAATGACGTGTTTATTCAAGCACACAACTCTCCTTGTTGCTAATTTATCGTTTTTGTGACACGAAAGAAGAATAAAGTCGCAAGTTGGTAGTTTCGAGACATCAGTGCTGCTGAGTTGATGTTTTTGGTTTGCCGCCCACCTGTACAACTCAGCAGTATGTCTTTCGTGAATGGCCTATTGTGCCTCATTCACCATGAACATACAGACATTATACTATTGACATGAACAGGTGCGTGTCAAACATAGAACACCAATGCAGCATCTCGAAACTACCAACTTGCGACTTTACGCTCATTTCGTTGCCACATTAAAAAACAAAAGCCCAGGTTAAACCAAGCTTGGCCAAATTAACTTAGAGATATTAAGTCTAGGATATTGACAGCTACTCGTTAATTCTGTCTTTCTTTTTCACAACCTTGATATATTTTTGATATATTTATATCTATGATAGATCCGTGCATTGGGACGGACAAGTTATGCAACACAGGTCAGTGGTGTCATGATGGAATCCTAATATGCAATAATAAGGAACAATGCCTGGCTTCAGTCGATGATAGTCTGTCAACCTGTGGCAAGTATAATGAAAATTACCATATGTTTTAATATATGTTGTAGGATATGCATGTATTCTTTATCGAGTTATTAAAACTAAAAGCCATAATATGTGAGTTGCTGCGACACCCTCAATTTTTCTCAAATTTTTATTTTTGCATGATTGTAATGGCCAATGGTATACTAAAATACCACTTGAAAAACTAAGCCTGAAGTGCTTTAAATTCAGTGAAATTTAAGTTTTTATATTAAATCCGGAGATCGCTGGTTATGTTCCGAGTTCACCGATCGAGTGATGATTAACATGTCTCGTGCATGTGAGCTCATGTGTATCATTGAATCAAAGACGTATAAATTGTGTGCATATCGCTATTCGTCTTACGTCTTATTTATGCGTCCCAGCTGCGTGAAGCTCCGCTCAATAATAATACCATCTTTGAGCTAATTCACGCATTGCAAGCGCTAGAATGAAATAGCAATTTTCTTTGTTTTTCTGATTTAAAATGATAAAAGGGGATAATGTGATCAATGAAAAGTAACATTTAAATAGCTATCCATTCTTTATGCAAATCGCATATTATTGCATCAGTGGAGAATACGGGGTCGGTTAATGATTCGGTTTTCAGATTCTTTTTTTCTCGTTGCAACTTTATTTCATAAAACGATACAAAGACGTTATAAAGAAATAAGCGAATGAATAGATTTCTTTCAAGCACAAGATTTATGATTCAAACTTAAAATTTAATCCGAGAAAAGAGAGTTTATTCCTATCTCTGAATTTTCAGATGGAAATTTATTCTTTATCTTCGATATACGCTGGCGAAATGACGTAATTCATCTAACATAGCAATAGGTGAATACAATCTTGGAATATTTCAAGCAGGTTGCACGCATCACCTGTGTATATTGTGTATATTTGCAATCATAGATTGAATATAATACCGGTCTTTTCAAAGATACTTATCTTACAGGTGCGAGTGATCACCATGATATGGTTCAATGCTTAGGTACCGCGTGAACGTACCAGTGCAGCGCGGTATATTCAAAAATCGTTTTCACCTATTGCTATGGTAACTAATCCGATTGTTACATCACTTCGCCAACGTATTGAGACTGTGAACTATATATCATCAGGTCATGACCTTTATGACCTTAGACTTATTGATTATAGTCTCGTAAATTCGTGGTACTTTAAATCGGTCGTCCATGTTGCACGATGTCTAATTATAATATAACCTAAATATTGATTTAAGAGTCTACGAGTCGAAACTGCGATCAACTCTAAGAGCAAAAAGGTCAATACCTCGTGATATACTTCACAGTCTTGCTCTCGATAATGAAGAATTCCATCTGAATATCCCAAGTAGGAATAAAATCTCTTTGTTCGGATCAATTGTTTTATGAAATGGACATTACAAAAAGAACAGAAAAAAAGATACCGAATCATGTTTGGAACAAAAGGTTTAAACCTCAGTCATTAATTATAGGTTAATACATAATTTCACTCCCAACACTTGTTGGGAGTGAAATTGTACAAAATAATGCACGCGTACTGAGATGTTGATGCGTCTATGCACGAGCCCCGAAGGGGGGGGGGAGATTGCATTAGACGCATCAACATCTCAGTACAAGTGCATTATTTTGTACAATTTCTCGAGCAACAAGTGATACGCATTTATTAACCTATTTCATACACGACTAAAAAATCCCGTGATTTTTGCATTTTTATAACAAAATTGTCACTAAAAATCTGGAAAATGCAGGCAAATATAAATGCAACAACCCACAAGTAAAATGAACGCGTCCGAAAGCACTGCGCGTACTACGCGGAGCGCGCGCCCGTGCAATTGTACAACATTTATGCACGGCTAGTAATTTACTAACGGAGGCTCTAATTGGTTCGCACTATCCAGGAGTGTATGAATGTATAACAGATTCATTTCCTACAATCACATGATTTGCTGTCTGATTTAGCTACCCCCCCTATTTTCCTCAATGCCAAAAACCCATTCCTCTTCATCCACAAATCGACGCCACTGATTACACACACAGTCAACCATGCAGCAATATAGAAATATACTCGTATTATAAGTAAACGCGAAAGTCCATTGAGCGCTGATTCCTCGACTGGTCCAATCTGTTTGAGATCTCCCTTCCAAATAATCGTTCAACGAAGCACGGTTGATTTTTAATGCTATGTAATCTACATTACCAGTCGTTCTCCATGGACCCGAGGGAGGGTCTAGTCAAGTAATGTAAAAAAAAGTGGATTTGAAGGGGAAGAATACCCTGTAATCTACATGGAGTAAAATGAACGAAATCCCTAGACTCTTGTGGATTAGATGATATCTAGCATGTATGGCAATTGGAGGGATGGGATGATGCCTATAGCATGTATGGCATACAAGTTAATTTTGTCTAATATCTTTCAATGTAATGATTTCATACATTTTCAAGGTTCAATGTTGTGTTCTCTTATTCATATTGTAAGTGCTTATAGTGAATGTTGAAATCTATTCTTTATTTATCACATAGTGCAGTGTCCAATATAGGTGAATATATAACAATAGTCTATTGTTGTTATACAGTGTGGGATTTCAAAATCAATGTTAATGTGATTAAATAGCTTCATCCTAATTAAAATGGTTTTTCAACCCATTTTCTGCACCCGAAAAGCATTATTCTATAGACAGAATTTGTAATCGTACAGTCATTTATATGCTTGATGGGAAAGGTGGCTCAATGTACTCATGTAAAAACGACACCCATAGTTCTCGGCCGTTTTATCTTTTTGGTATTGCATATACCTTCAGTTCCAATGTCCTAATCTCCTATTGTAACCTCCCATGTTTCGTCGGCTATATTATTGACTTTAATAGAAACCAATACAATGGCTCACCGACGCAAATAAACTCCTCAACAAAAGTTTGGAAAGTTTTTTCAAGCATCTGTATCTCCAATTATTTGTAACATATTCATATCGTGTTGCATATCACTGGATAGCTACAATACTCTCGCTTTACAGTGACACCCCATTTGAAACAATAACATTTTTCACGGCTGAGTACGCACCTTGTGAATGTAGTGGGGTCTCAAACAGAATTTGCCAAATCGACCATTATTCTGTGCTCAAACAACGCTAGCCACTAACCTCAATAGCGGGTGGAAAAACCACAGGCAGCCACAATAGTCAGCACCTTCTCCTCATGCTGCTCACCGACCTGGTTACACGTTACTGTTGGATGGAATTCCATTCTTCAACAAGGATTCGTCGCAGGTCATTCAATTTGGTTGCATATGGGCTTCTCACGACGCACAGCACGATGAAGCTGGTCCCACAAGTGTTCAATCGGATTGAGGTCTGGCCCTCGGGTCTGGCCTGATGGCAGGCCATTCTGACTCTACTCCCATATTCTGAAGGTTGTCGTTGACTAGTGTGGCTATGTGGGGCGAGCGGTGTCATCTTGGAGGATTGCATTAGGTCCCAGATTGTGAAGTTATGGGATTGCAGCTTGCTGCACAGAATAATGGTCAATTTGGCCAATTCTTTTTGAGACCCCACTACATTCACAAGGCGTGTACTCATCCGTGAAAAATGTCATTGTTTCAAATGGGGTGTCATTGTAAAGGGGAGTTTTGTTGAGGAGTTTAATAAAGGAGACAATCATAAAAAGTGGTCCCGCCCAGGAATTGAACCCATGACCTCAGGTTTACAAGACCCGTGCCTTAACCACTTGGCTAAGTGGTTAAGGCACCTGAACCACATGGCTAAGTGGTCCTGAACCATTTGGCTACGTGGTTAAGGCACAGGTCTTGTAAATCTGAGGTCCTGGCTTCGTTTCCCGGGCGGGATCACTTTTTCGACTTGTCTCCTTTATTATTTGCGACGGTGAACCTGGTAAAAAAATATGTTTATTTATATAATGTCCGTCGATCATGCCACTGTATTTCCATGCGGTGGCTCAGTTCAAATTAGTTGCAATTGCTGATCCGAAAATGGTCTTAAATGCCTATAATTGTCCAGCATTGATTGGCAGCGATTGTTAAGTTACCAGGTTTGATTTATTTTGGTTTTGTGTCGTATCTTTATATGTTTGAGTTACTAAAAGTAAGCAGATACTTATTAGATACATAAAAACCCAGAGGGATACAACAAAGAATTCCGATGCCTATTTCTCAACCTTATGTCCAAATTCATTCACCCGGTATTTTTGTCTGGGACACCCTGTACAATTGAGCTTGAGGACAAAAGATTTTAATGAGTGATTAGATACAAAAAGAGCAAACGAACCAATCTCTTGATGAAGGAAATTGAACAATTACTCAAAGCGGAATTTGCTCACCTAAGAGCTTGCAGAATGTAGCACTATTTCTTGTTCACTCGGTTGATAGACTGGTGAAAGATGCTTGTTACTAACCCAATCTCTTGTCTCGACTTCTCGATGCATGGTTAAAGGGTGCCATCGTCAATATCCCGGCCAGAAACACCCGTGGAAAGACACAAAGTATCAAAACTGCAGATCAAACATGTCAAAGGAAAATCACCTTAACATGTTTTAACATAGGGTCAATGTTAAAACTTTGACACTATGATTAAGGAGCGTGAAGGCATTACATGCTGTGTGTTTTGCAGTATTATTGGGAATCTTAAGTTTTCTTTTTCTTTGTTTTTTGTCCAATGTGATAAATGTCCATTTTGTTTTTCAGTTCAATGTCGCCATGAAGATTTCTGGTGTCATGCAGGCATAGGGTGTGTCAACCCAACATTTGTATGTGATCACACTATTCACTGCCTGGATGCATCCGATGAATTCAACTGTCGTGAGTTTGACTGCTTTATTGATTGGTGTATTATGTCCATTTAAGGGGGTACTACACCCTTGGTCAATTGTGTGCCTATTTTTGCATTTTTCTCAAAAATTATAGCTCATTGGTGACAGGTAAAATATGTATATTATAGGGGCAAAGTCTACAACTACTGCGCTGAAAATTCAGCAACTCAAGGCAAGTAGTTATTGATTTATTGATCAAATATTGGTTTTCCCTTATTTTTGATTGTAACTCCACAACTGTTGTCTGTGCTGAAATAATATTTCCAGTGCAGTAGTTGTAGTCCTTGCCCCTATAATATACATATCTTACTTGTCACCAATGCGCTATAATTTTGAGAAAAAAAAAATAGGCACAAAATTGGGCAGGGTGTAATACCCCTTAAAGAAGGTGACCTGATATATTTGGGAAATTATTTAATACTTATGTATAACATAAACTGTTGTCCCTTTCAAGCATTGATGCAAAAAGATCATGTTAATGTTCATTGTAACTGCGACTAATTCTTCATGGAATTACTGACATTTAATACAGCGTAAATCTGGAAGTCTACAGTATTTTTATTAATGATAATCATCATGATCATGTAATAAATTGATATCAAATGAAAGATCCTATTTTTCTCATTAACATACTGAAATTAGGAGTTCCAAATCGGTGTATTTCCGAAGATATCATCAAAAAACTGTTGAATTAGTCAAAAATGTGGTATACCACATTTGAGACTAATTTTGACTATTTCTTCGTTAATATACCGATTTGGAACGCCTAATTTCAATATGTTAATGAGCAAAATATGAGCTTTCTCCTGCATTTTGATAGGGTAGAGTTGGGGATGAGGCTGTCAATCAGGTCACCCACCTTTAAATGTTGTACTGCTGCATTTGTTTTTACATGGTAGGTGTGGTATAGTATTTGTTATATTGATTTGATAGAATATAGATAAAAACTTAAGAATCCCTATGCACAATTCATTATTTTCATCGAAAAGTGTATACCTATTATGGTCATAAAATATCAATGAGCATAATGTCGCAACGCCTAATCATTTTTTCATTGATTTTGGCCGTTATTGGGGGCATTTTTTGTTTTCCTGGAATTTTAAAAGGTCATAGGGTAACACCATAATGTCACAGAAATTAATGCAAACTTCACATGACTATACAAAATGCATTTTGTCAACAGATTATCAAAATTGCTCAAATTATAATATAGTCATGTTAATCTTTTCACGCCACTGGTAACAGCATTGTTTCTACAGTTATTATGCATCTGTGATATAATCTAGCTGTTTTTTATATCTTACATTAGCCTAGACTATGCCATAGTCGATTTTTGATTAATAAAAATGTTATTAATCATGATGAACGCATTCAGTTGAACTCGAAATTATACTGATATTTAGTACATCAAAATACTAGTATAAAATGGTTATGAAAAAGTTTAGGCTATATAATTATATTTGTGACAGTAAAAGTAAAGTATAGGCCCTACGTATGCTTATATTATTGAATGCAACATATCATAATGGCATAATTATAATGACACTTCAATACTGAACAATTCTAATTTTAGAATCTGCCAGTTTATTATCCGAAAAACCGACTATGGACTTTCACTTTTAAGCAGAACTTTACCCCAGGACTCACACACTGTCAATCATACTTGTTTATCAATAAAATCTAACCACAAGACTAAGCATGGTGGTACAATACGCGCTAGATGCATACGTTCATCCACCAGCACAAAAGCGCCGCATTCCCTAGATAGTTGTGTACCATGTATAGTTATAATGGTACCAGTACGCGTCGGGAGGATTTAAACAATAACGAGATCTGGGCGACCAATCACAAGCCAGATTCATTTTTAAAGATGCATTACATCATGCCCAATTTTAGTTAGGCCAGAAATTGGCCTAACTCTCAATCCAAAGTCAGTAGTCTACTTGGGAAGCTAACAAACAGAGGGCGTACGGTGACTGAAAAGATCAGTTGTGAAAATCTATCAATTGTGCGCTCATTAATTAAATCAGAGTTTTAAGCTTAAATGTAATAGCCAGAGTATGCACAATTGGCAAGTGGACTACGGAGAAGTCTAACATTAGCCCTATTCAACAATTCAAGTTTGCATGTTTGAATAAAAATTAGCAGCTACACTACTTTAATTAATTTGTTTAATTTCAGGCCTGTCCTTGTAAGGGTTGTGGGGAACAGAGTGTCCATGAAAGAACTGTGTCGTCGGGAACTGATTTTTGGGGTAATTTTAGGCATAAACAAAACATAACTAAATAACCGATGTGGTTGAGGAATATATCAGCTCTCACACATTTTTTTAATTTTGACAGTTGACAGCTCCGTTTTTAAAATAAAACGAAGTTTACGAAACTGCCTCACATTCAATCCGTTCCAGGGAGACAAATATCTAACAATGAAAATAGACGCCTCATGCGATGACGATGCGCAGTGATTAGCACTCCAAATACAGATCATTGATTGATATTTGAATCCGTGGAAAGGTTTGAAAATGAGAGAGTTTCGTAAAATTCTTATATTTCAGGAACTGTGTAGTCAATTGTCAAAATGCAAAAAGTATATGATAGCTGATTTGTTTCCTCAACCACGCCAGTTATTTAGTTATGATTAGCTGTGGCGTTAAAATGCCCAACGATACAGTTCTTTCAGGGTGTCTCTGTAATATGTGACCAGCTTCAACAAAACCCGGAGAGTTACAGGCATTTTAAGATGACATTCCCATTAAAAAAAATAGGAATTCTTAATTTCATGGTATTTGACAGTGGGACTAAGTGGACTTTCAAATCCTTGTACTTATTAAAAAGAGGTTTATTTGATCAATAATTAACAGTTGACAATTCCAATGCAATCCTGTGCAAAGCAGGAAACTAATTGGCCCATTACTCATTTACTGAAAAGTGTTGATGCTATTTATATAATTTTGGTATCATTTTAAAGCTTAATTTCTAGTTCTTACATTTTTATTGAAAATCATGAAATGTCAAAAATGCGACATGTTCCTGGTTTTGTCAGAACGGGTCACATATACAGCTTGGCATACAACATATGCAAATTCATCATCCTCAAGTTAACTAAAGTAAAGTAACTAAAGTAGTTGTCAGATTTGGCTCCGATCGGTATTTACTCAATAACGCTTAACGCCTCATAAATATCCGTTTTTAAACTAAGAGTAGTCTATTAAACACTTTTTCCACATGTTTTCATACATTTATTCCGCTACTTTTCAGCGCAAGAATAAATCAATTATAGCTTGAGTAGAATGCTACAAAATACTCCGGCTTCCTGATTTTTATCTTTAACTTGCTTTTAACTAATTACATTTCCTTCATGTTCAGGATGTAATAACATGTTTTAACATTTTCTGCTTTATTTGCTGAGATCTCTTTTCCTGTAGCGTAAAAACTATATATTGTTCGATACACTGCATTCGCTGACATTTATTAATGAAATATTTTACATTTCCGTCTGGCTCCCGTTAGTTATTATCAATATGGACAACAAATGTTTAAATCTTATCTCTTCCACATTTTATTGGATGCAAATATGAATGTAATTGTCAGTCACGTTCCGATCCGATATCTAAATGAATTATATGCGTTTGACAGGAAGAGAAACTAAGTGGCTTGTATTATTTATTCTTATCGTGTTTACAAAGTAACTTTCCATTCAAAGGCATATTAATAGCAAAATCATTGCATAATGGAAATATTTTCAACAAGAAACTCAGCGTCTTTACCTGTCTTTCCGTTTACTGTTCACTTAAAAAAATAGTTTGCTTTACCGTTTAATGATGTTGTTAATAGCTATGTGCATTTGATGGTTATATTGCATATTCGTAATGGCAGTGGTTTAATAAAAGTAGTACAGGGCGTCTAGAAGATAATGTAACATAAAAACTGTGAAACTCTCTCAGCTAGGAGAAAACAACACTCGCTTAGGTTCACACATACGCTTGCAAAATCAGAGCGTACCAAAATGTTGCTCCCTCCTAGTAAAAGTGAAGTCCATGGAAGACAGCTGAGAAATACAGCCCATATATCTAATTTACGTGCTCGCACAAGCAGATTTGCCGAAAGCCCCATTCTTTATTACGTTAATCTGCTGAATAAGCAGTAGTTGCTTGTGTGTTGGTGGCTTCCCTGTGTGCCCTTTTGCACCTCTCCGTTGTCTTCCATGCCAAGTTGTCTTGTTTCATATTTTCTTGCTGTTTTCATGTCTTCGAGCAGCCATCTCTAACACACAGACACTTTATGTGACCTGCTACCACGAAGTGAAAACAAAGTCGCAAGTTGATAGTTTCGAGACATACTGGCTGCTGAGTTGATGTTCTTTGTTTGCCGCGCACCTGTAGAAACCAGCAGTATGTCCTTCGTGAATGGCCTATTGTGCCCCCATTCACAAAGGACATACACACTACTGGCTTGAACAAGGGTGGTGGGGTGTTAAACAAAGAACACCAACGGAGCCAGGACGTCTGAAAACTACCAACTTGCGACTTTACGCTCATTTCGTGGTAGCAGGTCACATTATAAAGAGCCTGCATAGAGAGTATCCTCTTATATGGAAGTGAGACCTGGACAATGAAGAAAGATCTTCAGGACCGTCTTGATGGTACCTACACCCGGCTGTTGATGAGGGTTCGAAATATATCCTGGCGTGAACATAAAACCAAAGCAGAGATCTATGATGGTGTTCCACAGGTGTCCTCCATCGTTGCTCAACGGCGAGCCAGATTTGCAGGCCACTGCTACCGTGCAAAAGACCAAATAATTTCAGATGTCATCTGTATGAGGCTTCCACGAACATGTAGAGGAAGAAGACCATTCAACTACATCGACTGTGTGGCAAGGGACGTCAATCAAGAAATTAATGACCTCCCAAATCTGATGGCTGATAGAGATTCCTGGAAAAGAATTGTAAACTCTTTCTCGGATGCGTCCGCAAGATAGATAGATAGATAAAGAAGGCCGTATTACATGATTCGATTCAATTAATAATTTTAATAGATGTTAACAGAAATTAAATAGTAGTTTTTGATGGATTTTTTTTGTTAAATTTATGTTACTTTTTAGACAACCTGTAGTAGTAGTGGAAGGAGTAGTATTTATATGTAGTAGTTGTAACGAGTCGTGACATGAGACTCGACTTTTCAAAAAATGAAATGACTCAGATTTTCAAATTTTCCCTATTGAGATTGTATAGTGTCTCGAGTCATTTGACACGACTGGACTCAGGATATTGCTCGGAATGACTCAACTCAACCATGAAATGACTCGACTCTAAATACAACTCTGGGTACCATAGTTACGTCTTCGTTAATTGCTGTTTATGACTTTAAGTGACTTACAAAAGCGACTTTATTAATGTCAAATTTAGACAAGCAGACGATTGAGGTTTATGTACAAAACCAAATCCTACTCCCTATTCCAGAAAAATACAGAACTAATATTTTTGGATTAAAAAAATATTATCCTGTTTTGCCAAATGAAACATAGCTAAATCCTAATCCTTTAGTTAGTCCTAACTAGCAATAAAAGTCGAATCATAATATTTGGCCAATTTTTGGAAATAAGGGCCAAAAACATGCGTTTTTATGGTGTTTTTCGTATGCTATGACAATCAAGCCTAAGACTTGTACAAAGACTAATTTCAGTTTATGCATTTTAATTTTTGGAAAAGACATGTTTCATTCTTAAAACAAACAATTTAATTAAAGTAGCACAAAAAAGTGAAAATTAGAGCAAAATTGCGGCATATACTCAAGATTTTGAATGCTTAGACTTGTTCCAAGTCTTTGATTTTTGTGACTCGATTGTCAGAAAACATGCCGAAAATGCATGTTTTTGGCTCTAAAACAGCTCTAAAATAGTGAACTTTTTCTTTAATCTCCAGTTAGGACTAAATGAATGATTAGGATTGAGCTATGTTTCATTTGGCAGAACTTGATAATATTTGTTTACCCAAAAAATTAGTTCTGTATTTTTCTGGAATAGGGAGTAGTAACACACAACGTCATATAAAGTTGTAAAATGTTTTACAACTTTGTTGTGTTACCAGGAAAAACCAGGAGCGTTCTTCATTCATTCTCTTTACTGCCGTTTCTTTTTCTCTAATTAATAAAGAGAACAATTTTGTCTTTCATTGTCACAGCCCAATATTATATCGACAGTCATATCTTTAATTTGATTCCTTTTCTTAGATTCCTGTGAAAAAGAATGGATAGAAATTGCGAGAGATGATATGACTCATCTTCACTCGCCATTATACCCAGACTTTTACTCATCTAAAATTACGTGCACCTGGTTCATATCAGCCAATGAAAACGGGTATTTCATAGTGAGGATACTGGAAATTGACATTTGGACGCAGGATTATCTGGCAATTGGGTTTAGTCATAATATAACAGCTGCAACCACAACTAACATACTAGATTGGGTATATCCACCAAGTACCATATCTATTGATAATAGGAAAATGTGGATTCAATTTCGTGCGAACGAAGATACTTTCGCAAGATCCGGATTTTTCCTGGAAGTTGCAAGAACGTCAAATCCAGGTAATGCTTGCATAATTCAAGGAGTTTGATTGTTTTTGGGTGTTTTTTTGGGGGGGGTTGTTTGTTTTTGTTTTGTTTTTTGGTTTTTTGGTTTTTTTGGTTTTTTCCTCAACATGAAGCCCCAATTGAAGCCAATCATGTTCACCATTTGTACCAGGAAAATGTGGGTATTACCTTCATGTAAATACACGCAAAGTTAGTTATATGCAGCTCTATTCACTGTTGCAGCAATTGTATTCCCTGCGGTATTTTTATTGGTTTAAATAGGTAAACTATGTCCTTGAAGCCAATTCAATTTGTCTGTTAATCCAATGCATTCCGGTTTAAGATAGCTTCTTTGAAATGTTCGTGGCTTTTATGTTTCGCCTGTACTTATCTAATAATAATGTCCTACCGGTTCGGAACAAAATACGTATTTGCTGTGACGCCAGTCGTATTTTATATAAAAGCTTTCCCATGAATCAAAGATCCAAAGTCAACATAATCTGGCCATTCCTATCTGCGTCTCAGTGTTTTATGCTATATGTTGCCCGTATTTCAGTAATGAAGTATGGGATACATGAAAAAAGGTCATTTACTTCTCTAATATTTTAACCTTATCTGTTCTTTTTTCAGCAATTTGTGATGAGACAGAATTCCAATGTGCATCAGGGTATGGGTGTCTGGATCAGAGTCTGACATGTAATGCTTACACACAATGCGCTGATGAATCAGATGAGAACAATTGTGGTAAGAGATGAGATCAAAACTCGACCGACGGTTGACCGACGGTTAGTGGTGGTTGAACCGCGTTCCATTGTTTAAAATAATGGAAACCGGCTCCAACCATCCGGAACCACCCAGAACCGGCGGGCCACCGGTCGAGTTTTGATTTCATCCCTAAGTCAAAATAGTTAAATCGAGTCGGAGAGCTTTGCACTACAATATTGCTGAGACAAATAAAGTTTACACAAAAGAAGAATGGTATGGGTTCTATAAAGGATCTTATAAGAGGTGTTAGTGAAATATTGCGAAAACTCATATTGCTCCTCATATCCCACTCG
This sequence comes from Amphiura filiformis, assembly GCF_039555335.1. Classification (NCBI taxonomy): domain Eukaryota; kingdom Metazoa; phylum Echinodermata; class Ophiuroidea; order Amphilepidida; family Amphiuridae; genus Amphiura; species Amphiura filiformis. Next base: position 60,499,810 of record NC_092631.1, on the reverse strand, counting down.
TTTTAAAGGAATGTTAAAAGGTAGTGAAAATGTCGTAGTGTGTAGCAAGGTACAATGGTAATATTTTCGTTCTAAATGTTATATGAAATACCTTGCTCTCTCAATTTTTCAACTATTGTTGCTGCTGTTGATGATGATGATGTTCTTAGTTGTTGTTGTTAGTTGTTGTTGTTGTTGTTGTTGTTGGTGGTGGTGGTGGTGGTGGTGGTGGTGGTGGTGGTGGTGTTGTTATTGTGATGATGATAAATGGATTATATTATAATTTAATTATCATATTATGATAATGATATGGTATCATAAAATAAGCAAGAGATTTTCAAACAGAATAAAATGCGTGTCTCTTTTTATCACAAGATTTCTGTGGACCTTCTTCAATATCTCTTGAGACTACCAAGAATGCAACAATACGCTCTAAGCCAGATTACCCATATCACTACCCCAGCAATCTAGAGTGCGCTTGGTATGTCCAGGCAACCACCAATGGTTATATAGTTATAACATTCATCAGCTTCCATCTTGAAACCAATCGTGACTTTTTCTCCGTCGGATATGGGCACATTATATCGCATGACACAATGGTTTTGAAACTAAGCGGCGTTGCGGCTCCTAAAACAATAACTCTTAATACGACGGAAATATGGATGCAGTGGATTACTGATGAGATTCCTCTATGGCGAGGGTTTGTTATACAACTAAATCTGCGGGAACAATTTGGTAAGATATGCCACTAGCTTATTATTATAAATATAGTCCGGGAATATAGTGTAGGTACTTTTTCAGCTGCTTCTAGCTCAATGTCAGTGATTCACATAATTAGAAAATCCATGGAATCATGTAATTCTTAGCAGGTGTACTAACATAGTTTGAAAGTGATAAGACTACAAGCGACCAAAAAAGAAAAAAATGCATTGATATAGTGCGCTACGCAAAGGCACAACAGCTACACTGACATAGAACCTTGATCCACAAGCGTCACCACACTGTACAGGTTGTCATTGACCACTACGGCCCACATGATTTCATAAGCCATTAAACAACAATACATGCACTTGCAGCTAAGAAGCGCACACCCTAGACATTCCACAATATACCTTCGCAGCCAGGATCAGCTTCCCAAGTTTCGTACGAGTTACAACGAGACAATTAGTAGTGCGTTCCTTGTCCAGGGAAATTTCAAGCTAACTCAATTTTTTACACGAGAGCGTACTAACCACCGACGGGGTTCGAACCCGCAACCTCTCGCACCATAGTCGAACGCCTTATCGATTTGACCAATAAAGATATAATTAGATATTTCAGTCCATGTTGGAGACTTCTGTCCCTACAGACAAGAAAGCCATAATGTACAATTTCAAATTTTAATTTTGTTATTCTTTACTCACAATGTTGAAATAATGGTAGTAATAACTGCTATTAAAGTTCCCTGTCCACTTTAAGCCGAACTATTCAGATGAAGTGAAAAAAACTCAAGTGGCTGTTTTGTCTGTTTAACAACATTATGTCAAAATTGCTCTGTTGACCTGATAAACAAAATAAATTTTCATGATTCCATAATAATTGGGACATGTGTAATGATTACAAATTAGGCCAAAAGTCAAGTTAAAAAAATTAACCAATTTCAACACACAATATTGAATGAAGCTTTTCAATTTTACAGCACACTGTTTTCTTTCTATAAATGTGTTATATGACAAAAATAACTGATGTAATTTTACAGACGTGTTACCAGCACGTTTTCACAAATGAACTACATAATTCCTTGTCGTACGTGTTTGCTTGATGGTTGACGGCGGCTGGTTCGATTTTTTATGTTTTATACTTTATATGGAGTATTACAAAACAAGGTGATTGTTAGTTTTGAGGTCAATTGCTCCAGTGGATTGAACATTAGAAGCAACAAAAAAGTGTATAAAATGCCCATACAATAGTACATATATTATTCTGGTAATATTGTTTGGCGGTACACTATACGTGGGAAATAGAGGCTAATAGCCTTAATATATAATGTTAATGGTGACTATGATTAACATTATTCAGGGGAGCGAATGGAGATACGGCAGCATTGCACTAAGGCCTCGATAGCTACGTAATGGAGAAGATTAAAATTGACTGTACACCTTTGTTTCCAATGGACATTTTATTGTGAAATGTCAATGTACAAGGAATACATTTAAAAAAAATCCACATAGCCCCCGAATGAAAAGTATTTAATTATCTTTGTAATCACTCAAAAAGCATTTGGTGTGAATTTTACATCCGAACTAGAGGCTATTAAATTTTTACGAGCCTTTTTATTTTACATGTAAAGCCTATGGGGGTGACGATTAGAAATGGACGGCAATATTGAAAACCCTCATTTTGGGCCATTTTAGACACTAAAATGCCCATAAAAAATAATAGCCTCTAGTTCGGATGTAAAATTCACACACAATGCTACCTGAGTGAGTACAAACATAATTAAATACATTTCATTCGGGGGCTATATCAAAAACAAAAAATGTCCTGTACCCTAATGGTTATGAAACAAAGGTATCGATGTGTAAGGCTTTACTCCCCATTCCAGAAAAAACAGCACTAATTTTTTGGGATTAAAATAATGCGGAAATAATGCTATCTAGTTCTGCCAAATGAAACATAGCTCAATCCTAATCATCCATTTTGTTTTAACTGGAGATAAAAAAAAAAGTTCACTATTTTACTAATTTCTTGAAAAAAAAGCCAAAAACATGCATTTTCGGCATATTTTCTGACAATCCAGTCGCAAAAGTCAAAGACTTGGAACAAGTCTAAAGCATTCAAAATCGTGAGTATCGAGTATCTATAGACGGCACTTTTGCTGTAATTTTCACTTTTTCGTGTTACTATAATTACATGATTGGTTATAAGAATGAAACATGTCTTTTCCAAAAAAATAGAATGCATAAATTGAAATTAGACTTGTACAAGTCTTTAGACTTGATTGTTACAGCATGTGAAAAACACCCTAAAAATGCATGTTTTTGGCCCTTAATTCATACATTTGGTAAAAAAAGTGAGAATTAATTTTTACTGCCAGTTAGAATTAAACGAATAATTAGGATTGAGCTGTTTTTCATTTGGCATATTTATTTAATCTAAGAGAATTAGTGCTGTATTTTTCTGGAATGGGGAATACATTTTACTGGTTTATAAGAAATATATGTTTTCAAGTGCTAAATATAATTTTGATGGGGTAACGAGCTGGATAAGACGGTCAATCGGGTCGCCTTACTCGCGTACCTGTAAGTGCAGAATATAGAATAAGCCCAATCGCCATTCTAACTTCCGGTTTTTGAGAGCAGTTTTGGGACACTTGACCTCTGACATATCGGGAAAAATTGCTGTAATTAGTATTAATGAATTCATTATTGTCATAATGTTATCATTAAAGATATTTAAATAATTAAGTCATTCAATAATAATGTTTTTTGGGTTTGTTTTCATTCTTGTAAAACATTTTAGATTATATTTAGAACGCACAATTTTTCTGAATTTTCCCAATAGGTCAAAGGACAAAGTGTCCCAAAACTGCAAAAACTGTCCCACAATGCATTGCAAACATCCAATGCCGATTTGGCTTATTGATTTTTGCGTTCAGAATATTATATACCCGTGTTTTAAGATTCACTTATTTCATCTTGTGCTGTTCGAAGATGTCGGTAGCGAACTAGGGACGAACAACGTAAATAGAGTTTATATAAGCATCGGAATGAAAATGTTATCATATTCACAATTGGTATGTCGTAAAAGCTATTCTCTATCTGATAAATCATGAGTAAACATTCTGTGATGTTGAGATATTACATTATAAGATTCTAATTTAATAATTTTGTATCTATAAGATAATATTTGCTGAAGGCATATGGAGGAGAAGCGGCTGCACTTTTGAGATAATTTGCATTTGGAGATAATTTGTATTTTACGTAAAAGGTTCCAGTTTTCAGGGACATGGCTTTCATATATCTGTGCACCATAGCATCCGAAAATAAAATCAGTGACTTAAAGTGGTACTACACCCCCTGATAAATTCTGTGACTAATTTTACATTTTTCTCAAAAAAAATAACTACACACTGGTAACAAAAGTTATGTATATTATAGGGGCAAGGAATCCAATTACTTCACTAAAATTCCAGTGATTCAAGACAAGTGGTTCATTTCATATATGTTAAGAAATGAGGTACATTCTAGCGGTACCACTTTTCTTATCATAAATGTGACCGTACAGCACGAATGAGCCGTAAATGTCCTCAATTGTATTCTGAGTTACAGTGTAAAATGGGCATGAAGGTCATATTCATAGGTATTTCAATTTGGTGCTACGTGTATCTCATTAAATGAGGTACACGTAGCACCAAATTGAGGTACCTATGAATACGACCTTCATGCCCATTTTACACTGTAACTCAGAATACAATTGAGGACATTTACGGCTCATTCGTGCTGTACGGTCACAAATAACGTACCGCTTGTCTTGAGTCACTGAAATTCCAGTGTAGTAACTGGATTCCTTACCCCTATAATATACATAACTTTTGTTACCAGTGTGTTTTTGAGAAAAATGCAAGAAAAATAGTCACAAATTTATCAAGGGGTGTAGTACCACCTTAAAAACATTAGTTAACATTTAATTGAATTGAATATCATGCAATGAATTTTGTAACGATTGGTAACTTTTATATTTCAGCGCAGTAATGAAATGCATATCTCGTTACTTTATTGCCATTTATAGAATTGTCGGCACAGCAAAATATTTGATTGATGTGCGGTATTGTGTGGTGTTTTTTTTGGAAAATTATGTAACTGCTCAGTAAAATTCGCAGACGTTTAATTCAATGAAAAACATAAAAACAATACTTTCTTATTTATTATGTAAATATGTCTCTACTTAGTTAATTTATATTGATTACAATCAAATAGTTTCAACTTATTTTATTTATATTATACCAATATCACAAAGGCATTATGACTCTGTACATTTTAATATTTTCAATATTTGCTGACATTTCTTCAATTTCTATTTATGTCTATAATTATTTTCTTGCCAGTTCCGTGCATTACAGATGATGAATATCAGTGTCACTCGGGATATGGGTGCTTAGATAAGGCTTTAGTGTGTGACAATCATCCCCAGTGTCTCGATGAATCTGATGAATTTGGTTGTAGTAAGTTCTGTTTTTCAATTTCAATCAGAATAGCCTACTCTATAGATTATACTAGTCTGATTGATAGCCTTACTCTTGCCAATTATATTTTTAATGGTTGCTGATTCAAAGGAATTATAATGACTGATGTAATATAACGAATAAATAGTTACTATAAAAGAAGCAATTCTTGTTTCAAATAAATTGATTTTAACCCAAACACATTTTATTAGTGGCAGAGCATTTTGATCAACAATAACAACACTGATGACGTAATCCCGATGTATACCGAAACCTCCATGCGCTGCTATTCTTATATGTTTAAAAATAAATGTATCAATACCTCTATAAAATAATTAGAAAATTTTAAAAGTTCATAAGTAAATTAAATTGCATTGCAAGAAGGTAGGTTCTTTTGTTATTATGATTTTTCAGACAATTCGAAAATAGGAGAAAAAGGTTATTGTGATTTTGCAGGCAAAAAGGTAACCTAATATATCTTGCATTTAATAGTATGTGGCGGTAGCGGAGTGCATTTTTTTAAAGATCAAAACAACATCAATGTATATTGTAGGGCAATTAAAGATAGCCCCACAGCTGGGGCGCCTAAGAATAGCCACATTGCTGGGGCGCTTCAGAATAGCCACATAGCTGGGCGCCTCAAAATAGCCACACAGTTGGGGCTCCTAATGACAGTTACATAGCTGGGGCGCCTAATAATAGCCACAGAGCTGGGCAAAATCGATGTCTTGATTACAGTTTATTAACAGTCTCACATGTTTCTCTTTTTTCTCCCAAACGACATATTCCAGTTGAAATCCAAACCATTAGGAAATGAATTTGGAGAAAACCTTCTGTTAACACTCGTTGAGCAGCAAGACCTTCCCTTTAAGCTTTTAATCCGATAAGCTGATTATCTATTTGTTTTCATGAATTGGAAGACATTCTTTGATGTATTACTGAGCTCAATCATCTGAAATTACTGGAGCGTGAGTCACCCAGGCTGGTGGCTCAGCATAGTATTTTATTAACAGAAGGTTTTCTCCAAATTCATTTCCAAATGATCCCCAGTGGAAGACATGCCCTTATAATCCCACACAGGGAGTGTAGATTTCAATTTAAATCAAATGTAGTCACCCATTCAGGTAATCCCATTTGAAATGTATACTCCCTGTTTGGAAGATTAAGGTAATGTCTTCCATAGGAGGCGTGTGGGTTTTAACATGAATATCCCCGATATTTTAACTATATGAAATAGATATATGTGGCGATGAACGGTTTGCATTAACAAATGACGTCATAGACAATTTGACATCACCAAATTACCCGAAATCATTTCCGGTAAATACTGAATGTGTATGGACCGTGACTGCTGAATTCGGCATACCAACCATCACATTTGTGGATGTGAGTTTACAAGAACGCTACGACTTTGTCAAAGTTGGAAATCTCGATAAAACTATAATTGAAGTTACTGGTGATAACCTTTATAGCGGACCACATTCAATAACTGTTAATGGCACAACAGCTAAAATAACATTTCTGTCGTGGCAGTACACGTATGAAAGATATAGAGGCTTCTGGTTGTATCTGACATGGAGTCCACATAACTGTAAGTCTATTATCGGAGACTGAATTAAAAATACTAGTTTGCGTCTGACGTCACCTGTCAATCATACTCAGAAATGATATGTTTACGATTTATTGTGACGATTGAAATTTCTGAACGCAGCGCTAAAACAGCGTGTCCTGTGGTTAATTTTGCACCTTCAAACAAACAAATCGTCTCAAAAGTTGGGTCTTAGTAATTAATTTCTTTCCTGAAGGCACCATGTCAACGATGCCTAGAAAGGTTGTTTTTCACCTTGTAAAGGTACCGTCATATTTTGCCATTTTCTGGTATTCCTTTTCTCCGATGAAGGCACAAGATTAATCAACTTTCCCTTTACGCGCTACTAACCAATCACGGACTGTGGGGAGTTGATCGTCAGACGCTAACTAGTCTTTTTAGTTCAGTCTCCGATTATGGTTTATGTGTTTTCTTATCAATCCATCAGTTGTGAGCAATCATGAATAATCATATATAATATGCAATACAATAACCTGCAGGTAAACAAGTGCAACTAATAGTAAACCGAAGTTCTTGTCTACGAGATTTTTCCCCGCGGTTACAGAATAACTCAGGGAAGGCTACGTATAATTCACGCATTGGAGCCTAGCGTCTTACTGAGTGCATTGCGATATTAACTAACATAGTGCAGTTGGTTTTGTAGTTTTTCGCTTTGTTTAATCTTTTTAAAAGAAAATGAATATCTCTTGTCTCCAGATACATGCGATACGGATGATTTTCGTTGTGATCATAACGAGTTGGCGACTGTTTGCTTGCACAGTTATCAGCGATGTGATGGTGTAATTCTTTGCCCTGACAAATCTGACGAGGAAGCGTGTGGTACGTAACAGAAAATATATATAATTAATGCGATTTAACAATTGAATACATGAATACAAAACCCACCCAGGTCCATGGGAAGTGATTTTGAGAAAACTATAAAAAAATGTGTGTCATTTTAATTCCTTCAGTTAAATTTACCTGGTCAATATGGTAAGTTTTGCGTGCAAATGAGTGCGTTAAACTGTATTAGGTATGACGATTAGCATTTCAGGGACTTCGTGGGGGTTTATTTCAAATGCTGGACTTGGGTGGTTTTTTGAATCATATACAAAGACGATGTTGGAATGAGATTACCACTATTAAGATAATACAAAGTTAAGCACACAGGCATGTATGTTGAAAAGAACACTGCCATGGAATATAAACCGCACACTTTTCTTAATTAAACCCATTTTTTCCTAAAGTCACTCTCCAGCAATGAATGTGTTACAAATGGACTTGTGTTGTTCTTTTATACATACTGGATTTCAATCAATGTGTTACAAGTCTCAAATCCTGGACTTGGGTGGTTCTTCCATACATGCTATTTTGCACATGCTCAATAGACACAAGTAGAGGGTGAATTTGAGTTATTCTTTCATACATAATTATGACAGGCCTATTTATAAGCAACAATTTCCCATGCTTAACTCAATTTGGCCAAAGTATGGACTTGGGTGGGTTTTGTATTCATGTATTCAATTGCAATGTTTAAGCAGGTCAACATGTGCTTGGAAACTTATAAAAAGTCCAACTGTCCTCTAAGATGGATTGCAAAAATGCAAACAAGAAATCGGCGTTTTTATTTGGTAATGCATAAATAATGTACTACTGTTGCAACCTTGTGTTTTTTGAACAGCTGTCAGGCATTCAATGCGGTAAGCACACGGGGATAGTCTTGCAAAATCTTAAGTAAATTCCTTCATGTGGGGTTATTGTAGAAGTGACATTGAATAGAATAACAAAATACGAAATGAAAACTAAATAAAACACTTGAACCGACTCGATTTGATATATTCAAAAATTGTATTCATCTATTGCTATGGTAGTTAATCTTCTTATTACGTCACTTCTACGACGAATGCATTAGATATGATATTTTTAGTCATTCTGAAATGATAATATTGGATTTATTTCTTCTTTGACACACATGAAAACAATAAATGAATCAGCGCTTCTTTCACTCCAACCTATGATTTAAAATATATTTGAAATAGTTTTGCTTCGTCTTTGGTATGAAAAAATACATTCGGTCGTTTCAAATATTGAGTTTCAGTATTGGTTTTGGTCACGTGGTTTACTATTATCCTGCCTAAGCTCTTGACTGACGTCATTATCGATGTCTTTGGTTGTACCCTAGAAACTTAAAACTTGTAGCAAGCAGTTTTGGTTTTCATTTCAGTTTGTTACATATTCGCGTGAACGCATAATCGCTTGGTTTGAAGTTATCTGATCTAAGTATACAAAAGAAATTTTTTAATTTCGCAGTGCAATATTCACGAGCAGAGAAATCGAACGTGTGAATCTACATTTAAAACCGTGGTTCAGAAAATCCAATAAGCCTAGGCTAGTTTCTCTGTGAAAAAGTATAGACCATTGAAATATTTTGCTCTTGAGATTACAAAAGAATAGACACACAAGTAATATAAACAACATTATCGCATGTAGGAGGATCGATAGAAAGCTATATGACTTCCAATATAGGCTATTTGACTTTTATTCAAGTTATTTATTACTCGAAAGAAATGAGAAGAAAGAGGGGAAAGAGTGTGTGGGGGTAAGCATACGCGTATTTGGGAGGGGCTTTGGGGCGCCAGCCCCCCGGGGTAAAAGCAGGGGGCGGCCAAAATGAAGGGGCGGCAAGAACAGGGGCGGCCAAAATGAAGGGGGCGGCAAAAAGAATTAGTCAATAAAAAAGAGCGGAAAAATTTGATAAAGCATAAAAAAAATTTAAAAAATGGTACTATACAGCAAAAATTTGGGTCAACCTTTTCGGGCTGTTGAGGAAGGGGCGGCAAAATTGACTTTTCTTCAGCCCCCGGGGTTGGGACGGCCACGGTACGCCACTGGTAAGGGGAGGGAGAAAGAGAAACAGATGGGAGAGAGCATTGGAAGTGGAAACGGAAGGAGGGGAGAGGAGAGCTCGAGAGTGGAGTGGAATAGTGTGTAAGGGAGAGGAGATATTCATTCATTCATTCATTCATTCATATTTTATTTTGCCAATCACCAATCAGTAATACAATGTACAAATGTAATTCAATAATGATAAGCAGAAGCAATAATAGTGATAATGATAATAATATAAATCATGGTAATAAATAACTAATATAATAACAATAGTAACATTGAATCAACCTGAAAAAATAGGGTTAAATCAGGTGATTGACGAGGACCCTGCTAAACGCGGAGCGTGGGGGTGCAGGGCCCTCTTAAATAGTTACCAAACAGACAGACATACAGACAGACAGACAAACACAAAACAGATGATCCGATTTAACACGAGGATGATAGTTAAGATAGAAGGAATGAAGTTGAAGTAAAACTATGGCTCCTGAAGACTAAGGATGATTACTAAAAAAATGGGCTGAACTAAAGATATCGAGTGTAGGGTAGGCGATGGGGGAGAAGGAGACACTGGGGAGAATGAAGGGGAGGTTATATAGGTGGGGGAGGAGAGCCTAGGTAAGAGGTATTGGTTGTGCTTCCCGGGGACAATAAACTAATTCATAATCAAATCATCTCCATCATCATGCATCGTTTATATTTCATACAAACAAACAACAAATTTTTATGACGCTTATACTTCCAGCACCCATGCCACGCCAGTCCTGTTACCGTCCACGTGTGATTGATATCAGATCCATATTATAATTGTCTACATTCAGTATAAACACACCCGGATATGTATCTGATATTTGCTTAGCACAATAATGACAATAGTCTGAATAAGCTTTTATATACTTATTGTCTTCACTACACTAAAATTGAATTTATTACAACAAAAAGCGCTCTACCTCATCGGGTAAAAGCCAATCGCTGCCGCTCAGCTATGTATTATAGCTTTAGATGTTATGTTTTAATCCGCTGATTTTTGGTTTCTGAACAAAAGAGAAACGAAAACTTATAATTTGAAACGAGGGATTGTAACTGTTTCATACTTATGTTACTGTTCATTAAATAGGGGAGTGCGGTACAAGAAATATCTTCCTCGGCTCTGCAGACAATGAAATCATCATGTTACAGTCACCAGGATATCCATTAGATTATCGGGATGATCTAGTTTGTGAATGGCAAATAATAGCTACGGGTCAAAGAAAGATACTCATTGAAATTAAAGATTTCGAAATGGAATATGGCTATGATTTTCTCAAGATTGGCGAAGGAAGTAATTCCGCTAATGCAAGTTCTCTTCTGACGAAGATGACTGGATACAATAATAAAATCAGATCAGTTTCAAGTTCTGGCTCTGCTATGTGGATTATCATGGCAACAGATGCCACTGGATCATATGCAGGATTTGAACTCTGGATCTACTCTCAAGCGCAAGGTAAATGCGTGTTACCATTTATCAAAGGTACTGTACATATGACTGTTGCCGCTGAGATAAGATATCGCTTGTGTTTAAACGTGTTCTTGGGACAGGCCAATATTTTGTCATACTCTGTACGTTTGTTTCTATAGTCCATATATCTACCTCGAGTCACCGGCACTAGCTTTGAAGTTCAGCGTGTTCTGCGTTAGCTTAGCGTTTAATACCTGGTGCGTATCCATCCGTTTACGCGCGTGATGAACGTGCCGCATATGTACACGCAAGAAATCACACTAAGCCAACGCAGCACACGCTAGTGCCGTTGACGCGAGTTAGATATATAGGCTAGACTATAATATCCTTGCTGCGTTTGGTGATTTGCCCTTTTGATCCCATGTTTTGCTTGTTGTAGTTGTTACGAGTCGTACTTGACTCAAGGCCAAAATCACCTTTTACCCGAACTCACACGAATGCACAACACAAATACACTGTTTGATTAAGCTAACAAAATCTAAGCCTTTAATTGAAAGTAATGTATGATTGGTACAATATATGACAACAAAATGCACATATAAAATAATCACACAATCACAATAATATTTTAACTATTCAGTACTTAACCAGCAGTTTTCTTCTAGAGTTCTTGCAATGTTCTGGACGGATGTATATATCCTTATTTACTTGTCCTGCGAAAATCAGCGAAGTCCATTATACACTTGCATTTATAAATCCTTGGTATAAAATCCTCACACGAAAATGGTGCTGCTTTCTCCCAAATATTAAACTCCTTGCGTCGTTCTCCAAACACGTTTAAAACTCCTTGCGCAGTTCTCCAAATACTAAACTCCTTGCGCCGTTCTCCAATACTAAACTCCTAGCGCAGTTCTCCAAATCTCTTTACCCCTTGCGCAGTTCTCCTACTTGACAGAATTTAGAAGCTTTGAATCAGTTATCAGCATGACGGCGAAGATCACAATAAATCCCTATTTTTGGGATGTCTCCGATCTTCTCCGTTCAGCGGCTAAATATTCAAATATAGCACCTTCGCTATAATTTCAATGCTGATCCAATATTCAACTTTGTGAATATTTTGCTGCATTATACACACAGCTCACTGCTTCATAATAATCAAATGTCTGTGTAATAAATCTGTTGACATTTGCTTTTATAGCAACCAAAACCCACATCTATTAATAGACCATTCTATCATACCGTAAAACCCCGTCTACAAGCATATAGAGTGCTTCTGATAAAAGCTAAATTAATCCAGGCGCCATTATGGAATTAGAGCAAATAAATTACAGATCCAAGCACATACAAACAAGTATTATTGTAAGATCAATCTATTGAATTGGAATATTTGTGCATGTATCGTATTAATTTAACTTTCATCAAAAACACTATATATGCTTGTAGACGGGGTTTTACGGTATTACAACACTTCCTGTGGGTGATTCCCAAATCATATCCATTTTCACAATCCAAGGGTTTTTCCCAAAATTATAAATAAAGAGGATCTTCTAGAGATGAAGAGGGGTGTCCCCCCTAACAATCTAAAATTAGATATGATTCCATTTGTTTTGATCACTTGATGAATGAAAGGGAATTGCCCTAAACATGCCATAACACACACACTCTTTCATGATTACTTCCAAGGTTTTTCCCCTTGTCTCATATTTCTCATGACATATTTTCAACTTGTAAAGAAAGTTAAATAATTAAATTAAATTACTGAGGGCACATCACATAGTGAATTCTTCATGTTTGCCCCTTCGTCATATTTTAAAATTTCAAGTTATTCTGTTGTACCGTCAAGCATTGTGTACTTTGTGGTAAAAAATAATGGGACATTTTAATATGTAATATTCTTGTTCTCTCTGCACAAACCCAATGTGGGACACTATCTCTCACAACATTTTATAGCTTCTTGTAGCCACAACGAATTTGATTGTATGTCGTCTGGTCTATGTGTAGCAACAGAAGCTCAATGCGATGGCTTTAATGACTGTCAGAACTTCGCTGAAGAAATGGAATGTGGTAAGAACTTGGTTTCTAGTTTTCCGATTCATCCCATCTACATTTATATTTTAATAGTATCCATATGGGGGTGACAAGCCAAAATGTACGGAATAAACACGACTTTAAGGGTAGACGAGGTATTGTTGGTCGAAACAACCTAAAAATCGATTTTCATTATCTAGATCAGTATATTATTGAAAATTAACACCTTGATGTTTTGCAAAAGTTCATTCTACAAATCGTATACTTTGCAAACTTACTTAATTTATTATCGTTAATTAGTTATGTACGTTTTACTCTTTACAACGTAACTCAAGAACCGCAGCACCTATAAAAGTATATATGTGATATTTTAATTCTTCTACACGCTCGCTATGAATTGAGCAATGCAGTTTATGCCAAAGCTCGCTACCATTCGTAAGATGCTGTGAACTACCAAATCACAACAGTTTAAAATAAGTAATAACCTTAATGTAGTACCTGTGCTCAGTCTGATACAGGGTGTCCCTGAAAGAACTGTATCGTCGGAAACTGAAACTGAATGACATTTATGACACCTCAACTCTCGAGTTCTACAGCCAGTTCTACTACTATGTAGAAATGTTTTCTTTCATAGGAAAAAATTGTTCATAGGAACAAATTGAAACCCTATACCAGAATCTGAAAGGAAAGCCTTTTCAACCATGTTAAGTTGTTAACTGAATCAGCTAGGATGCGAGATACTATAGGCGATTCTACCTGTTCAATATTACTACGTCGCGCTCACTGGACTTTCCCGATTCGTCTTTCTTGCGCCATATGAGATAGTGATCATAATCTAAGTTGGTAAATAAGAAAAAAAAGTCCTACTGGTCGGACTAGACTTCACGTGAGGGGGAGATATATCGGTTGGAATGAATAAATAATAAATGAATGAAGAATTGTTGAAAAACAACTTAGGTATATGGTAACTTTTTAGCACGAATTTTTTTTTATATACGGACATCGGGTGACATGGGTATGGTGTAATTTCTATACACAGGCGCCGACGCTGTATATAGAAGGTTACCTGATACCCGTTTCACGACGGAAGTCTGATTTAAATTAAAACAGAGAATCGGTATATTATGTTTTAGAACATTACAAGTTATATTTTCCGCAGCCTCCATTACATGCCCTGGTGCTCATATGTGCGACGATTCAACGGAAGTAGAGGCAAAGATGTGCGTACCATCAAGTGTAGTATGTGATGGAAATATGGACTGTGACGCTGGGGACGATGAAACACGTTGTGGTAAGTAAATAAAACGGTTTATTTTCCACCTGTGATGATAAAAAGATATTAGTAAACAATACAGAAACAACATAAATATAATGAGATTTATAATTATATCTTTGCATGTGTATAATATATTAGCTGATATTATATTATGTAATTTAATTTGACGTATGTTGTATGCACACTTTAGATTCAAGGTTGTTTTAATATATTTCCAATTCAAGTTAGGTAAAACTAGAAGATACCAACAAATGATCTATATATCTAATATTTGATCACATTTATAATTGATTCGGTTAGAATTGATTTTTCACATCTTCAGTTGTGTAATATTCATTAACACTTTAGTATCAAAGTTATTTTAAGATTGATTTGGAATTTATTTCAGATATAAACCGTTGTCCACCAGAATGCTCTTGCGCGTATACGGCACTTCGTAATTTACAAATAACCTGTCAAGATTCATGGACTGTAGATGTTTTAAGAAACATTCCGCTTATTACATATTCACTGTAAGTTGAGTAATTAACGTTGATGACCCAAAATGCTATTATGGTCATGCGTTTTCAAATGACCACTTTTGCATCTGGCACAAGTTTATTGTTCGCCCTTCCATTATAAAATAGAATGAGGAATCCAAATATCCTAGTACTAGTAGTGTTGTCACGACTGAAAATATCAGCAGAAAGTTTTTTTCTTAAATCTTTCTTTCTTCCAATATTTTTTACCTCTAACCATAACTTTAATCTCTTATCACATGGGAGCTCTCCATGGAATTTCCCTTTAGAAAATGTATACTTGCTCATGATTAGAGCAAATGAATTTCACACACGATACTTAGTCTTTTATAGAAGAAAATCAAACTGGTATCTCTTCGTACCGTATAGTTATAGCCAAATGACTGAATTTATTTGCAGCTCCACAGCCTTCAAACCTACCCACTGCCGCCCCACCTAACCTAGTCACCTTACTACAATGATCCTATAAGCCGTTCTACAATTGGATTTAAAATGATCATATGGATCATTTTAGTGCAGGGATGTTGTTTTTAAGTTTATTTAGGTTACGCAAGATTTTATCAATTAAAAAACACATTTTGGGCTTTAAAACATAATGACTGCAAGCCCAGTAGTGCTAAGGCCGCCGACTTCGATAGTAAAGACTTGCAACTTATGGGGTTCCAATATATGATAGCTCTATAGAAAGCAAGGTAAATGAAATGGGTTACAGTCTCTAAATATGTAAGTAAGTCAATTTAGTTACAGATAGCCCGTCACCCATTCCATACTTCAATACATTCCATGACTTTTTTGTATTTACCCCTCAATTTGCCTTATTCTCGTTTCTTTGTAGCCATGCGGGGTAACCTTGATGGCTATTACGTTTTGTAGTTTCCCTTATTTTTTCCAATTTCCCCCTCCGCCACAACCCATGGATGCTTTAACTTAACAATACATTTATATATTTTATTGTGTCAAATACTAGTATAGCTTCAAAACCTTTAAATAGGGCATAAACTTAATAACAATAGATGGCGCTATCACTACACTAAAATGATTTATGGTCATTTTACGACCAGCTGCAAAATGTTTAATACATGTGTATCATTATTAGTAGTAGACTGGGTTGCACCACCTCTGCCGCCTCCACCACCCCGATCAATGTTCCAGATATAATTAGTAATATCTCAACCAAATAACAACATACATTAATGGCATTTGCCCAGCGACTAACAATAAGTTAAAGCTTTAAAATGAAATCATGTGCGTATAGATATAGCTTATGTTGTTCTCACGTTAATGAATCTTAATTACCGAATAACAAAAATGCGAACATCGCCCTATTTTTGGTTGGCGAGTTCAACACACATGACCATATGCCAAAGGCACAAGACAATATAGACATCAGGGTCGTTTTATCTGTTTCCTATTGCATTACAATATTTTTAGCTTCAGTTTCCTGATCTCCTATTGTTACTGTTTTCCTGAAGGAAAATTCTTGATTGATTGATATACAAAGAATACAATTGAGATTCAGGAGGACAAAACATAAATATTTTAATGAGAATAAATAAAATGACCCTTGGCCTACACTACACACTACACCAGATCGTTGCAATCAACTTTATACATGTTATATCAGCTATTCTGTGTATGTGCAAAGTTAGTCAAACCAGCGTCAAACTCACAATAAAATATTTACTGCCAGTACCAGTGGCGTACCGTGGCCGCCCCAACCCCGGGGGGCTGAAGAAGAAACAATTTTGCCGCCACTTCTTTAACAGCCCGAAAAGGTTGACCCAATTTTTTTCACGGTCGTTTGAAAAAGTGAAGAGCAAAAAAAAAAAAAAAAAAAAAGGATTTTAGGCGCTAGCTACCCAAAAGTAACCTATTTCCAAAAATTTTTATGCTTTTTCAATTTTTGCCGCCCTTTTTTCGTTGCTAATTCGTTTTGCCGCCCTCATCGTTTTTGCCGCCCCTGTTTTTGCCGCCCCTTCTTCTTCCGCCGCCCCTTCGTTTTTGCCGCCCCCTACTTTGACCCCGGGGGGTTGGCGCCCCCAAAGCCAAAAAAAAAAAAAAAAAAATACGCGCATGAGTACGATATTTCCCACGGTAACAAACAATAACACACAAACAGCAACATATATCTCGTATCGTGTAAAAACTAACTTCGGCCTATCTTGAAAAGGTGGAAATAGTAGTTGTAACACAATAGTTCTTAATTGGGCTTGGGAAATTTAAATGTATCTATTTAACATAATTTATAGTGCGTATACATAATGTATGATTTCAAAAAAATTTAATAACTACTGTCTGTTCAATTAGCTTAGATTCTTGAATTTTTAAGATATTTGAAAAAATAAAAACTTGTGGCTAAAGTCATCAAAGAAAAGTGTTAGCACAGCCTTAGACCTAACGTGATTTATACTTTTCAAATTCCAAAGTTCAATTTAAAACCCCATTTCTTTTCAATTTTGCCTCATTTTAGGCAGTTACTTGGGTTCACCGAAAGGGTTCGCGACCTTTTTACAAATCAAGTGGGACGGTCCATTCTCAACTTAGGGCATAGACCCTATCCAATTTAGCAAAACAATCTGTCCACCAATCTGTCCTGCCATTTCGTTCCGGTTATTGGATAGGTTCTATAGGTGATGATGGTCCATCGGTTTTTGTTACACGAAATTATATGGCGTGATTACGTTTTACGCATAACATTATTCTGAGCATTATTTTTTCCTAAACAATGACATTAAATTATGGATTTCGTTCTTGTTTCAACTGGTTTACAATGTAAATTGAGTTTTGTTTAATACCACAATTCCTTCCCAAGAATATCAGCATTCGCTTGACATTTTCAGATACAGTGACTTTACAAGAATTATTTTCTGTAACCTGATTGTTTAAAATCATATTTTCTTTAGTTTAAATTCAACAAACAAAACGTGAAATAACAAATTGAAAATAAATGTGAAGTTTTATAATACGTCTATAGGTCTACACCTTCTCAGACCCATTCTCAGACCCATTCGCACAATAAATAAATAAATAAATAAATAAATAAATAAATAAATAAATAAATAAATAAATAAATAAATAAATAAATATATAAATAAATAAATAAATAAATAAATAAATATATAAATAAATAAATAAATAAATAAATAATTGTGACTAACTTTGGAATTATAGAGGTCTATACTTTGAATTTGTAAATAAATAAATAAATAAATACGCAAAGAATGTATTTATATAAGCTGGGCCAATTTTAGAAAACCTTAGTTCATAAATAATAACGTAATGTTTCAACAGTAGTGTTTCAACACATCAATTAGGCATACTGGCAAATATTTTGCTGGACAATACTTCCTGCGTGATGATGCGGATGGTCAAATAAATACTATCTCTGCGCATTGTGATTTTCGTCCCCATTACTCTAAATGGATTGATTCAAAAAAGTTTACGGTACCCGACGTTCTACGGCTTTTTATAAAAATATCGCGGGAAAAGACCAAAATTGAAAAGAAATTGGGTTTTAAATTAAACTTTAGAATTTGAAAAGTATAAATCACGTTAGGTCTAAGGCTGTGCTAACACTTTTTTTTGATGACTTTGACCACATTTTTTTATTTTTTCAAATATCTTGAAAATTCAAGAATCTAAGCTAATTGAACAGACATTGTATTCATGTGAATTTATCTTCTCTTTTAGCGAATTAACAGGTGGAAACTTATCAATATTGTATCCTGGAGAATTCAAACAATTTATTTATCTGAAAACATTGTAAGTACATTGTTGGGAAAAGGTTAAACTATTTAAAGGGCATTGGACCTCTGCTATTAAAATACCAAAGGAATTACTTTTCCGACGATATAGTTCTTCTCAGGGACACCCTGTATCAGAGTGGAGTGTTGAGAAAGGTGAAAAGGCATTGGCTGTCGACCATTGCCCGAAATAGAGGCCCTGCATGAAATTATCGATTGGCTCCATACAAAGGATTTGAACCGGTGTCCTTCACCGTAGTTATGGCGGAGTGCAGTCCATTCAGTGAAAACCGTTAATGAGGACCCACAAAAATTCCTCGGGTCGCTGATAACGTTTCATGGAAAGGAACAAGAAATTTATGATTATGTCTATGCACAGCTCTATAGTAAATTAAATAATATTGACTCCACTTTAATTCGCAATGAGTACAAACTGGCAATATATATCCGTTACTGCCTCCCCTCCATGAGATTCTGTCTTACGGTGCATGACCTGACCCATTCTAATCTTGTGCTTTTAGACCGTATGTCCGGGCAGTATGTTAAGAAATGGTTTGGGATTCCAAAACATGGTGCAAATACTGCCCTGGTCCATATGTCCCGAGGGCTTAACATCCAGCGCATTTCTGATGTTTATCGCCAGGCTCATTCCGCATCATATAGTAGATCTAGGTGCAAAGCTGATGAAGTTACTAACCTGGCTCTTGACCTCAAGCTCAACAGAGAATCTACGTGGTCTCGTAAAATTTCCATAACCAACCAGTGTGAAAACGTTCATGCACTTGCTATTGGCGCCCGGGTCAACCCCCCTTGGAATAAGGTCCAACCTGATGTTAAAAAGATCCTGAAGGAAGAGACGGATAACCACTGGAAATCTGTAGTTGAGCCCCTCTTGAGCCAGGGGGAGTTTCCGAAACTGCTTGAAACATGTAATTCCGATCTGTCTTGGAAATCCATTATGTTTTCATTACCAAAGGGTGTGCTTAAATTTGCAATCAATGCCTCCATAGATTCCTTGCCATCATTCACCAATTTGAAAAGATGGGGAAAAAGGCTTATGGACAGCTGTCCCCTTTGTCAGGGAAAGGTACTCTCCTGCACATTTTAAATAATTGCCAAAATATGCTGGACAGGTATCTATGGAGACACAACAACCTCATCCGTATTTTTCTTTCCACATTTCAACAGTCGGAGGCATTTCGTAATTCTCATATTAAAATCTATGCCGATCTGGAAAATTATACCATAGGAGGGGGGACCATACCACCCAATATCATTTCCACGTCTCAAAAACCGGACATTGTGTTGAGTTGTCGGTACCATTTGAACCAAACATCAGTAAAGCTCATTACACCAAACTTGATCGCTATTCTTCCCTGGTTGCCGACATCACTAACGCCGGGTACTGTTGCTCACTTGTTGCTGTTGAAGTAGGCTCAAGAGGCTTCATTGACGCCGACAACAAGAATAGTCTGACTCGTCTGTCAAAAGATCTCAATCTTCCCACAAAGTATTCTGATCTCAAGACCCAGTTGATTAAATCGGCGCTAATGTCATCTTATTCCATTTTCATCGCCAGATATGAAACATCTTGGAATGTAAATGATATTCCTCAACTTATTCTTCCCGCCATGAGTATTTCCATTTTTGTTTATTTATTTAAATGTTTGTATTTTTGTCCTGCCTTGCCTGCAACCGGAATGGGTTGCAGTAGATCTGGGCTTTATATGTGTTTTTCTTTATGTTGAATAAAGATGATTTATATATATAATGTTATCAACCTATTTGATCGTAGTGCAGGGTTATGTGTGTGAGACGAACTGTCACGGTAGATTGCAATCATGCTTTTGTTGAATGCATTTGAGTAGTCCGCCATATTTACGGGATGATACGTCACATGCAAGGCCTCTATAGAAACATAAGTATTATTGATCACACCAAACCATACATAACTATTCGCCGTAGAAGTAGTGATGTTAAGTCGTGTTCACACGGTCGGACATAAGTGCCTTATTACCGATAATAAGTGACATATTACCGGTAATAGGGTTACCCCATATGAAATCAAGGAGGCGCCCCACCTGACCCCCTCAGATTTGCTTTATATTTTAGTCATATGTTGTACCTGTAAAAATATTAAAACCTGCAAATTTGAGGTCTGTAGCTCTTGCGGATTTTCTGTGGCAGCCATTTAAAGTTGGAGTAGGGGGGTCTAAATTTGGACCCAAAAGTTGCCCTTTAAATAAATTTCATCTTTGGGAGTCTGTGCCTTCTTTATAAAAAGAGAGAGAGGTCTGAGACTTTGTATACACACTAACTGCATGCCCAATTTGTCAAAAAATATAAAATAAAAAAATTCTGTAATTGCGCGTTGTGTCACGGGGTCATTAAATATGCAAGAAAAAATGCAAGGTTTTGTAAACTGGCAAGTTTAACCCCCTTAAATTCACATTTTTTGTCACATTAATTATTTTTTGTTATCACTGATGCTATATATAGGATAAATACAATGCATATCCAAAAATTTAAGGTCACAACTCATTTCGAACAGCGCCCTCACGAAGATGACATTTATTGTAAATTCAACATTTTCAGGGGGCCCAAAGTCGATGTGGTCCACTTTCAAAATTTATAAAACATCACTTTTATATAACTACTAGTCTTAAATTCCAACTTTGCTCAGTCCCAGTAATTGTATAGGTTGACTTCATATAAAACAACAAGCCCAAAGTTGACCATTTTCTTATGATTGCATGTAGTGCAAATGTGCCGAATTCGGAAGGCTTGAAAGTCAAATTGGCCCCAATATTGAAAATAAAATGAAATAAAAGTAAATAGGGCCAATAACTACGCATCTAGTCATTTATTTTCAATATTGTGGCCATTTTGACGTTTAAACCTTCCGAATTCGGCACATTTGCAGTACATGCAATCATAAGAAAATGGTCAACTTTTGGGCTTGTCGTTTTATATGAAGTCAACCTATAAAATTACTGGGATTGAGCAAAGTTGTAGTTTAAGAGTAGTAGTCATATAAAAGTGATGTTTTATAAATTTTGTAGGTTGACCACATCGACCTTGGGCCCCCTGAAAATGTTGAATTTGCATTAATTTTCATCTACACCAACTTTAAATGGCTACCATAGAAAATCTGTATATATTGAAAATGAAATGGAAATAAAAGTAAATAGGACCAATAACTACTCATCTAATCATTTATTTTTAATATTGTGGCCAATTTGACTTTCAAGCCTTCCGAATTCGGCACATTTGCACTACATGCAATCATAAGAAAATGGTCAACTTTGGGCTTGTTATTTTATATGAAGTCAACCTATACAATTACTGGGACTTACCAAAGTTGTAATTCAAGACTAGTAGTTATATAAAAGTGATGTTTTATAAATTTTGAAGGTGGACCACATCGACTTTGGGCCCCCTGAAAATGTTGAATTTGCAATAAATTTCTTCTTCGTGAGGGCGCTGTTCGAAATGTAAATGAGTTGTGACCTCAATTTTTTGGATATGCATTGTATTTATCCTATACATAGCATCAGTGATAACAAAAAATAATTAATCTGACAAAAAATGTGAATTTAAGGGGGCTAAACTTGCCAGTTTTCAAAAAATTACATTTTTTCTTTCATATTTAATGACCCCGTGACACAACGCGCAATTACAGATTTTTTTGATTTTTTATTTTTTGACAAATTGGGTATGCAATTAGTGTGTATACAAAGTTTCAGACCTCTCTTTCTTTTTATAAAGAAGGCACAGACTCCCAAAGATGAAATTTATTTAAAGGGCAACTTTTTGGTCCAAATTTAGACCCACCTACTCCAACTTTAAATGGCTGCCACAGAAAATCCGTAAGAGCTACAGACCTCAAATTTGCAGGTTTTAATATTTTTACAGGTACAACATTTGACTACAATATAAAGCAAATCTGAAGGGGTCAGGTGGGACGCCTCCTTGATTTCATATGGAGTGACCCAATAGTTACTTATTACCGGTAATAAGTGACTTATGTACGACCGTGTGAACAAGACTTTACAGGGTTAACTACCATAGCGATGGGTTTACACTGTTTTTAATGTATTGCTATGTACTAGACGTTACGCCGTTCCTCTGCATTCTGATTTTCAAGAACTTCAATAACAGGGACCTGGATCGTAATAGAATTATCACATCATGCTGATCACTCGCACCTGTAACTCGCAACTATAAATTAATAAAGCTTCTTGTAGCCACAACGAATATTTTCCTCAAAATAATAATTATAAAGATTCGAAGAATTTAACCGATTTTGCTGTTAATTTAACATACATTTCTCCTTCTGTTCCTTAAAGATCTTTGGAAGAAAACTCATTATTTGATATTGAAGCTCGGGCTTTTGATGGACTTGCCATGCTTGAATGGCTGTAAGTCAATTAAAATATCAAGTAAAAATAAACATTAAAGAATGAAAGTAAAATCAATTACATCAATTAAATCATAACTGGTAGAGTAAAATGTATTCAAGATTACAATAATTTCATCAACCATTATTCTATACGAGTGCAGTGGATTTTAATGAAATACCTTCATAAATTAGATTTTTATGATGATGATGATGATGATGATGATGATGATGATGATGATGATGATGATGATGATGATGATGATGATGACTATGATGATGAAGATCATGACGATAATAATGATGATGACGATAATGATGATTCCTAATCGTTATATTCAAATATCTATACAGAGATTTGTCACATAATCCAATTAAGGTGGTTCAATCAAACGTCTTTGAGCAACTCACTCACTTAAAGGAGCTGTAAGTATAATTCTGGAAATTGGATTGGGGCAAGCTGGGAATAGCCAAGACCTTTTCAGAAGGTGGAAGGGTGGGGTTGGGTATATTGAAAGGCAACTTTCAAGAGGGGGAAATTTGCCGAAAATTTTCAAAAAATGGCTAAAAAAGGACTAACAATCTTAAATATCAGGACTAGCAGCATGCCGTAGCGGAAGCAAGATTTCTTAAGGGGCCCCCTGGCTACGCCACTGATCAGCGCTGATACCAAGAATCCACATCGACACTCGAAGTAGTGTGTTCTCCATAAGACTGCCACAATTAAACAACGGGGAATGTGGCTCGAGAGTTGTAAATTTCACGGACCTATCGAAGTAATAGCAGAACTCGTGATGATCAACATACCTGTAAGAAAATAAATCATCTTAAGGGCTCGGTCACCTACCTTTGAACATACTAATAATCTAAAATATCAGGGCGACCAGAATCCCATTAAGTGAAGCAAGATTTCTTAAGGGGCCAGTGCCCCGCTGCCCCCTGGCTACGCTACTAATTAGAATAATAAAATCTTAATATTATGCGTTATTTTTCTCTTAATAGATTTTTAATGGACGTTCCACTGCGTACTATTAGTTCACGAGCTTTTATCGGGTTAAGTCATATGGAATTTCTGTAAGTATGCTGGTGACTAATTACAGGGTGATTTAAAATGAACTGTGCCCAAATTCAAAAATTAAAATAAAATACTTACCGACATTTAAATAATTTGTGTTTGTAAGCTGTAACAGGATAGTATGTTTCCTATTATTGGTAAAAAAATCATGTCTTTAACTCAAATGGTTTTGAAGAAAAGTACATTTTTATAAAACACACCAATTTTTTACTGCGGTAGAGAACACGGATAAACTTAATTCCATGTGTTGGTCTAAAAATGGGATGATAAATTGAAAATGCGATATCTTCTGACTAAAACCACTTATTATCAAAATTCAAAATTTCTACTACAGAACACTTATCACTGCTTTCTATAATAGTTTTTTGATATCATCAATCTCCGCAAATATATATTAAAAATGGGTAAAGTTGGGTACAGTTCATTTTAAATCACCCTGTACTGGATTATAAAGGGTGACATAGCATATATCTCAATAGACTCTCAATTAACCTTCTTGCCCAACTTTTTGAGAGAACAAACAAATGATTGAATTTTTGTTTTCGTAATGGAAATGCGAAAAATACACATCTTGATTTTTTTGGTCAAAGTACGAAGTACGATTATATATCTATAATATTAATTATACATACTTTGTTTTTTAATACTTGCAGTATACTAGTCACAGGCTTAGATACTGCGGACCAGTTGAATATAGAAAACGGTGCATTCGCCGGCCTTGATAGTCTCCAGAAATTGTAAGGAATCATGGTTATATTATTAGTTTTGTATTGTTTCTGTTTCGTGGTTGAACAGAACATGAACAGTGTACTTCGGTTTTATTTATAAATAGCGCTTTTATAAATACGCACGTGACCACCTCCGCGCTGCCATAATAGCTTGTAGGCAGTAAGTCTCGAAGTGACCTTCTACATTAGCGGATGGTATTCCTATACATTTGAATGCAAAGGCGGTACAACACGAGATTACTGTGCAGCAAAATTGTCTATTTTGTTCAACTTTGTGATAATATTGTCAACGTTTCCGTCGTTGAGTATTTTTTCCGTCGTCAAATACTTTCAAAACGTTGTATCTTGATAACATATTACAAATTCGGAATCCCCCCATGTGTAATAATTTTGTTATTCAATTAATACTTAAATTTGATGATATTTATCTACAGAGTTCCTATCCCTTTCTGTATAGTGGTCAATGCATGAGGATTTGGTCACGCTTGCTGGTCTTGGTATGTCGTGCCCATGAGTCACGTGCGTATTTATAAAAGCGCATTTGTAAAACAGGATCCATTTCAAGTGTCATAATGGAATGTTTTTTGTACTAATCTAGACACGGTCACCTTCAAAGAGAATGTGATTCTACTGGACATAGGCATGATAGGTGCAACCTGTTTTGGGGTGTTGTTTTTAATGATTGTGTTTTGCAAACTGAAATGCTACATTCATAACAGTTTGACATGTAAATTGACAACACATTAGTCTACCACTTCATATAATTTGTAAATATTTTAACATTTTTGTACAGTTGGGTACAGATAATTTTGACTCGCCCTGTATTTGAACAGGAATCGACCTATAGAAACTTTGGCACGTCACGAGGGTTGAGAACCAGATAGCCTTAACTCACTTTTTAGTCATTTTGAGAATTTGGTATAAAAATAATCACCAACACCCACAGATTCTTAAAACCATAAAGCTTTTAGGGATCTGCTATTAACGTTCACGTATTTTTCACGTATTGTTTGTGGGAGCTGAGAGTACACCAGACATATCGAATTGCATTCTGAATACGAGGAACATATCAATTTGTAAGCGCTCATTAGCAAAGTCATAGTTCATTGAATTTACAACCGTATAACAAAACAGGCGAAAATGGTAACTTTTTGCACAAGATTTGCAATTTAAAGAGAATTGGTCATTGCTCATTAAAATGAGGCTAGTATATGGACAATATAAGTTTGCTCTTTCATTTAATGACATAAAATTTGACAAATATTATAAGGAGCACTTGAGGTTTTGACTTTTAAAACCTACATTTTGGTCCAAAAAAATGTGCTTGGATAGGTAGTTTTCAACAGATTTAAAACATTCGCCTTGCTTTAACATTGAATCATCTGTGTTATCTGTTGACCTAATGGGGAAAAGAGTTTTTAAGGGGAAGTGTTAGCTTTCGTTAAATTTTTTTTTTTTTAATCTGATCGGATGAAGGGAACACTTGAGGTTTTGACAGAGGCATATTTTCCAGCTAGAAGCTCACACAGCTCTTACGATGCTATGCACTCAACCGTGTAGTGTAATCAAAGACTGTGTAGAGACAATTCACTGCTTGCTTGGAAGCTCTTAGACGAAGATGTGTGCTCAGGTGTATCGAGGTGGATACTGTGCATAGATTGTTTATAAGAGAATCATTTTTGTATACAAACCTTTCCATATTGTGTCCTTCTGATATCAAATCATTTTTGATTTTTTGAAATTCGCGATATAATACAAATTTTTATGATTAAAATTTGATATTTTTAAAATTTTTGATTTTAACAGTCCTCGAAGTAAACTTTATAAATCTAATATGTACTTAAAGTGTATGTAGCTGGGATGAAAAGTCGACCATCATATGAAAAGTTTGACCTTTCGTATTGAAGTTTCACAAAAGACCTGAAATATTGATTCCTCGTATTCAGAATACAATTGGTATGTCTGGTGTGCTCTCAGGTCCCACAAAAAATATTGTGCAAAGTTGGGGCCGAGCCATTGAGATCATTTATTTTCTTACAGGTATGTTGATCATCACGAGTTCTGCTGTTACTTCGATAGGTCCGTGAAATGTACAACTCTCGAGCCACATTCCCCGTTGTTTAATTGTGGCAGTCTTATGGAGAACACACTACTTCGAGTGTCGATGTGGATCCTTGGTATCAGCGCTGTTATCGGCAACTTCTTGGTGATTATTTTGCGAGGAAATCAACGAACTTCATCATTAAGTAATACTCAAAATAAGCAACGGTTATATATTACAAATTTGGCTATATCTGACTTTCAGATGGGTGTTTATATGTTGATTATAGCATCCGCTGATTTATATTATGGCGCGGATTATTTTGCTCATTCTGTGGAATGGCGAAATGGTTATCTGTGTAGATTAGCTGGATTTCTCGGTCTGTTGTCCAGCGAGACGTCGGTGATCTTCATTACAGTGATTAGCGTTGATAGATTTCTGTGTATAGTTTTCCCTTATAGCGATGGATTGAAATACACTGTCAAAACGGCGAAAATGATTGTGGTATTTA
Organism: Amphiura filiformis; assembly: GCF_039555335.1. NCBI lineage: Eukaryota > Metazoa > Echinodermata > Ophiuroidea > Amphilepidida > Amphiuridae > Amphiura > Amphiura filiformis. Next base: position 60,472,397 of record NC_092631.1, on the reverse strand, counting down.
TTTGGTTATTTACGTTAATTTTGGCCGCTATACCGATTTCAATTGCAGGGCCAGATTCAGACTTTTATGATTTATCTGATGTGTGCATCGGACTGCCACTCATTACAAGACCAGCAAGTTTCATATTTGAAGATAGCGGACTCGATAACCAGATGACATTTGACCTTCCTGTACCCCAAACATCCAAACCTGCGTGGTACTTTTCTATTGGAATATTTCTCGGCTTCAATCTTGTGTGTTTTGCAATTATCTTTGTTTGTTATCTAACAATATTCATTTATATCAGAAAAGCAAGTCAAAAGTTAAACTTAAAGAAAAAGCTTCATGATGACATAAAGGTTGCCACACGGATGGCGGTGGTAGTAGGTACCGATTTCATCTGTTGGTTTCCGGTGATAATAATGGGACTTTTATCACAAACAGGTGCCGTTGTAATCCCACTTGAGGCATACGTATGGTCAGTCGTCTTTATCCTACCAATAAACTCTTCACTCAATCCGTATTTGTACTCTATTGCGACCATTATATCGGATAGACGGAATAAAATGGTATCAGAAAGTCGCAATTCAGTGGTAGAGTTACGCGGAAGTAGAGATCTGATGCAGGATGGAAAAGAATCGAATTAAATCAATGTATATTTTAACAAGTTAACCAAAGAATATGATTAATGATCAGGATAAATATAAATATTTGACTGCACCTGCAAGTACAGGCTTGATATTAAGTATGGAATATTTTGTTGCTAAATTCCAAGACTGGTCTGGGAGGGATCTGCATAAACCGCAAGGTCTAAATATTATAGCCATAATGTGTGATTTGCTTCACAGCGACGCCCTAAATTTTACTAAGATTTCTACTTTTTGCATAATTATAATCCCCAGTGGTGTAAATACCACGTAAAAGACTAAGCCTGAAGTGCTTTAATAACAGTAAAATTTAAGTTTTTATATTAAAACCGGGGATGCCCGGTTTTATTCAGAGTTCACCGATCGAATGCTTGCTAACATGTCCCGCGGATGTCAGCTTATGTGTACACACGTCGCGCGCGATGCTCCGTGCAGTATTACATGCAATTCACACATTATGGGATGGCTTTAATTGGGGTGTGTCGGGAGATGGTGTAAAATAATTATTTGATAGAACATGTGCTTTCCAAGAGTTTACATTATGGTGGTCATAATGTAGTGAATTTGCCTAAAATGGCGGATTTAGGAAGATTGAATTTGAGCTTTGCGGGAGACACAATTTCGGAATTTATGCAACATTGTTCTGTTATTATCAAATTTATTGGGAACTGAATTGAAATTTCCTAAAACAATTGTTACTCGTCAGAGCCGAAGTACGCTTGCAATGTACCAATTTTTTTTTTGAAAATGGAAGAAGCTTAAAAATATGGTTCTTACAAGAGGTACCTACTCAGAAAGTTTGAATGGCCCCCTGGGGTGAAATGTTATAAACTTACGGTACAAAAACAACTGCGCGGATCCCTGGTTGTCCATTGTAGTCACGCTGTTTCTTTGTGTACAGTAAGTTTATAACATTTGGCCCCAGGGGACCATTCAAACTTTCTGGGTGTGTACCACTTTTAAGAATTTTTTTAAGCTCTTCCCACTTACAAAACTGATATATTACAAGTGCATTTCAGTTCTGACGAACACTTATTGGTATTTAGGTTCAGTAAATATCACCTCAAACCTCAATAAATAATATCAGAATAATGTTGCTCTCATTCAGAAATTTTACCCCCGAAAAAATCAAATTCAGTCTCCTTAAGTCTTAATTCGCTAGATTATGAGAGCCACACTGGAAAGCACATTCTCTATCAAACAATTATTTTACACCATTTTTATGCGGCTTATGCAGTTCCTTCCAGACCAGTCATAGTGCAGTTATGTCCACGGCAAATTCACCGTGACCTTTCCAGCCATAAACCCGCTTAGTGAAGATTAAACCGAGATATGCAGTACTAAACCATTATAGTAGTCGATTGTCCAATGCAAATTTATTACCACGTGATAATATTAATCCAATGAGCGATCGAATTGTCCGCTACGGTCGACAATGCAATCGATAATGACGCTATTGACATGTACGGACGGAGCTCCACTGACCGAGTTTTGGGGGTATTTTTCAATGGTTTGCTGTTATTTACTCGTCAAGGCGGTCTCCCGTTATTATAAGGACTATGCTAATGATTTAAAGATTGACATGTAGAGAATAAACCATACTTGATTGACAGAAAGTACTAAATTTGTACCTATTACGGTTTCGTTACACTCCTCTTCCAAATGCGACCAAGCCAGGGCGGCCCGGTGAAGCAAAATGTGCATTGGAATAACACGCGCGTTTGGATATAACGGTAGGATTTCTTTCTCATACAAATGTATGGTCTCCCGTTATTAAAGCTTGTACCGTGTTAAAAATTCAGATATTTTGAAAAAAATAAGTAATTAAAACATAGAGCAAGTACTAAAATCTACAACACAGCGCTACCAGTAGGGGTCAATTGCCTATTGTGAGTGCCCCTGTGTTGTGTGCATACATGTAGGCAACAATAACTGCATGATGTCTTGAAATTTTGCGAAAATAATTTCATCAAGTCTGTAGTAGCAAACCAGCAGTGCAATCACCAGTTCTGTTCTGTACTTGAAAGTGAAGCAATCAATTCAAAAGATATACAAACTATCATAAATATACGCGGACTCAGCAGTACAAAGATTATGCAGAGCCCGGGCATAATAATTGTGAACAGATTTTACGAAGAAACCACAAGCCTTCTACTATTCGATAGAAACAGGAATATCTCGTCTGGGCAATAAGCATGGGGATCTTATAAAGAACGATAATAATTAAAGTAGATGTGGCTACGTCGGCATGAATAGTTATGATTAGTAGGTTCCAAGTAGAGTTTCAGTGGAAGAAACTCTACTTATAAAGAATGATGTCGTGAACAAGAAGAGACCACCAAGTTTAGCAAACAATAACTCTATCATGGAAGAGCTTAGTGGTGCAAAGTTTACTCTCGAGGATGCAGTACCAGGAACTGTGAAGCAATGTCAGTCAACTTGCAAGTATAGATAAAAGTCGCTTCCTAATTATTCACGATCTTTAATAAATCTCTGGAATATGATTGTATCTCGTACAATAACTGGAAAATGCCAAGGGAGTTTCACCAATTTTTTTAGAAATTGTCATAAACCCAAGCTTGCAACTTCAAACCAGTCAGTCTTACCAGTGTACCTAGGAAAGTCATGGAATCTATGCTGAGGGATGCCATTCTTACCCATTTCAATCAATACAATCTGAAAAGACCAAAGTGGTCCCCGGAAAGTAGTAGACCATACATAGCCAACTTACTAATTTAGTGTAACAGAGAGCTTGGGTGAAGAATTTGGTTACTCCGAAGTACAACCCTTCAATTTCAGGCAAAATTATAAACTGGATCGAAACATGTCTTCAGAATATAAATAAAAACCAAAGTTTGGGCTATTGAGAAATTCAAGAGAAATTTTTTTAAATGGTCTTATGTCATGATCGGCGAACCACAAGGGTCGGTTCTAGGTCCAATCCTTTGTATTATTTCGTCATTGATTTGCCTTAAGTGGTCTTATTTTCTTACAATAATACATGCTTGGACAGCCGCCTGTGTCCGTAATATATAGTTGCTCAAACTCCAAATAATGTTTAGAAACAATTAGAAGCATATAATATACTTGCAGTGTAATTCTACGGTATTCACCTGATATTAGTGGCATTTAACTGTGAGAGTTCTGAATATGAGAAAATTCCACCCGAAATTAGCCATTTTCCCATTGAAACCCGTGTAATACATAATTAGTGGTATTCACACTGGCGACATCGGCGCTGGTAGTAAATTCCAATTTTCTTTGATTTATCTCGGTTGGTTGACTCAAAATTAAAAGGGGATATATCTGATAATAAAAGCTAACATTTTATGGCAAAGAAATACTAATTTATTTTGTATGGAAATGTTATAATATGGACACAGCCAGTCTCGTCTTGTCCTGTCCTGTATTGTTCTGTGATGTTTTGTTATCACTCGTCTTCTCTCTTCATACCCCTCAATCTTTAAAGGTGGGGCCAGCCTTAAGGGTAGACGAGGTTTTGTTGGTCGAAGCAACCTAAAAATCGATTTTCATTATCTAGATCAATATATTATTGAAAATTAACACCTTGATGCTTTGTAAAAGTTCATTCTACAAATCGTATACTTTGCAAACTTGCTTAATTTATTGTTGTTAATGAGTTATGTACGTTTTACAAAAGTGTTGTTGTTTCAGGCCTCTTTACAACGTAACTCAAGAACCGCAGCACCTATAAAAGTATATCTGTAATATTTTAATTCTTCTACACGCTCGCTATGGATTGAGCAATGCAGTTTTTGCCAATGCTCACTACCATTCGTAAGATGCTGTGAACTACCAAATCACAACAGTTTAAAATAATTAATAACCTTAAAGCCCTTCTTTTATATTTCCCCTTCCATGATAAGAGCAATACATTGATAGTGTTTTAACAAGATTTGACCAACTTCTAAATGTTACCCCCTTTTGAATATGCTTTTCTGAAATGAATGCTGATTAAATGGATTCTGTTGCAGTTAGTGGCCTTGTATAAAATGCAATTATAGAAAGAATAACGTGTTTCAATATAATATTATACCGTAGCTGATTTATTTATATAAACATCTCAAAAAAAGTAACTGATCCCCCTTAAACAGTAGACTTCGGTTGTATATATAAATGCGCATATATAAATGCGCACGTGACCAGATGGCTAGCGCCATATTTGCATTACATCACTGTCAATCAATGAAATGGCGATCATTGAAGGAGTGGCTACAGTTGTGACCTTGTTTCGTGGCTAGCACTGGCAAGGAACATTGGCTGGAGGTTCGATGCTATAAATTTGCAAGGATAAATCATGGATATCAAAGGATCATGATTATTGCACAGCACCCCCATGTACAAACATAACTAATGTTTATTTATTTATTTTTATTTATTTATTTTTATTTATTTATTTATTTATTTATTTATTTATTTATTTATTTATTTATTTATTTATTTATTTATTTATTTATTTATTCGACGAAAAACGAAAACCCTGTTCTATTTTGGGAAACAAATTTTTCCTGTACAAATGAATGCCGACCCCAAATTTCGGAAATTTCAGGACAAATTTTTTTTTTGTATTTTCTCAAATTGAAATTTATTTACAGGTTTTTGTGATTTTTGGGTTATTTAAATTTTTTTTTTAAATACCAACCGACCGACCGACCCTACTTGAAAGGTCCGTTCGCCCGTAGAACAGGGTTTCTCTATTTCTCGCCTTACTTATAATTTTATAATTATTATTTGTCCCCCCCTTCCCCAAAACCAACCCTCCCCTTTTACACTCATAAATTAATTGTTTTTTTGCTAACTTTCCCCTTCCGTGTAAAGTAAAACTTTATAAGCCGGTTGAATCAAACTGAACAAAATTGACGTATACAATTAGAGTCAAGCGGTAGCATGACCAGCAAGTTTAAAAAAAAAACGACTGATAAAGAAGAATAAACAGATGCACCGCGGACTATATTTACACGAAACAAAACGCTATTGTTCTGTGATATTTTTCGCTGGGTACAAAATATATCTAAAACCATGTTAAATCTTATTTACTGTCCAAAGTGTAATATTTTAATAACTCATTAATTCAAAAAGTTACACCAATCTTACAGTCAATCCGATTGTTTGATAATAAACAAACATTCTTGTATTATTTCACGCGGTATTTCATAGCCAAAATTAGTGTAAAATCATAGCTAATCATACTGATATCCAGAATCTTTCGTCACTGCTACAGCCATACATGGCTGTCACTGTCGCACTACTTTTTGAGATTCACTTTCAAAATATACCCTAGCATTTTCCTGGATACCCTACATACAAATTCTGGAACCCATTCGCCAAAAAAATCAAGTTTTTCACAATTCTTTTATTCTTTCCGGACCACAGCATACATTCATATTAATAAATACTCCACTTTCACACGTCGTTATATCGGGACGTCCCCGTGGCGAAGTGGTTAAGGCAATGGACCTCTAATCCACTTATGAAGTTTTGCCCAAGTTCGAAACTTCCCACCACCTTTTTTTTAATGTTTTATTAACCAATTTATTGTCATAAATTAAGAATAACACCATTTCGAACATCCATTGCTATTGTGATATTATATTTTTTTTCATCAAACAAACATGTTTTAAAACACATTTATCAGTGGCTCTGTTCACAGCTCAGACTGAAATTATATTTGGAATAAATATTATAAATTATCACAAATTAAAATCACAAACAGCGAAAGATCGCCAACAACTGCCGCTGAATATTGTTATCCAACTAGATTTCCCCACAGGGCTATAAAGAACCACAAACCGCGAAATTTGGATATATACTAGATTGCCATGCAGGGCTATAAAGAATCATACACCACGAAATATGGATATCCAACAAGTTTAAACTATAAATTAGCTCCCGATAGAGGACAGGGCTTGATAAGGGAAATTAAAATCACAAACCGCGAAAGATCGCCGACAACCGCCGATTAATAGGGATATCCAACTAGATTGCCCCGCAGGGCTACAAAGGACCACAAACCGCGCAATTTGGATATCCAACCAGATTTCCCACAGGCCTATCGATTATAAAGAACCACAAACCGCGAAATATGGATATCCAACAAATTAAGACCACAAACCGCGAAAGATCAAACTGCCGCTCAATATTGATATCCAACTAGATTGCCCGCAGGGCTATAAAGAACCACAAACCGCGGAATTTCGATATGCAACTAGATTGCCCCACAGGGCTTCAAAGAACCACAAGCCACGAAATATGGTTATCCAACAAGCCAGATTATAAAGAACCACAAACCGCGAAATATGGATATCCAACAAATTAAGACCACAAACCGCGAAAGATCAACAACAACTGCAGCTCAATATTGATATCCAACTAGATTGCCCCGCAGGGCTATAAAGAACCACGAACAGCGAAATTTGGATATGCAACTAGATTGCCCCACATGGCTACAAAGAACCAGAAACCACGAAATATGGATATCCAACAAGCTTAAACTATAAATTAGCTCCCGATAGAGGGCAGGGCTTGATGAAAACCACAAACCACGAAAGATCGCCGACAACCGCCGCTTAATAGGAATATCGAACTAGGTTGCCCCGCAGGGCTACAAAGAACCACAAACATTAAAACACGATTATATTGCCTACTCGGGGCATTTAGACGCTTCCGTAGTATAGGCTTAAATATAATGCGCATTTACCAGAATTGCAACTTCAAACATCTATTTTTCCGTTTTATTTGTTTTATGGAGCACATCCTAACCTGATGACTTTCCAAGCTTGGAGCTGCTTGGCTACATTCATAAAAAGAAAAGAAATCTACCAAAAAACGTTGACAACGTAAAGAAATCAGCAAGTTTAAAAAACCCACCTCGGCTCACTTTTTGAAACTTGGTCCCATTTTAAACACCAACAGCAACTCTGTTTTTATTTCAACAGAACACAGCGTTTCCAACAAGATTACAAGCCTACGTGTTATTTGTTTAATTCAATCATTAATCATGATTATTATAAAACAAAACACAATAGGATATTGGCTTACCGTGCAAGAACAAGATAATAACCTTTCAGGTCGTTCCAGAAAGCTTACAAATTAATATCGCATCTGCACATTAAAGATACATAACACTTTGGAAATGTTTTAAATTTATATAAATATGATAAAGTTTAAATCAGTACCTTTTACAAATGGGACCAAGTTTCAAAAAGTGAGCCGAGGTGGGTTTTTTAAACTTGCTGATTTCTTTACGTTGTCAACGTTTTTTGGTAGATTACAATATACCATGACAATAATGTGTATGATCTAGATCTAACTTACTAGCTGAATAAATCTCCAACCATGCATCACATACGTGATTGTACGTCATATTGTCATATAACGTATGAGCGTGATGTATAATATACGAGTCTTCTTCAACATCTTCCAGCCGGGATGATTAGATCATGTACAGTCATCTACGTGTTTATACTCTAAATTGTACGTCAAAGGGTGACGAAGGGCGTACAGATTACCGATTTAGCATGGGGGACACAAAAAGGTGCTTAAAAACACATTTTGAATTTGTTTTTTTGTCAATTTGCGAGCGAATGAGTAAGTTAGAATTGAGGAGGTCGGGCGGGGACATCTAGCCTATTAGTTTGAGCGGGTCATTATACCGAAAAGGGCTAAAGTTATAGTTTCCTCAATTTACGTTATAATTAGAGTTAAAATTAGGGTCAGAGTTATGTTCATTGGCGGCACTACGGGGGGGTACTTATCTTGACTCCCAAATAAATAAATCCATGACCCCTTCCTTCCGAAGAAAATGACAACCCCCTAAGTTCCCTACGTGCAAACATTATCAAATAACATCATCGGCAGGTACCCAGTTCTGACCTTAATGCCAGTAAGAATCACATTTCGTCATCAATATGGCCAATTGCCACGCCCATTTAGCACGGAAATAATGAAATATAACTTTTAAATCAGCTATATCTAGCTTTTCCGTCATAATTTTTTTTTTCCGTAATGGAAAATCCAAATAAAGAGTTTATGTTTCGGGTCAAATTATTTTGCCCTTTGCAATCAATGCCACTATTTTGCAAAGCCAATTTTCCTTGTAACCTGTCATTTTCGCCTATACTTTTGCGTGTGGAATTTGTGCACATCCGGGTACCTTACATCGTTGAACACGGTATGGCGACTTGTAGATGTCACGTGCGCATTTATATATGCGCATTTATATATATACCCGAAGTCCACTGTTAAATAATGGCCATTATTCAAAAATATTGTATTGCAAATCTGTAAAATGCGTTGGAAGCAGAATTTATTTCTGCGCATTTTGACACCTCATTTGATGCGATAGCCCAGAAAACAATAAAACACCTGCCAATTTAATGTAGTGAGGTCCAGATTTGAAAGTTGCACTTACATATCATTACACAGATTTCCTTCCATTACACTGAATGCAAAATTAATAGAATTTACTGCAACTTTCAAATCTTGGGCTACATTGATTTAAATGTACGCTGTGACGCCAATATTTAGTCAATTGCTACAAATGAGGTGTCAAAATGTACAGAAATAAATTCCGCTTTCAACGCATTTTACAGATTTGTAATACAATCACCCGTTTTTGAATAATGGTCATTATTTAAGGGGGGTTAGTTACTTTTTTTGAGATGTTTACTACTATATATTGTTATCATGTGCCTTGCGATGTAAGATGGAAAAGCATACAAATAAAATACTTTGAATTGAATTGAATAGAATACCTTATCAATTTTTCGAATTTATTTAAATGGAGAAAATAAACAAGGGGAATCATTTTGAGCGGACGCAAGTGGAGAACACGAAATATTTCGTCAATTGTTTGTTTGTTTTGTTTTGTTTTTGGGGTTTTTTTGGGGTGTTTTATTTTTGTTGTTGTTGTTAAACTCCCATTCCACCCCTAGCGTAAATATTGAATGGTCCCTTAGACATCTTAGCCAAACAAAGGTTGTTTTAAATTTCTGTGTACAGATGTGATCGGATTCACTACTTTGCTTTGTATGTAATTGGTTTGGAAATTATGGCATTTGTCATTTATACTATGTATTTTTGAAGTTGTGAAATAAATGTTTCTTGAATTGAATTGAATTGAATTGAATTGAATAAAGAAATTTTAAAGGCAACTTAGCATTTTTTTAATTTACTTCAGCATATAAAAGTCTATAATTGGGAAGCATAATTTTCTAAAGTGAAGTGCACAAGCTGTGTTAATGGTATTCAAGCTGTTTGCTTCGGCTATTATTACTCTTTCTATTGAATAGCTTTGAATCGTATGTTTGTGCTTCGATCACATTACCTTAAAAGGCTACAAACGCCATTTTTTATCATTAGGTATAGACTGTAAATGCAGATTGCAAATCTATAATGAGAGGCCTATTACTTCACAAACATCCACACAAACTAGGCATATATATCAAAAACAGGCTGATAATCCGAACAAATAAATGGTTGTTTAAGGAATCATATAGCAAGTTAGCAACGTTTGCACAGTATTTTTTTGTGAGACATAAGAGCACATATCGCATCCTGAATACGGGAAATATCCTTATGATATCATTTTTTTTTTAATTCGCAGTATAATACAAATTCTATGGCAAATTGTTTAAAATTGATGTTTTTTATATTTTTGATATTTAATAGTCCTCGAAATAAACTTTATAAATCTAATGATATATACTTAAAGTCTATGTAGCTGGAATGAAAAGCCGACCATCAATTGAAAATGCTGCCTTTTCGTAGTTTGTGGAAACAAAATCTTCAATACCAAAGGTCCAAATGTTCATATGCTGGACGGCTTTTCCTCCCAGCTGCATACACTTTAAATGCATATCATTTCATTAGATTGATAACGTTTACTTCGAGGACTGTTAAATGTCAAAAATATCAATTTGTAATAATTTGCCATCAAATTTGTATTATATCAAAAATTATTTGATATCGGAAGAAAATTCTTCGTATTCAGAATGCAATTCGATATTTGTGATGTTCTCTCATGTCCCACCAAAATACTGTGCAAACGTTGCTAACCGATTCTTTAACCCAAGGCATATATAGTCTGCTCGACTTATTGATATCAGACTGTGCATTTGACCCCATTTGACCCTAGTACTAGTGTTAACGTGAGTACCATTACAGCAAACGTATTCAAGCATAACAACATCGTAGCAGGTTGAAGTGTCGACTGCAACTTACCACGGAATAGGCCTGGAAGCGGCGCTAGAAATTAGCATGAAGCCGCATTCATATGTAAATAGCGTATTGTTATTTAAATTTGCGCCCAGACGTATTGAGGGCGACAGTCATGTTATCCAGACAGAGAATGTCTTGATGCGCCAGGCATGTCAAATTGCTGAGTGAATGTGTATAAATCCCCTTTCTGTATAGGTAATAAGCTAGTATATTTCGTGTTCCAGTTTGTTGTAACAAAAAATAAGTATTATATTAAATATATTAAGTGTATAAACTTTAAAATTGACGTGAATTTGAAATGCAGAGCTCCAAATCTAGCTAAATCGTGTAGTGTGAAATTATGCTGTGTGACCCCCTCTGCGTGATAGAATTATATTCATAAAACATTGAATTTAACATATAATATGGGCAGCCAACCACGATTTATCAGCATTTAAAAGATATATTAATTAATATTAATTAACAAAGATAAATAATCAATAGTACAAATGACAATTTAACTAGTAAACAAGTCTGAAATCTTAAAATGTTGCCACGTGATTTCCCGAACACGTGATATGTCTACATGTGACCATTATTCAGATTTACCGAAGTATTTAGAGTATGGTGCACGGCTTGCAGGCAACTGTGTATTTCTTTACCTCCGTATAAATTCAATAATTCATGCTGGGAGCCAAGTAACATTCTGTCTGCTTAGTGCAGTTTGGTATTTTATTTTACTTGAGAGCATATAGAAATACATAAAAACGAATAAGGCGCCATGATGGAAAGCTATGGAAGGTCAGGTCGGGTATCAAAGGTTATTTTAACTTCAAATACTACTTGTGTTTCACACCTTGCCTCTGTCACGTATTTCCTTCATATTATTGACCGCAAGTCCTAATTTTGACTTTGCTATTGCAAAATGTCATTTCATATCAAATTAGTAGACTTTCTTTGAAAAAATATATCACTGGTGCCCGATGGGAATATCCGTCCGCCATTTCATTAAACTGGATCGTTTTCGCCTGGTTTGCGCCCAGATGTATTGGGGGCGCGCTATACTCTCATTGAACAGGCAAAGTTCGCAAAACTAACAACGTTGTTATTTGCCAATATCAATTAACATGATCCAAGGGTCGAACATGAATTATTCATAACGGATCGATAACTGGCCTCACTTTCTAGATAGTAAACCAGCGGAATTTTTCATAGGTTTTGCGTTGCTAATAGAACAACCGTGAATTTAGTGTCACCCCCTTGAACTTACACAGGAAATTACAAGTGTGTAGATCGACAACTAAAGAGTTGAAATCAAGGCAAGTTGTTACTATTTTGTTGAGCTTTGTTGGGTGTTTGTTTGTTTTTGGTTGGGGTGTGGGGTGCGTGTATGTAAACATTAAGTAGCAAATAGAGGTGCATTATTTTTGATGGGCATATTTTGCTTCCAAAATACATATAAATCTTTGTTTTCAATGGATTGAATCTGGATTCTACTCTCGACAGTCAAATCTGTCTACATTACTATTTCATTTCAATCTGGCCAGTAGGCCCTAATCATGTTTTACAGTATTTGGAGGCGGGTGGAGAATATCGAAAATCGATATTAAAGAAATAAATCAACAAAACTATAAAAGTATATGTGAAACACATAAAGCTAAACTACGCGAGAGACACAATCATATTTTTGTCATTATCTTATTAATGTACACACCCCATACAGGCGAAAGGGTAGATAGACCCTTAACCTTAAGTCATGACATCAAACAACACAACTTCAAGCTACGGCTATTCCATCCGCCAACAAGAAGATGAGCGAGAATTCCTGGAAGGAACAAGTCTGGACACCTTGGCTGTTTGTGCAAAACCCAAACTTAAAGGCCCAGGTCTTGGCACACCCATTGTACCGTCAATAAGTGTCTCATCAATACATAGATACAGGAAAGCCGATGATTTTGTCAGAGCATTATCGGTAAGTACGGTTACTTGGTTGTTTGATTACCCGTCAAAATTATCATGGGGAAGGCAAAGCTCTTACCCGTAAATTGTGGGTCTCCGGGTCTTGGGTATTCCAAAATAAATAATAATAATAATAATAATAAATTTTGGATTTATAAAGCGCCTTTCTCCAGATCTTAGAGGACTCAAAGCGCTGTAATTTCGCTGCAATGGTGAATCATCACAATCAGATCGCATCAACTAGGTTGCTGCCGAACGGCGCATACCTATCCGCATTTAGATTGTAACATCCACCAATTATCTGTGCAGCTCCCCAAATTCCATTGGGTGAAGGAAGTTTTTGATAACCAAACAACCATGACAACTAATCACCGATTTTTGCGATACAGGAGGGAACCGGAGATCCCGGAGAAATCCTGCGAGAGCGAGCATGGAATCGGGATAAACCAAGTGCACATGAGTCCTTGGGCCGCGCCGGGGCTTGAACCCGGGACCTCAGTGGTGCAAAGCGAGGGAACTACCGCTGCGCTAACTCGCCCTCCCAAATACGGAATAGCAATTTAATCGGAGTACTTTTAATATTTGGGAAGACTTGTTTATCAATCTGGAGTCAAATTTTAAAATGTTCATACCATATGCGTAAATCCCCCCAATCTTTTTCCATGGGGGATGGTCCATACAATCATCCCCCCCCCCCCATGTTGACGTCTGTATGTGGGTTTCTGGCCAAATTAACCTCATATTTTGCCATTTTACCAACCTTCGCGCGAATTTATTCCATTTCTGCACCATATTTTAACAGTTTAGCATCAAAATGGCTAAATATTATTTTGCCAAAAGGTGCTGAATTCATTATACTTCAAGAAATTTTGTCCAACGCCACCCCCCCCAATGTCAAAAAAGAAATCTACGCCGCTGATTCATTAAGCTATTTCTCTGTTATAAGCAGGACTGGTCATGCTCTGCATCTTTATGGTCAGAGGAATAGTGTGGTGTTGTTTATTTTTGGTTTTTTGGTTTTAGTGTGTGGGGTGGGTGGGTGTGTGTGGGGGGGTTTTTAGTTTTAGGTTTTTTTTGTTTTTTGTTTTTTGTTTTTTTATATTTTATTTTACTGTTTAAGCAGAATGACTCAAATTAGTGGGACAGCAATAGGTATAACTCGGGGGTAAACACCTACTCTTTTCCTCTTTGCGAAACTGACCATGATTGCACGTCAGGACAAAGGCGCGACGTGATTGGTTGCTGGCCTGTGCAGTACAGCATTTTTTGTTCTGGTTGACAGGACGTCATACGCAAACTAGTATTTTTATTTCGGTCTTCGATATGATGACTCTCTCACTATGGAGGTATTAAAATGATCTTCGCAAAAATGTTATGTAATCTTAACCCGACCATCCCCCCCCCCCCTTCGTCGCTCACGGTGGTTGTAGCCACTCTAGTCATTGTAAAGGTTGGATATTACTGGTTATACGGTCACTGCTACAGATGACTGCTTAAGCTTCGAAAATATGACAAACGAAACTGATCTCTGCACGACCCGTACCAGAAGAAACCTATTCGAATTTTGTAGCGAATTAGTATAACTATGTACAAAAACGTTTTTGCTCATTTCAATTACATTTCAATTTCCTAGAAAAATCCTCCGAGAAAATCAAAAATTCACACTAGACTCTTTTTTGTTCTTTTTGGCTATTTTTTTGCAGCAAAATCCTCTTCAAGGTGATCCAAAATTTCCACTAAAAATAATATCCCCGGAAAAAAACATCCTTTACCATGACATTATCTCGCCATTATGCTACAGGTGCCGTTTTTAAACAAATCTTCTTGACAGCGTTAGTTTCAGAAGAACTTCCCTGTCCCTGATATGACCAGTTAACCAGTATGCATCCAAGGGCAATATGCAACACAGATAGGTAATCAATCAGTTACATCATATGATCTTATTTAGTCCAGCTTTCCAGAAAGTGATCATCACCTTTTCACCAACTGGTTTTCAAATGTTGACAGTTGGTAACATGTCATGGGCAACATTTGACAACCAGTTGCCTGAGTTATTATCGAATTTCAGCTAATACGTTTGTAAAATGATTGTTTGTAACAACAGAAGCGAATACCGCGCCACTCCCCCCCAATAAAAAGCAAATCTTGCTTCCGGTCGGTTTATTATTGTTTCTCATCAAATTGCCAAGACAAGTAATGACTGTAAAAATATTCTACTTCCTCAGGATGGCTACGCATATCCTCGGCTTGGCAACCATTCATGTGAGTCTGCAGCTCATGCAATCAGTAGCCTTGAAGGTGGTGCCGGTGCCATAATGTTCTCCGCTGGTATGTCAGCAATGTCTATAACAATGCTGGGTCTACTTAAATCGGGGGATCACGTGGTAAGCTAACGGTGTAATGGGACTATTTTGATTATCTAGCCAAACCGAGTCGATAAGGCTAACGTCTGAAATAAAACAAAATAATGAGGCTTTGGTATCCAACAATATTCATAAGGAATAAACTTACACCACAATCACATATAGCGTGTCTTTGAAAGAATTGTAAAGTCGGAAACTTACATTTTTGGGTATTTTATTACAAATTTGCGAAAAAATTGCTCGCCACTAACGGTTGCTCTGAATAGTTCTCGCTATCTAAGAGTGTCGAAACAATTAATAGTAATTGGCCAATAAAATGACAAGAATCTGTGTATGTGTTACTTGATATTTATCTTCACAAGTTCATTATCTCTTTAATAGATCGCACCGGGTCTTGTATACTCCGGTTCTTACTCCTTTATGAAGTCATTTTTGACCAAATTTGACATAGAAGTCACCTTTGTTGAAGCTGGTAATTTGGACGCCTACAGGAAAGCAATCAAACCTAACACCAAGGTACTGAAATGTATGAAGCATGGAAATAGCATGAAAGAAACCGTAAAGCACATGATAAAGTTATAAAATGCATAACAAACTCTTCGATGATGCCTTACAAAAAGTTTATCTTCTCTTTTTAGTTCTTTACGATTTCTTGGGTGAAAGTTAAAAAAAGAGAGACAGAGAAAGAGGGCGAGAGAGAAAAGAGAGATCTAAACAGACATGAGCAAAGAAAGATGGTATCGAGAGTGAATAGGAATTGGTAACTGGAAAAGAAAGAATGTTTGATTGTGGGTAAATGTCTTTTGATACTCCTTTCTAAAGATCTTATACGGAGAGACACCAAGCAACCCCAGTCTTGGAGTGCTTGACCTAGCTGGATTGGCTACAGTCACTAAAGAAGCGCCCTCCGGAGCCCTTAGTATAGTTGACTCTACATTCGCTACACCATACTTGCAGCAGCCATTGAAGCTTGGCATAGATGTTGTCATCCATAGCTGGTAAGTATGATAAGTATCCAAACACAGGGCTGTCAACTCTCACGCATTGGCCGTGAGTCTCACGCATTGGGTCCCCCCCCCCCCCCCCGCTTTTCACATTCTCGAGCGCCGTGGCTCAAATAATCATGGTTCAAAATGAACATTGGAGTCGGCAAATCCCGGTAAACCTCTGTCTCACGCCAAGCAATTCCAAAAAGTTGACAGCCCTGCAAACAGAATTAAACGAAACCAGTAGTAGTAGTAGTAGTACAGTCTGTCCACTTAGAAGTACAAACCAAATCTGTGGCATCGGGGGTCGATGCTTTGCGTCACGTAAAGAGCGTGATGCACAAATCGCGCAGCTGTTGGCGCGCCAAAGAAGCATTGCACTAAATAGTATCAGTAATAGTAGTAGGCCTACTACGAATATATTATTATTATTATTATTATTATTATTGTTATTGTTATTAATTGAAGGCATCCAGAGGAGAGCAACAAACTATACTCTACATTACATTACAAAATTTTATCTATACTTCCTTTTTTTTGTATGTACTTTTGAATATTCATGTGCAATATATTTTGATGTTATATTATAATTATTGTATATACCAGTGATAAAGTGTAATAAATAAAAAAAATATAAAAAAAATTATTATTATTATTATTATTATTATTATTATTATTATTATTATTATTATTATTATTATTATTATTATTATTATTATTATTATTATTATTATTACAGTTCAAAATACATCGGAGGACACAGTGACTTGGTAGCCGGTGTTGCGTGTTGCAAGAATCATGATACTTTGCAGGTTATTTGTGGTGCCAACAAAGAACTTGGAACCGGCCTGGTAATTTCATAAAGAGTGTTGTTGAATATAATTATTCAGAATTCTTGATCGCGGTATTCCAGTGTTAGAGGGTTTACAGGGCTCAAAATTGAAACTTGCTTTAATATAGAGTTCAAAATTTAAAATAATTTAAACCAGTTTCAACACATTCCTTTGGTCTAAATAATTCTGAAAATATAATATAGTTTGACCTGCCAACGACATAGCAATCTGTCGTTGTAGAGAAAAAGTCGAAGGTCAACACGGTTCACAAACAGAAAATTTCCCAGATTGTTAAAGAAATATTTCAATAAAGTATTGTATTTTTGTAAACAAAGGATATTTTGTACTATCTATCTATCTTCGTTAATTTAGCCTATTGATTACAGCAAAATAATAATGTTTTTGTTTTGTTTTGTTTTTAAATCATTGCGCAGTCCCCTTTTGATGCCTTCTTAGTTCTTCGAGGGATTCGATCCTTACCTGTGAGGATGGAAAGACACTGTAAAAATGCTATGAAGATTGCCCAGTTCCTGGAACAACACCCAAAGGTGAATGTATCTAAATTACAGATTCGTGTAAAATGTCTTATTTTGTCTTAAATACACGGCTTTCAGCTGAACTGACCACTCGCAGGCTATAGTAGAATACCAACCTGTAGATCCCGTGACCAATTCATAGAACAAAGGTTTGAAAGTCATTTTATGATCTTTGATTGATTCTGAATAAATTTAGCTTGGGCTCACCTCCTGAAATTTCCGGGCATTCCGGGGAGGGGTCAATCAAGGTCAAATTTTCAGAATGCTCCAATTATGTCAACTAATATATCAAATTACTTGTATGGTCATGAGGATTCTAAAAATGTATAGTTTGTTGTGCGTCAGATCTTGCATGAGGGCGCTATGACGAAAAATGTTCAAAGGCCAACGAACCTTTGAATTCTGACTATTTCGCAATACATAGTTATTTTGGTGATTGGTGTCTAATTATATGTTTTCTTGTATGAGAAATACAACAAAGCAACTTAAAAAACTATACAAGGAACTAGTAACCCTATTTTGCAACATGGCTGCCAAAAGTGATAATTTCTATAGTACTGTTTTAACTCGCCTATTTTAATACCTGAATAGTATACCTTTATATTAATATTCATCTGAATCAAAATCATTTTCACTACTGTCCGAATCAGTGTGTGAATCAATGTCCGATTCTTCAGTGTTTACATTATTTACAAAAATACCGCATTGGCAAACATTTGCCCTCTCTCAAAGTCCAACCATGTTGCAAAGGTGACGGTGGAGCATCTGGGTTTATGTAGTTGAACCAGATGAATGCCTGACAGTTTCCTCTTGTCACTTTCAAACTGTGCAAATCATCATCACGAGGGATTCTCAAAGTTGACTTTCTCTTCATCGCTTCCTTTGCATTTGGTTCCCTGCATAGTTTTTTAAAGTTGCTTAGTTGTACTTCGCATGCAAGAAAACATATAATTAGACACCAAAATCGCCCAAAACGGTCATTGTTAACTATCACTAGTAGAAAAATTGTAATGAGAATTCTTTCAAAACAATGAGAATTGGACAAAAGTATGAGAATTGTAAATTTTCTCATTTCTATGAAACTGTCTCATCCAAATGAATGAGAAATACTAATTAGCGTGTCAACCACCTGTCACATTGTTTTAAATAAGGAAATTTAAGTTTCAACTGTCATCCTGACGTTCTGTATATCATGTATATAGCTACAGTCAATTGCAAATTTGCTGTGACACATCCACGGTTCAATGACCCCCGCCCCTTATTCAATGTTGTATACCAAACACCGCATTTTTTTTAATGTGCTATATCATGTAGGCCTATATGTTTGCTCCAACATTGGTTGGTGAGGAAGGGAGGGGATACAAAATAGGCTGGAAATTATACAAATAAAATATCCTATGGCAAATTTCATATGGACTGTTTTATTGAACTGAGGATGTGAAATATGCACATGTAGTTATTAGACCTATGAATTTCTATAATAATATATATAAAAAACAAAATTAAACATGTTGAAGAAACCCCAAGCATTGATACATGGAAATAGAAATCAATCAATCAAGATTTATTCATTTAATATTTCATATAAAGACATTTTAATAATAATGCAATACAGAAGAAGTGTAAATTGGCAATGTGAAGAGAAAAAAAAGAAATATATAGATCTTTGGTATAAATATATGCCGATAATGCAGTTGTATAAATTGAGTAAACAAATTGAGAAGTTTATAGAAGAGAAAAGGAAAAGTAATAATAATTTAAAAAAATAGCACTGCAGAAGATTCGAACCCATAACCCTCAATCAATATAGCCTATAGTTCACAAGTCAGATCCTCTACCGCTGCACCACGAGGAACTCTATGAACATTTAATCGATTTGTAATATATATTAAGTTATTCAATGTACGTTTGGCCCGTGGCGTGGTGGAAAACTGAATTGAAACAAATAGACATAATTGTATCGCTTTACTACGAATATATTTGTTGGCAATGTATTTAGGGTTAAGAAAATAAACTTGGAATTTTGATTTGTGCACTTTCCTCACGGTAGACAAAATTTAAATAAAGAAAATTACATAAATTTCTTTTAACACTGTTTGTGTCCACCGTTTTACCATCAACCTGTTATACTTATTATAAATAACTCTGCACGACTGACAACGGCCCTACTACAGTGTAGTGGTTTCATTAATGACTTGCGAGCACGAGGTCTAGAGCTCGAGTCCAATTGTCGCCGATTTTTCCCCTTTAAAATTCTATTCTTTATCCCTTTTTAAAATCTCAGATGACACCTACGACGGCGCAGTTTATCGCTTTAAATTTGTTTAAAAAAATTATGATCAATAATGAAATCTGTGAGATTATAAATTAAAATTAGCAAAGTTTTAAGATACTGGTTATGGCTTCCTTAGATTTTACATTCATTATTTGGCCACAAATAACTCAATGTAGGATTTTTGCATCAAAACAAAGTTATTATAATAATTCCTTATTAGAAAATTGAAGCTCACAATAATTTCAGTGTCAAACGACCATCTGTGACAGGTTGTTGACAGGTGAATTAGTATTTCTCATTCATTTGGATGAGAAAATTTCCATAAGTGTATATGGCGCCCTCATAAAAGGTCTGACGCATAACAAACTATACATTTTGGAATCCTCATGACCATACGAGTAATTTGATATATTATTTGACATAATTGGAGCATTCTGAAAATATGACCTTAATTGACCCCTCTCCGGAATGCCCGGAAGTTTCAGGAGGTGAACCCAAGCTAAATTTATTCAGAATCAATCGAAGATCCCAAAATGACTTTCAAACCTTTGTTCTATGAATTGGTCACGGGATCTACAGGCTGGTCATCTACTACTATGTTAGCACATCTATGACAATGATAAAGGTACCAAAATCTGAATTTTGATGATTTTTACGATCGTCCGGATGAGCAAATCACTGAATGGACCTTTAACCTTTCATCCTTTATCAAACAGATCAGTCGAGTCAGCTACCCAGGTTTGCCATCCCATCCTAACCACGAGGTTGCTAAGAAACAGATGAAGGATTATGGAGGGATGGTGGTGTTTGAGATGGCGAGTGGAGAAGAGGCAAAGACAGTAGTAGAGGCAAGTTGCGGATATACATGCATGATAGATAAGCGTTAGTTGGGTATTTTTTCTTAATATTCATTGGTTTTGGTAATACGCATGCCCGAGACGAATATGGCTGGTTATCATATATGTAGGAAATTCACCAGTAAAATAAAGCGTTCTTACGTTTGGCAATTCCATTTGAAATCCACACTCCCCCTGTGGAAGAATATGAGTTTCAAATAGAATAGACAATTGGGTAACTTCCATTTGAAAGAAATAACAACTTCAGTTGTGGATGATATAAGCAAAACCATATGCAAAGGGAGTATGATTTCCAAATAATTACCCTAGCCAATACATTTGCATAACATACTCCCTCTGTATCTGACATCTTCCACAGGGGTATGGTAAATTAAGCTCATTTTGGTCACTATCAGCAACTTGAAAATTTGAAAACATGCGCCATGTTGTAATATTGATTTCTGGATTGATTGATTGGTTGATTGATTGATTGATTGATTGATTGATTGATTGATTGATTGATTGATTGATTGATTGATTGATTGATTGATCGGTTC
The DNA here is from genome assembly GCF_039555335.1 of Amphiura filiformis. Classification (NCBI taxonomy): domain Eukaryota; kingdom Metazoa; phylum Echinodermata; class Ophiuroidea; order Amphilepidida; family Amphiuridae; genus Amphiura; species Amphiura filiformis. The sequence continues at coordinate 60,451,208 of NC_092631.1, read as the reverse complement.
TCTCTCTTATGTAGTCTGTGAACCTAATCAATTTGGCTCCATCCTTGGGAGGACCTGAAAGTTTGATTGAACACCCTGCTACAATGACACATGGAGATTGGACTGGAATGACGGACAAAGATAGAATAGATAAACAAATCACACCCGGAATGATTAGATTCAGGTAAGAAAAAGAGTCGATTTTAAAAAGCATTTCAACATCGTTCATATCGTATGGAACGCACCATAAAGTTACGAGTACTCTCGATCCTTCGTAGCTTTACGAAAGCAACAGAAAAATATATACAATGGCATCTCTGGTAAGTAAAAAATAACACAAGTTGCAATGGCACAAATGTTTCTTTAGAAAAAAGTTTAGTTGGTTTCTCTTAATGCTCTTGTACAAAGGTTATGCCCGATTACGTAAAGTGCCCAGAAAACAAATTGTGATACTTCACCATGTTCGTGCATATTGATCCCCCGAAGGGGCACTTCAATCTGAAATGGATATAGGTGTAGGGCTGGCACTTTTGCACTAAGGGCATTCGGTGAGAGCAAAATGTAACAAAATATGGGGTCATTGGGGGATCGTGAGAGCATGATTTTTGGCATTCGGTGAGAGCAAAATGTAAAAAATATGGGGTCATTGGGTGAGAACATGACCTTTTTTTTTAATGGAATCTTTGGGTGAGAACCAAAACAGCGCCTCAGAAACCTCGAAAATCGAATTTCTAGTTCTAAATGGCTTCAAATTTCTTTGCTTTTTCAAAATAAGTAACAAAATCAGTGATAAATGAAAGTTGCTGTTCAAATTGAACTTGTAAGGGTCTTTGGGTGACAGATCGAATGGAAAAATAAGGGGTCTTCGGGTGACAGAGCATGTGTTCGTAAAAAAAATATGGGGTCTTTGGGTGACAGCGATGCTGAAAAGGAGTCTTAACAGCCCTACATACGCGTCACCTCCAAAGTTGGAGTGCCCCCCGGGTATTGATCATTGGTATGGTTGAACTTGAAATTAGTCGAAAACTTGTAAAGGCAAATCAAAACATTGGGCTATTCCAGTTGAAATCCATACCCCCTTATGACCTTAATCTTCCACACAAGGAATGTGAATTTCAAATTGGTCACCTAAATGGGTGACTCCATTTGAAAGAGAAACCCCTGTGTCAGAGATTAAGTTCATGTCATACCCCATTTGTAATACAAGCATAATTAATGCATTATATTTTGTCGCTTGTACTTAACAGCGTGGGCCTTGAAGATGTCGATGATCTGATCAAAGATTTAACTCAAGCGCTGGACAAAGCATGAAAACGGCGAAGCAATAGCAGTGAATTGTTGGTCGTCTATACATTCCTTGAATTATAACAAGAATCGGTTTAAAAAGACATTGTAAATAGCGACTTAATTTAATGTAATTTTCAACAACTTTTGAGCAGTGTGGAATTTTGACCTTCGTATGAACTTTGACACTCTGCATCTGAAAATGCCTAATGCGGTCAGGGATTAGAGTAAAAGCAGTATCCATCAAGCACATCTGGAATAATGAACTACATAATTGAGTTATGTGGCCCAGGGCATGTCACAACCGATTCTTTTAATGCTTAAGCAGTATTCAGACTTTTTATTGTACGTACAATATTGTATGCAACATATCTACGTTATTTAATCTATTGCCATTCTATTTCCAGTAATGTTTAAATTCTAACGAATGTTTAAGCGCTCCACAGACTCCGAGTATTGTACGTACAATATTGTATGCAACATATCTACGTTATTTAATCTATTGCCATTCTATTTCCAGTAATGTTTAAGTTCTAACGAATGTTTGATGACGAAAAATCGATAATATGTTACATGTAATATCTAGTAGATACTGGATACTAGTAATCAACAGATCGAAACCAATCGGTAATTAGTTATATAATGGTATTGGTAAGGTCATACTGATGGTCATACTGGTGCCTCGATGTTCTTACTGGCGATTCAAGATTAATACATAGTTGTTGGCATTGAGTTCCACGTTCAAACGTGTTTAGACAAATAAAATATTCGAAATCAAGGCAAGTATTGTTGTTTATTTGTTGTTTGTTTAGTGGCAATATAATGTATGTATTGAAAATACATGAACGTGGAGGGTGGGGCAAAATAAAAATTTCGGGGGCAAAGACCAAAATTTCCTGGTTGCACCATTTTGACCAGCCATTGTTGGTGAGATATATAAATGTATATTTCCGTTTTTTAGAGAAACTGTATGCCTATACTCTGTTTAGCTCGTAATAGGCGGGACCCATAACATCGTGGATTGATACAGAATGGCGTACACACAGCTAGGCGCAGCACCTACGCGAACTGCGCTTTGCGTGAATGAGGCACGCTTTTGTGAATTTACCCGTGCGTAAGTTGGAACTTTATTGACTCGCGCCAAATAATTCCCGCCTATTAAGAGCTGATCATAGTATACATGTAAAGTCTTCCCGCTTCCAATTTAAACGTTTTCTGTTAAACGTTTTGAGTTTGTTTGGTAGTCGGACCAACTCTTTTTGAATTACCAGCTCGACCCTTTTAAAATACAGTCCTGTGTTAACTCTACGGTAATATACGGTAGTCTAAAATAGCTGCTAAATCACGCTTGCCATTCTGTTGATGGACTTTCACACAGGCCACGTAAGGTTAGCCCAGTTGAGTCATGACATCAAGCAACGGCATTGGCTACATCCGCCAACAAGAAGATGAGCGAGAATTCCTGGAAGGAACAAGTCTGGACACCTTGGCTGTTAGTGCAAAACCCAAACTTAAAGGCCCAGGTCTTGGCACACCTATTGTACCGTCTATAAGTGTTTCAGCAATACATAGATACAAGACAATAGATGATTTTGTCAGATCATTATCGGTAAGTAGGTCTGTTATTTTTACACAATCGGGTTTTTTCGTATGGTATAATTTACAAATACCACGAAGGGCTACTATAAACATAGAACAATTCGTCGCCCGCATGACTTACCGGCATATCAGCCATTTTTGAAACATACCAATTTGTAAGCGCTCTTTAGCAAGGTCATAGTTCATTGAATTTGCAATCGTATGACAAAACAGGTGAAAATAGTAACTTTTTGCACAAGATTTGCAATTTAAAGAGAATTGGCCATTGCTCAATAAAATGAGGCTAGTATATAAACAATATAATTGTGCTCTTTCATTTAATGACATAAAATTTGAAAAATATTGTAAGGAACACTTGAGGTTTTGACTTTAAAACCTACATTTTGGTCAAAAAAATGTGCTTGGATGAAGTGTTAGCTTTCATTTGATATTTAAAAAAATCTGATTGGATGAAGAGAACACTTGAGGTTTTGACAAAAACCAATCACAGAATCCTATTTTCTACTAGATCTCACACAGCTCTTATGATGTTATGCACTCAATCGTGTCAGTTCGGGGGCACTCATAATTCACGGACACGTCTGATATCAAATACTCCTGAAGCGTCGTGTCACATAACAGTATCATATTTCAGAGACGTCTCATAAATCACATACTCCCTAGTTTCAAAACTCAGTCGCAAACGATATTAGTAATTTTGGTGAACGTGCCAGCGCAGTGGGAATAATTGTGTGAGTAGGCCTTATCAGGGTTGTAGCTAGCCCAATTTGAGTGCCTGCTAATTTTACAATCCAATTCATGAATTAGAGCGGAATTAGAGGATTTTTTTACTTTTGATTTGATTTTGGCCATTACAATCTAAGTGTGTTCTGGGACCATTTGTCAGAATTTGCACAGATAGATATAATTTTTGCACAGGTAGATATATGAAGGAAAAGCTTATTCTAATACTATAGGAAAGCTTATTCTAATACACTCAGCTTCGTTCCGATGTGCTGCATCGAGTGCCCAGCTGTCAACAAAGCTCGACGTATGTGATATCACAGACCCCCGTATGTAAAATCACTGACCCGTCTTTGAAATCAAAGACGTCCGTGAATTACGAGTGCCCCCGAACTGGTGTAGTATAACACAGACTGCGTACTAGGCTAGACTCGCTGTGCTAGAAATATCTGTGTGCTCGGGTGTATCGAGATGGAAACTCACAGACGTAAAAAGAAACTCTGCATAGATGCATTTATAAGAGAATCGCTTTTGTAGTCAAACCTTTTCACATGAAGTGAGATGAGTTAATTTTCATATTAAGATCTACATTTTCTAGAAGACGAACAATTTGAGACTAGTTTGGTGAAAATCGGAGTATTTTTAAGGTTGATGTCTAATGGTGAGCTTTGACCTGTCTGCTTATAACTCACTCGCTGTGACAAGGGAAATAATTTGGTAATCTTTCCAACAGCATTTGGGCAGTTTGAATTTTGACCTCAGTATGTACTTATATCTCAAAATGCCCAATGCAGAGGTCCAGTAAACTCATTTTTGAAATTGGTGGTTTTGATAATCAAAATCCATCAAAAACAAACTATGGACACTTATACAAGCTTCCAGGTAGTCTGGGGTAGAGTTAAATGACCACTTGAGGGAGGCAAATTTGTTCTCCAAATTTAACATTTCAAAAATATGCCAAACTATGATTAGTATGGCGAGAGGAATACTCTGGTGTAATACCGTAGAATACATCTACAAGCATAATATGCCTCTTAATGAGGTTTTTTGTTATGACGAAAGAGAGGAAAGGCAGACACCCTCCACAGTTTGAGCAACTAATTACTGATACAGACGGCTGTACAAGCATGTATTTTTGTAAGACCAATCTATTGTAATGCATTTGTGGAGGGTGTCTACCTTTCATCTCTTTCGTCACAAAACCCTCATTTAGAGGGAATTCTACGGTATTGTTGCTTCTCATTCAATTTGCTGCAAGTCGCTTCTCACACTTGAACTGCCACAAAATTGGCTGCGGTACACATTATACTTCCACCTTCAACAAGTGCAACTGGTTAAAAAGGATTTATAACTTTTTTTAGGATGGCTACGCCTATCCTCGTCTTGGCAACCATTCCTGTGAGTCCGCAGCTCATGCAATAAATAGCCTTGAAGATGGAGTCGGTGCTATGATGTTCTCCTCTGGTATGTCAGCAATATCTGCAACAATGCTGGCCCTACTTAAATCAGGAGAGCATGTGGTAAGCTAACGGGTTATTGAGACTCACCCAACGGGGGTAAAATAATAAGGCTCATGTCGGCATTACGTTACATACTCCTTAATATACAGGGTGAGTAAAAAAAAGTGCAATAGAGCAAAGAATCGATATTTATGTAAGAACCAAGTTAAAAGTTTCTATAAATGCCACACTCAATAGTCACCTTCTGTGAAAAAATGAAGTGACTCGCTACTACCGTTTAATTTTTATGAGTCCTTTTGCTGCGATGCCCAATTTCATTATTTGTCCACGAGGTACCATGTATTTTGAATGAGAGCACACAATGCACGTTAAAGGCACCAGCTCTGAAACTGACTTTAACTTAAATAAGGTTGATTTTTGCGTTATTTTAATCTCTTTTTTCTGTTCAAACAAACTTTCTAACATTACTTTAAGTCCTTCATACCCAATACTTCAAATCCCAATATTGATTTTATCACGCATGATTACTAATGGACATGTTATTTATAAAATGTCTTAAAACCTAAAAGGTTCAACTCGGTTCTTAAATAAAAATAGATTCTTTTCTCTATTGCACTTTTGTGACTCACCCTGTATAAGTCATTTTTACGGGCCAACGTTTTAGCTTAACGATGGGTATAAAGTCATTCAATCCCACTGTGGCCAAAATCCTTCTAGCGTGACACCTGTTACCTACCGTCAACATTTGACGATCAATTACCTCATGTGAAGGTAACTTTCTGGAAAGCTGTACTGAAAGTCATCTGATGTAATCGATTCTCTGTCTGGGTTATATATAGCCTGTATGACAAACCGCTAAAACTGGTCACATTATAAGGACTCGATTCCGATTCCTTAAGGACAGGTGAAGGGGAATTCCTTTTTGAATAAAAGCTGTCACGAAGACTTCAAATTATGAAAGGGGCATGTGATGTAATGGACACCAAAAATGAGGTTTGGTAGCACAGCACATAAATCATATAAAGTAATAAAGGGACACACATAAATTACTTGATGTGAAGAAACGATCAAGCGGGTAAACTTGGTAATAAAGTTACTGCTATTTATTACCCTTGCGACTACACAACAAACAGTATTATGATTATCAAATATGACATTGTCTCTTTAATAGATTGCTCCAGGTCTTGTATACGCCGGTTCTTACTCCTTTATGAAGTCATTTTTGACCAAATATGACATAGAAGTCACCTTTGTTGAGGCTGGTAATTTGGACGCCTACAGGAAAGCAATCAAGCCTAACACCAAGGTATGGAAATAATATGATCCGGAGAATAACACTTAGGTGGTACTACACCCCTGGCAAATTTTGTCCCTATGATTGCATTTTTCTCAAAAATTATAGCACATTGGTGACCAGTAAGATATGTATATTATAGGGGCAAGGACTACAACTACTGCACTAGAAATTGTATTTCAGCACAGACAACAGTTGTGGAGTTACAGTCAAAAATGAGGGAAAACCAATATTTGATCAATAAATCAATAACTACTTGCCTTGAGTTGCTGAATTTCCAGTGCAGTAGTTGTAGTCCTTGCCCCTATAATATACATATCTTACTTGTCACCAGCGCACTCTATTTTTTTAGAAAAAAGCAAAAATAGCCAAACAATTGGCCAGGGGTGTAGTACCACCTTAAAGCGAGCGCATGATGTATGCATAGTAACAATTTCAATGATGCCAACTCAAAGTATAGCATTACCTTCTCATATTACATGGGGGAGAGACATTCAAACAGATAAGAACAGAAATTGGAAATCTGAAAAATGGAATAGAGCTTCTACGAAAATGGTAATGCGCATGATAAAATGAGGGATAAGGAGGGTGAATTAAGGAGGAAACAAGATTATGTCATACATCTTTTGATACTCCTTTCTAAAGATCTTATACGGAGAGACACCAAGCAACCCCAGTCTTGGAGTGCTTGATCTAGCTGGATTGGCTACAGTTACTAAAGAAGCGCCCTCTGGAGCCCTTAGTATAGTTGACTCTACATTTGCTACACCATACTTGCAGCAGCCATTGAAACTTGGCATAGATGTTGTTATCCATAGCTGGTAAGTATCCCTGCATTTAATAAATCTCGTATAGTTTGATCAGCTCGTAATGGTCGGGAAATGTTAGGCTTTTACCACTACGCCGAAAAGTAGACCCATGTTAAGAGTGGTAAAGTTTACCTGTCTGGTCTATAATGTGCATATTAAAGATAGTAGACAAGTATTGAAACCGAATTTATAATTTGTGATGCTTCTGGCGAGATATCACAAGGCAATTTTTCAAACTAAATAATTGATATTAACCCAACAAACACAAAAGGTTTTCGACATCATTCGCAAAAGGTTATAAAAGGTTTTCAGAAACGTTTAAATGTCGGGTTATATAAAGGGTACATTAATGGTATAGAACGTTTTCATAACATTAAATAACATTTGTTGGTAATTTACTGCACAGCAAACACAAATGTTTTACAGAAAACATTTAAATGTCGGGTTATATAAAGGGTATAAAAACGTTTTAATAACATTCCAAAAACATTTTTGAAAACTTGGTACAAATCATTCTAAACAGAATGTTATTTTGGGGTTGAAAAATATTTTGCAAAAAATGTTTGCCCAAGATATTTACAATAACGTTTTTAAAATGTTTTGACGACCTTTATATAACCCGACATTTAAATGTTATTAAAACATTTTAAGAACATTTCTGTGTTTGCTGGGTGCAAATATTTTAACATAATGTTATTTAAGTGTTGACAAAATATTTGGCCAAAAATGTTTGCAAAAATAGTTTACAATGACATTTCGAAAACATTTGAAAAACATTGTTGTAGTGAGTTTTCATACAAAAAGTTTTAAAACGAGATTTCATGACCTTTATATAACCCGACATTTTAATGTTATTAAAACGTTTTTACCTAAACCAAAACCCAAAATATAACTTATTTAAAACGTTTTAAAAACGTTTTTGTGTTTGCTGGGCCCAGCAAAAACAAAACGTTTTCGACATCATTCGCAAAAGGTTATAAAAGGTTGTCAGAAAACGTTTAAATGTCGGGTTATATAAAGGGTATATTAAGAGTATAAAACCTTTTCATAACCTTAAAAAACATTTTTGATAATCTACTGCTCAGCAAACAAAAATGTTTTACAGAAAACGTTTAAATGTCGGGTTATATAAAGTGTATAAAAACGTTTTAATAACATTCCAAAAATATTCTTGAAAACTTGATACAAAACATTCTGAACAGAATGTTATTTTGGGGTTGAAAAATATTTTGCGAAAAATTTTGCCCAAAATATTTTCAATAACGTTTTAAAAATGTTTTATGACCTTTATATATCCCGACAACCCGAAAAGGTTTTGAAAAACATCTTAAGAACATTTCTGTGTTTGCTGGGTTCAATTATTTTAACATAATGTTATTTAAGTATTGACACAATATTTGGCAGAAATGTTTGCAACAATAGTTTACAATAACATTTTTTGAAAACATTTAAAAATATTGTTGTAGTGTGTTTTCATACCAAACGTTTTAAAACGTTATCATGGCCTTTATAACCCGACATTTTAATGTTATTAGAACGTTTTACCTAAACCAAAAGCCAAAATATAACTTATTTAAAACGTTTTTAAAACGTTTTTGTGTTTGCTGGGTAAGTATACGATTCGTTTCTCTGCCGAATTCATTTATCGCACTTAGGCGCGATTCGTCCAAATCAAAATTTCAATAATGTTAATTAACTTATTCACTTAATTTATTAATCTAAAAATAATCAATAAAATATCTATCATCATATCATAATGTAACCTTTATAACGATATTGGTATTTATTGATCTGCTCCTACCGGCAAAATACATGTGTGGCTATTGCATTTCGATTTGGATTTGGAAGATACCTTCTCTTAAATAACAGTATTGCGAACCACCAGCATACATAACTCGATGTAGAGAGTCTTTCCTATTCAGAGGAAATATTGCAATTACACACCTTATTGCCTTTTAACAATAACCATTGGCACTAGCACATATCAGAGAAGATGTAAGAAACGGAGGGAGAACAGAATTATATCCTTGAGATAATCCCGTAGGTAATCCTGTTGCACCTATTCATAGTCCTTTATTCTCAAGTGGTGGGTTAACCAACAATTAACAATGAGAGGACATTCCTGAACCTCGTTCAGTTGGGGATGATTTGAAGTGACCGCCAATTATGACCATTTGATATTTAATACCAGCAATGTGAAAAAAAGAAAGAAATAATGTAGTGCCAAAATAATGTACCCTTTTACGGAAGGAGCAAAGTTTAACAAGTTATAACTTCTGCAGTACGAATGTCAGCGGCGAATGTCAGGTTATTATTTCCCAGTCTTTAAAAAAAATTGCAGGCAGAGGTGGGACTCGATCTCGGTACCTCCCGGTTAAACAGCACTGTGCAAGACCACTAAGCCAACTAAATATCTGTTGTGAGATGTGTGACATTAATCTTTAATATTGCTTAAGGGGTACTACACCCTCGATAAAACACAGTGGTAACAAAAGTTATGTATATTATAGGGCAAGGAATCCAATTACTACACTGGAATTTCAGTGACCCAAGACAAGCGGTTCGTTATTTATGATAAGAAAAAAGGTACCGCAAGGATGTACCTCATTTCCTATCATATATACTGAACCACTTGTCTTGAAACACTGAAATTTTAGTGTAGTAATTGGATTTCTTGCCCTAATAATAAACATAACTTTTGTTACCAGTTTGTTATTATTTTTTGAGAAAAATGCAAAAATAGTCACAAATTTACTACAGGGGTATAGTACCCCTTAATAAAACAAATCGCGGAATTAAATCAGTAATAAAAGAAGAGATTCTTATATAGCGGTCAAATTGGATAAAAGGGGAAATATTTGTCCCTGCTCTCAAGAAATTATAGGTTAGAAAATTATCAAATAAATTTAAATTAAAAATTGAGATTTTATATTTATTTCTTTCACGAGGCGGCATTATCACAGACAAACACTGTATACGCTAAAACTCGACCCTCATCACTAGATGCTGTCATAGCTCAATGAGCATCAGACTGCTGATATCAATATCGTTGGTTCGAGTCCTCCTGCCAGCAATGGTTATATTTATGATTTTAATGCTACGCTAAAATTTGTTCAATTTTTTCGTTTATTTATTTATTTATTTATTTATTTATTTATTTATTTATTTTTGTTTATTTATGTAAATAATTTGATATATTTGAAAGAGGTATTTGAGCAATTCGAAATTTTGATTTTATAATCCTATGGGGTCATTTTGAACCCCTACCCCCTCCTTAATTGCCAAACGCACAACAAGGTCAAGGTCTTATCTGTGTTTCAGGACCTAAATGGGAACTGAGGGCCTTTTCATTCGGGAGATATCACTATTTCTATGAGGGGTGTTTTTTTATTATTTTGAAAAGTACATAAAACCTGTAAGTTTGAAACGGTTGTAAGTATCATGCCAACGCTTCCAATTCAACAATTTTTTGTTTCCTGGAAGATTAAAGTATGCTTTAAGAAATTATAGAAAAAATGGTTTGGGGAAATCATCTGTATGCTCACAGTGTTTCTAGAAATTTCCCTATTTTTACAATCCCTTATTTGTCTATTTCACCTATATTTGTAATATTAGCATTGGGAAAATTAAATTATTGGAGATCGTAAGCCTAATGTAATGCGAAGATAAATATGAGGTTACAGAAATATCAAAATGCTCAAAAATACACAGTGTTTCTATAGTATTTTAGTTTTAATCATTCATTTTTAGTTGAATGAGTTCAGTGATAATCTTACTAGAAGAGACCAATTTTGCATAACAAAGTATTTGGGTAGCATTTGACAATTTATAAAATATTAATGAATACAAATTTGGGAAACAAGGCACATCAAAAATATATCCAGGGAAGATGTAACAGGTGTAATGTAATGCAATGTAATGTAAGGACGGTGTTGTCCACCTCTGACCTCCTTTGGCCATTTGGACAGCTCCGCCATGCCTAATTAGTAACATGTTAATTAACTTATTCACTTTAAAAATTTATTAATCTAAAATAATCAATAAAATATCTATCATCATATCATCATGTAACCTTTATAACGATATTGGTATTTATTGATCTGCTCCTACCGGCAAAATACATGTGTAGCTATTGAATGGTGTGAAGTTAATGAGATCTTAAGAGCACTTGTCCAGGAAAATGGACTTATTTTTCAAATTTGTGGCAAAACGCAAAATCATCAATTTTCTTCATATTGTGTCAATCAATGATACTTTAGGGTGATGTATCAAAATAACATTTATAGTGACACCAGCTTCTTGTTGCCATGGAAACGGCTAATTGTTCTTTTCCCCTTAAAGTGAGTGATTTTGGCGAAATTATGTGTACAATTTTCTGTCAATTCGATATCATTCTGGAAGAAAGTTAGAGCAGGTTCATAAAAGTTGGTGAGGGTAGAATTTAGGTCAAGGTCTTATCTGTGTTTCAGGACCTAAATGGGAACTGAGGGCCTTTTTATTTGGGAGATATCACTATTTCTAAGAGGGGTGTTTTTTATTATTTTGAAAAGTACATAAAACCTGTAAGTTTGAAACGGTTGTAAGTATCATGCCAACGCTTCCAATTCAACAATTTTTTGTTTCCTGGAAGATTAAAGTATGCTTTAAGAAATTATAAAAAAAAATGGTTTGGGGAAATCATCTGTATGCTCACAGTGTTTCTAGAAATTCCCCTATTTTACCATCTCTTATTTGTCTATTTCACCTATATTTGTAATATTAGCATTGGGAAAATTAAATTATTGGAGATCGTAAGCCTAATGTAATGCGAAGATAAATATGAGGTTACAGAAATATCAAAATGCTCAAAAATACAGTGTTTCTATAGTATTTTGGTTTTAATCATTCATTTTTAGTTCAAGAAAAATGATTTTGCATAACAAAGTATTTGGGTAGCATTTGACAATTTATAAAATATTAATGAATAAAAATTTCTCAAAAAAGTAGTGTTTCTATTTTAAAAATTGGAAAATTGAGTTTTAAGTGTTTTATATATTATTATTATTATTATTATTATTATTATTATTATTATTATTATTATTATTATTATTATTATTATTATTACATTAACTGAATACAGGAGAAAAAAATCATTTAATTCTACCAAAAGAAATAATGTACTAAACATTGCAAAGAGAGCAAACAGTTAATACCAGTATACACTTTTTGCCAAATGACGAATTTGGCTTAATTCCATACTCTATAATATGGGCAACGGGCTTTATTTAACATGTTGGCGGGAGTGAGAGAGCAGAGAAAATATATTCTCCTGTCCTGAAGCAAATTGCGTGAAAATGTATTCGTCATTAAAACGTTTGGAAGCTCATTTAAACATGGAGTTACCCCAACGGAAATATGGGGATATGGGTTGGGCGTTGAAGAATGCAAAAAAAAGGAAAGAAGTTCACAAGCAAGCAAGCTGCAAGTAAATTTTCTCAAATCAAAATTTGAAATAGGTGAAAATAGCGGTTCGAAACCGGTTGATCCAACAGATGTATACAAGGACATATGAGTATGGATAAAGACCTTTCTGTGCAGAAGAATACCTGACTGATGCGCAAATCAGTGGCTTCTAAAAGGTTAACTAAAGGCAACATTGATATTGCAGTTACTGCTGTAGAAGAAACAAACCTTCAGAAGGAGTATGAGGTTATAACTGGGGGCCTAGCTTTTCTTCTGCCATCCGCTGACATAGGCCTATTTAGCGTGCTACCTTCGAAGGGCCTAGGCGTAAAATCGTGCTCATGAGAGATTCAGCCAAAATTGAAGTCGGCTTTTGATTAAATTGCACTTATTTCGATTTAAATAAAAGAAACTCAGCTGTTATAAATACGCCTATAGCTTCAGATCTAATAATTGTTTCCACAATATTTCTACATAGAAAGAAGGATAATTTATTTACGCGCATTTTGATACCCCATTTGTCTAATTTGGTTCAATATTAACAACACAGCAGCGTTTTAACGAAAAAATATCCGAATTTAAAAGTTGCAGTTATTTGTATTGATTTGAAGTCAGCGCGAAGATAAATGGAGGGTTTTACGTGCCACAATGCTTGCGTAATAACCATTGATCGCTGTAAACTGCCACTTTTAAATTCGGGTATTTTTCTTTAAAAGCACTACTGTAATGTTAATATTGAACGACATTTGACAAATGGGGTATCAAAATGCGCGTAAATAAATCATCCTTCTTTCTATGCAGAAATATTTTGAAAACAATTATTAGATCTCAAGCTATAGGCGTATTTATAACAGCTGAGTTTCTTTTTGTGCAGACTTTAGATAACTTAGTCTTAGTTTAAGCAATATGGTCTGAAGGTGACAAATCGGCACGAGTCCTCAAACCTCCCAAATCTTAATTTTTATACGGGGGAGGGGGGATGATTGTTTCAAAATGTATAGCTATGGGTCTCCTCTATCCAGTACAAATGTAATAGCAAAATAAGTACAAATATTCCCAACATTATTTTGCTATAATGTCATAATGTGAGGGTGCCCATGGCTATGTACATGTAGTTCAAGAAAAATGATTTTCTTTTAGTTCAAGAAAAATGATTTTGCATAACAAAGTATTTGGGTAGCATTTGACAATTTATAAAATATTAATGAATAAAAATTTCTCAAAAAAGTAGTGTTTCTATTTTAAAAATTGGAAAATTGAGTTTTAAGTGTTTTATATTATTATTATTATTATTATTATTATTATTATTATTATTATTATTATTATTATTATTATTATTATTATTATTATTACATTAACTGAATTCAGGAGAAAAAAATCATTTAATTCTACCAAAAGAAATAATGTACTAAACATTGCAAAGAGAGCAAACAGTTAATACCAGTATACACTTTTTGCCAAATGACGAATTTGGCTTAATTCCATACTCTATAATATGGGCAACGGGCTTTATTTAACATGTTGGCGGGAGTGAGAGAGCAGAGAAAATATATTCTCCTGTCCTGAAGCAAATTGCGTGAAAATGTATTCGTCATTAAAACGTTTGGAAGCTCATTTAAACATGGAGTTACCCCAACGGAAATATGGGGATATGGGTTGGGCGTTGAAGAATGCAAAAAAAGGAAAGAAGTTCACAAGCAAGCAAGCTGCAAGTAAATTTTCTCAAATCAAAATTTGAAATAGGTGAAAATAGCGGTTCGAACCAGGTTGATCCAACAGATGTATACAAGGACATATGAGTATGGATAAAGACCTTTCTGTGCAGAAGAATACCTGACTGATGCGCAAATCAGTGGCTTCTAAAAGGTTAACTAAAGGCAACATTGATATTGCAGTTACTGCTGTAGAAGAAACAAACCTTCAGAAGGAGTATGAGGTTATAACTGGGGGCCTAGCTTTTCTTCTGCCATCCGCTGACATAGGCCTATTTAGCGTGCTCCCTTCGAAGGGCCTAGGCGTAAAATCGTGCTCATGAGAGATTCAGCCAAAATTGAAGTCGGCTTTTGATTAAATTGCACTTATTTCGATTTAAATAAAGAAACTCAGCTGTTATAAATACGCCTATAGCTTCAGATCTAATAATTGTTTCCACAATATTTCTACATAGAAAGAAGGATAATTTATTTACGCGCATTTTGATACCCCATTTGTCTAATTTGGTTCAATATTAACAACACAGCAGCGTTTTAACGAAAAATATCCGAATTTAAAAGTTGCAGTTATTTGTATTGATTTGAAGTCAGCGCGAAGATAAATGGAGGGTTTTACGTGCCACAATGCTTGCGTAATAACCATTGATCGCTGTAAACTGCCACTTTTAAATTCGAGTATTTTTCTTTAAAAGCACTACTGTAATGTTAATATTGAACGACATTTGACAAATGGGGTATCAAAATGCGCGTAAATAAATCATCCTTCTTTCTATGCAGAAATATTTTGAAAACAATTATTAGATCTCAAGCTATAGGCGTATTTATAACAGCTGAGTTTCTTTTTGTGCAGACTTTAGATAACTTAGTCTTAGTTTAAGCAATATGGTCTGAAGGTGACAAATCGGCACGAGTCCTCAAACCTCCCAAATCTTAATTTTTATACGGGGGAGGGGGGATGATTGTTTCAAAATGTATAGCTATGGGTCTCCTCTATCCAGTACAAATGTAATAGCAAAATAAGTACAAATATTCCCAACATTATTTTGCTATAATGTCATAATGTGAGGGTGCCCATGGCTATGTACATGTACAAAAGTAAAAGTATAGGCAAAATTGATTTTTGGCTACATTTTCTCCTCAATATAAAAGGAAAAGACTATTTCAACATAACTAACAAGTAAAAAGTCAGTTGCTCTTGGAATAATTTAACAAGAGCGAAATGAAAATCATTGATTTTACTGTACAAACCAATGGGGCCTCACCAACCCCCCAACCCCCTCTATAGTCATCTTTGACGGTCGGTGCTACCCCGGGTAAGATGCTGGGGTAAAAATGTATCACTAAAATGACGGATGAAACATCTTAGGGGAGGGGTTGTTTTTCATAGTTCTAGGGTTAAAGCGGTTTTTAGTAAATAAACGGTCAAAACTAAAGGTAGAGAATTGGTATTTAATGCAAATCTAAATATATGGTGAATATGTTGAAAATGTGCACATTTTCAGAATTCACCATATAACTTTAATAGGGCATTTCTTTTGATGTAAAGGTCACAGAGCACTCAAACCTTTTATATTTCAGGAAAATTATAACAAAATTTGATTTTATGAACATTCGGTAGCCTACCCTTGAAGGGAGCACACCACTAACCAATGCGCCATTAAAAAAATTGAGGTATTTTAGGCTGCTATTTAGACTAATAATTGCATTTTTATAATTATCGAGAAAACAGGTCCGCGAAATAAGAGTAGGCAGAAGCAGGTTTGTAGTCTTGAAAGCATAATTATCAAAAACAGTGAGGGTGCTGATTAGTGCCTCGTACCTGGAAAACAATGTGGAACTTCAGGCTACCCATACATTGAAACATATGTTAAACTTTCATCGATTTGCAATCAACTGATTGTCATAAAATATCTCAAAAGGTGCCCAAAAGGCCTCAAAACGAGCAAAGAGGACCGGAATTTTTACACACATTCCAAGGGGGGATTAGGACTATGAGAAATTTGTATATAGAACTTTCAACTGTAGATATTGTAAATACAATCCCAATATTATTATGATAATGTCAATTTTAATTAAATTTAAAAGTCAATATCAAAGTACAGTTTATTATTAGTTCATGATGAACACCATCAGCTTTATTATACACCATAAATCCATATACAAAATTGAAAATATGCAACATTTCTGGCAACACCCTTTTACCACATGATTTTCCCCAACTAATTTGTTCTATTTTCAATGTAACAATGTTCCATCAAGTCAACCCTAAAATAACAAATCAAATGAAGCGTTACCATACGGGTTATGAAGCCCAGAAGTTAGTCCTAAATGGGAATATTCAAAATTTTCAAAAACACCCCTATTTAAAATAAATGATATAGCCCAATTCTGAGCCCATTCTAATTTGTTATGCAATGTATTTGCTACTAATAACGCCTTCCATCTGTATCGGAAAAATTATAAGAAAATATTGAGAAATTTTATGTGTGAGGTACAGTTACTCTAATAAAAGGTATTTTACGGCTCGAAAGTGTGACAATTGGTTAAATTGGCTAATAATGGAAAAAATGTCCGTTACTATGGCCTCTTACCACTCAACTTATAAGGAAAATCTATTGTTGGCCGTTGCCACCCAAAATTCGGGAGACAAGGCAGATCAATAATACAAGTGAAGTTAATTAATAATAACATCTGTTAAAATACACAGGAGCCATCAATACAAGTTGCTCCAGATAATATACTTGATCTGCTCCTACCGGTACAATGCATTAATTGGTTCATTTTGAAATGGCCTTCTCATTAATCCCATCAATACTAGTTGCTCCACATACCTGAGTTTTATTTAAACAGAAAGCTTCCATCCACAATTGTTCTATATTTACCCAATAAAAATGATGTGATTGTCTTGTTTAAAGGTGTGTGACCAGTCTCACCCCCGCACACACCCCAACCACACACTTTATCTTATAAATTGAGATTTTGGTATATGTTCTGTATAGATATTACCTAAAATAAGCAGTTCAGAAATCGAGGCATTTTTCGTAGTCTTGAAAAAAATAGGCATATACTTTTACAGGTATTCATTACATACGAGTATAATGACAGTCTGTGTTCAAAGGGCATGTACTGGAAGAAGAAGAAGAAGAAATTAAGGACAGGCTTCGTTGGGATTCGAACCAGCGAATGGTTCCCTGCATAATGGTAAAAACAGCCTTGACCTAAAAAAGGGCGAGAGGTACCATATTTACCGATTCAGGCTAAATTTAAAATTGATATAAAACGTTTGTTTTTTGATCGATTACAAAAATAAATTTTTGTCATATAAAGAAATTGTGTCTGGCGTGAATTACACTACAGTTTTTTATTCTTAGGGCTCTTTAACTTCTTCAAATATTTTTTAAATGATAGAGTGAATCACCTGGCCCTCTATAATTACGCACAAAAGATCGAGTCCCCTTAAAAGCGCACTATTGCACACAAAGCAGCTTCTAGGTGCCGAATACACAATAGACATAATAATGAAAATAATACAGCATTTATACAAATTACCAAACGTATCAATATATATCAGGCCAGCTGCACAGTACACAACAATAAGGGCATTAATAGCCAACAAAAAACCACAACCATCTCCATGAAAAGGATGGAGACGCCTGTGTAAAAAGCACGATGCAGCACAAGTGCCAATCTGTGGGCCTTATATGCCCCTCAACATGCAATTAAGCATATGACACTTATAATAAACATACACGCAAAGAAAACCCTATTATCAAAAAAATTAATAAATAACAACATGACAAATGATTATGGGAAAAAACAAACCATCTCCATCGATAGGATGGCGACGCCAAAATTAATGGTGACGCCAAATGTATGCACCAGAGGTCCTTGTTGTCAAATGAATCCATATGAAAAAAGTATTATCTCTTGGACATCATTATTGCAGGAACGATAACAAATAGCTTGCTGTGAGGGCAACTGACGTTATATTGAGGATTTTTACCACTTATAAGCCCGATTGGGCATACTCTAACATTTGACCTCAACTTACCTCAGATTGATTTTGTTCATGCTCCCGTAATATGGAGAATTACTAAGTTTAAGTCAATCGGGCGAAGTTTGAAATTTAGCCCTTGGATGACCTTTAACCTTGGCTATTTATGACCTTGATTATATTTTGTACATGTTCCCCTCATATGCAGGATTCCACCCACCAAGTGAGTGAAAATTTTACTCGTATGGAGAAAAATATGTGATTTTCACTCTTGGTAGATTGAAACGTCAATCTTTTCAATTGACCCGAAGAGTCACTCCGAGGAGAATTGATTTTTTCACTCTTTAGAATTTAGAGAGAAGACAATCGCCCAGCTATGTTCCCTCCAGAGATAGTGACAACATCGAAATAGCCAGACATATCTGTCTACTCACCATCAGACAAACAAGGCATCATAATTGAACTCACAGTACCTGCTGCTGAGGAGAACTTAGCACAGGCCAACCACAGAAAGAAAATGAAGTATGAAGATCTAATCCAGGAAGGACAAGCAGCAGGATAGGAACTGATATACTCCCCAGTAGAGGTGGGATCAAGAGGATTCACAAACAACACACTTCGAACGTGCTTCAAGTTCTTTGGCCTCACAAACAAAAAAACCAAAAAGGCACTGGATACTGTGGCGAGAACAGCATAAAGAGCAACATACACTCTATGGCTTGCACGCAACAACAGACACTTTGGAAACTGGGAATTGGTGAATCGTCGTATATCAGATATATGCCACCACTCGACTTACCTGAAGTTGAATAAATGACCAAGCTTTACTTCCCTACATAGGACCAGAAACTTGTGACCAGCCTAACCTCTAATGGACCTTCAACTCTTTACCTCAACTCAATCCAAGACACACTACCCTCACCTGCCAACTTGAAGACCTGGAACAAACACCCACTAGGTCAGTGTACTCTCTGTGGCTACAACTGCTGCACAATGCTGCACATATTTAACTGCTGCCAGTACTTTCTTAGAACAGGCCGTTACAACTGGAGAAATGACATGGTACTCGAGAGACAGTCCACCAACTAGTTCCTGCTGTTTTGAAAGCTAGATGTGGGACAGTAGGACACGGAGATCAACAGAAAGTCACCGGCATTTCATTCCGAACTGTAGTTGTAGTAGTAGTAGTAGTAGAAGTAGTAGAAGTAGTAGTAGTAGGAGTAGGGGTAGTAGTAGTAGTAGTAGTAGTAGTAGTAGTAGTAGTAGTAGTAGTAGTAGTTGTTGTTGTTGTTGTTGTTGTTGTTGTTGTTGTTGTTGTTGTTGTTGTTGTTGTTGTTGTTATAATAATAATTATTATTATTTATTATTTATTATTTATTATTTATTATTTATTATTTATTATTTATTATTTATTATTTATTATTTATTATTGTTGTTTATTATTATTATTTATTATTATTATTATTATTATTATTATTATTATTATTATTATTATTATTATTATTATTATTATTATTATTATTATTATTATTATTATTATAGTTCCAAGTACCTCGGAGGTCACAGTGACTTGGTAGCCGGTGTTGCGTGTTGCAAGGACCTTGGAACTTTGCATCTTATTAGTGGTGCCAGCAAAAAACTTGGAAGCGGTTTGGTAAATTTAAGAAGTATTATTGTCTCATACTGTTCGTTTTGTTATAACATTTCAAATAAGGAAAGATTTTATTTCAGTTCATTACCCAGGATATTTTGTCAGCGGAAAGTTAGCATCATGGCAGTAGCCATATTTTCCCAAATTTAGCCATTAAACTAAAAAACTACATTATTATACTTCTTATAGGAAATGAGTCAAGGGAGCCAATACACGCATATACATTTATTGCGGTATCAATTTGAAACATATTGTACTATTTGATATAAAAATTAGTTAATCGTAGTTGTTAGTTATGGTTAATCGTTAGAGCAAGTTCTTATTCATTTCATTGTAGCCTACACGCAATAAGTGACTAACTTCAAACTTGCTTGACTGATAGAGTATGGTGACCTTATATGTGCTGTATAGTTTTGTGTGAATATTAATTAATTTGCATAATTTGCCTGAAATTTGATCAATCTACTCTGCAGTCTGCAAGCATTAACCGATTAACTTACAACTTGTTAGAATATAGAGTATAATTACCTCTTGTACTGTATATATTTATGCCAAGGTATTTGCATTTTATGAATATTAATGAGCTATTTACATATTTTACAATGTTCTTGACGGCTGATATATATCCTGTTGTTCACTTGTCCTGCGAAAATCAGCGAAGTCCATTGTACACTTGCATTTAAATGTATCTTTGCGTATAAAATCCTCACACACAAATGGTGTTACTTTCTCCGAACTCTTAACTCCTTGCGCTGCTTTCTCTAAACATTTATCTCCTTACGCTGCTTTCTCGAAATATTTATCTCCTTACGCTGCTTTCTCCAAACATTTATCTCCTTGCACATTCGTGTACTCATGAATCTCCTTCGTTGCTGTATTAAATACAGCACATTATTTGCCATGTAAACTGGTTAAAATGTCCCTCCTTTTGAAGCACAATGTCGACCAACACACACATGTAAAGTCTACAATATCTCATGTGATTCTGCAAAGCCCAAACTAATTTACCTTTTAATATACATACAATCTATTAATAGACCATTCTGTCATTCACTTCTTGGGGGATTTCCGAAATATCCATTACACAATCTAAGGGATTTTCCCACTGATGCAATATAGAGAATGTTCCAGGTTGGGGTTTTCCCAGATTATTAATAACTCTGATTGAGTTTGTTTACTGTAACCAAAGAGGTTTCTCCTAAAACATGTTGTAATACACAAACTCTTCGTTTTCCCCTTACTATTATTTCTCATGACATAGCTTTTAGTGTTGTAAACAAATATGAATAATCAAATTAAATGACTCAGGGCACATCACAACTTGCTGTGTGGTTACCTTGCTTACGAACCGAGTAATCCGAGTATTATATATTGTTTATGCAGTCCCCGTTTGATGGCTTCCTAGTTCTTCGAGAGATTCGATCCTTACCTGTACGGATGGAAAGACATTGTAAGAATGCTATGACGATTGCCCAGTTCCTGGAACAACACCCAAAGGTGAATGTACTTTTGTGACTTAACATGATAGCTGGCACACCAAATAGCACGTTATTCCTCCTATACAGTATGTCGTTCCAAGTCTTTGATTTACCGAATGTAACACGTATCAGGGGCGGGTCCAGGAATTTTCAATAGGGGGCGCCATGGGTGCCACTCTGCCAAAATTATGGGGCGTGGCGCCGCTCTGCAAAAATTAAGGGGGCGCGCGCCGGATGCTCCACACCCCCTAAATCCGCCCTGCGTATCTGGCCTGCGTAACTGGCCTTTCCTTAGTTTCATGGTTAGTTTGGCATTGAAAAGGTTTCTGGTATCTGCAGAACAACTGTTTGTATGACGTCACATGTCACCTCATCTATACAAATGGAAGTTATAGCATCACGTACTTTATCTTATATAATGATTGTTAATTTGCATTGATTGATTTGTGTGCCACTAGCATGACTAGTTTAATGTTTCAAGCTTATCCAATTCTAACAGATCAGCCGAGTCAGCTACCCAGGTTTATCATCCCACCCTCAACATGAGGTTGCTAAGAAACAGATGAAGGGCTATGGAGGGGTGGTGACATTTGAGATGGCGAGTGGAGAAGCGGCAAAGACAGTAGTAGAGGCAAGTTGCGAATATACATCTGACACTGTTTTCTTTGTTATTCATTGCTTGATGCTGTTAATACATTTTAAGGTATAATCTGTATCGAATATGGAAGACATATTAAAAAAGTTGGCCCATTTTCAGTCAGAAAAGATTGACAGGTCAAGTACACAGTGAGTGTGTGCTATTATATTACTATAGCGGTTCTAGGGTGGCGCGGTTTTTCTTTTGGCATACGCGTTTGGTGGGTAAGGTTGTTGGGTGATGGTAGTGGGTAAAAAGCATGCATGGTCGTGTTTATGTGTGATGTTCTGTTCAGAACCATGCGCAGGCAGGAGGGTCCCGGGAGAGGGGGAGACGAAGAAAGAAAGTAAATAAATGATATTGAAATGTAATCAATAATGCAAATATAATATAATGGCCTTGATAACAATTAAACTTACCCACCACCTCTCTAATTGATTGATTAATTGATTGATTAAAATGATTGATTGATTAAAATGATTGATCGATTAAAATGATTGATTGATTGATTGATTGATTGATTGATTGATTGATTGATTGATTGATTGATTGATTGATTGATTGATTGATTGATTATCTCATGTAGTCTGTGAAGCTGATCAGTTTAGCTCCATCCTTGGGAGCACCCGAGAGTTTGATTGAACATCCTGCTACAATGACACATGGAAATTGGACTGGAATGACGGACAAAGAAAGAATGGGTAAACAAATCTCACCCGGAATGATCAGATTCAGGTAACAATAAAAATTCCTTTCGAAAGGAATAGGGCGAGCAAAGGAGGAACTGTTAAGATAACGGTGTAGTTATGATATTGATAATACAGTGTTACTTCGATTTTCATTTGTCATCATTAGGAGAGGAGTGAAAATTTTGATACAAATAATTGAACTAGGAAGTTAGGTGTTGGAAGTTTATTGTTAAACGAACACTCCGGCAATCACAACATTATGCCTTATGTTAGTGTTACGGGGGTGGGAAAATCCCGAAACACAGAAATAATTAAAATACACGGATGGAAACTTGGTAGATATATGTGATGTAATGCTCCGGCTTTAATATAATATAATATGATGATACGCAGAAACAATATTCTTGAAGAAGATGGATGCAATTAATAATAGTAATAATATGATATGAAGATTAAGTTGTTGATGTTGACCAGTTGGAAGCTAAGATGGAATATTTGATGTTAATCAGTTGAATGCTCGGATGGAAGTGAAAATAAATTAACTAAGGGCAAGCTCACCAGAAAAACACTTGAAAACCAACTTAAGTACCATCTCTGCAACAGCATAAATAATAACCTTAACTAAGCATTTACTAGATGACACATCGTAACAATACATAACCTGATAAAGAGATAAAACTTTTACATGAATTATTCATAAGTACATCACCTACCATCTCAAGCCAAAAGATAAGTGGCCATAAATTCCATCACACTTAACTAATTGGGATGACAATACACACTCCTATGAAAAGAATCACTTGAAATTACCAAAGTGTACTTAACTTAAAACTTCTATGAATGGAAGACAATAAACAATGAAGACATAAACATTTGAAGAACTCATAAAATTGAGAATCAAAGGATGCAGCGTGTTCATGAGGTAAATGACCTTTTCAAAATTAAAACTAAACCATGGTTTTTTGTTTTTTTTTTTAAAGTAAAAAAAAGTAATGTCCAGGTCACAGAAGTATGCATCATCTATTACTTATATCTTGTCGCTTGTACTCAACAGCGTGGGTCTTGAAGATGCCGATGACCTGATCAAGGATCTAACTCAAGCGCTGGACAAAGCCTGAAAACATTAAAGAAAAAGAATTCTGGGCAGAGTAGGACGACATAATGCCTACAATTAAAACAAGAACAGTCTTTAAAAAAAGACAACGCTAGATATGAAGTAAATAGTGACTTACTTGCATAACAATGATGATAGATCCTGGAAGAATATTGCAACAATATTTAGAATAGTATGTATTATTGCAGATGTCGATGTGAACGGAGGCTTACCTATTTTAAATAGCTTTAGAGGAATATAGACGTACAATGTTGTTACAATAGCTATCAATAGATATGTGGATCAGTAACAAGCAGAAAAAGGTGGATTGTCAATGGTTGTGCTTAGTGGGTTTGCAGATGTGGTCCCAAAGATTGGTATTACTTTTCAATTTTTTTATGACGGTAGGAGTTTGAGGTGAGCTGAGAGTGTCATTTTGACCAAAACGCAGGTGTTGCTTGAACCCGGTTGCGTGCGCCTGTTTAACATAGTTGTTTGATGTGACCATTGTTAATAACAAAACATTATTATAATGTTCAGTTATAGGCCTGAATAATACCAATTTTTGTGGTAATTTTAATTCTATAAATTGTACATTTGTGTGCAAATTGAGGGCGCTATTTACATATATTTTTAAATTTAAATTAGCCAAATAATATGAGTTATACCTTACATTTAATTATAAAAAGTTTTTGAAAATTCCCTTGTCATTTGTTAGTCTGTTAGCTGATGTAATACCATTTTACATGTGTCTACCCCTTGTAAAGATGGAAACAAGATATTCGATAAATAGCGCCATCATTGTACAACTTTTCTTTAAAATGATTCAGTTTTGCATGCCATCAAACAACAGTGAATGAATTGTGCCATTTTCATCAGTGGCGTAACTTTGGGTCAGGGTGCCCGGGGGCGAAAGTAGTTCGGGTGCCCCTAACCAAGGATGTGCATGGTGCCGAGCTAATCAATTTTGGTATTGAAAACCATAGACCTACCGAATAACTTACAAATAGTGTTTCAGATTAAATTTATGTTTCAATGCAAGCTAATGCAGTTCATATTAATAAAACAAAATGTTTTCATATTCTCCAATGTCTTTACTTTTGAAGACACGTCACTAGCTGCAGTGACGTAGCTGGTGATTGTGGCGCCCAGGGGCAAGAATACAAAATACCCCCTCTTCCTAAAACAATTGCGTGCGGGCGTGCGAAAATGGGCATAAATGCCACTAATTTGGTCTTAAATGAAGTTGAATTTAGGTCTTTAAAATGCCAATTTATGTTTCAATGCGCGCGAAGCGCGCGAAAAATTTTATGTTGAAGGGGCACCCAAATGAAGAGTAATTCTATGCATGGTGGGTAAAGGTTTCCACTTCTTTCCTATAACAAAGTATTATCGTGTCAAAGGCTATCCAGGCTTGGGTGCCCCTTAGCCCGGGTGCCCGGGGGCGCAGCCCCCCAGAGCCCATAGGAGTTACGCCACTGATTTTCATGACGATGATATTAGGTTTTATTCCTAAATACGTTTTCTCTTGATGGATGCCACAAGTGTAGTATCACAACACAGCTAGCATTCTGCACGCGTCCATATCAATTTTGTGACTCCATTAACTGTGTTTAAATTATTACCAGTGAAATGAGAATATCAAATAAAATCAACTTTATTTCCAAACAACAATAAATAAAAAATGAGTGAAATGGGACTAACAATAGCAATTTTGATGAAATGATGCTGATTAACGTAATTAAAACACTAGTAACATAAGTTAGCCATGCATAATAAATCTAACATTATGCCAGATCTGGGTAAAGGTAATAGTTAGGCTGGGTTGGGCTTGTATAGTTAGAATAAAGGTTTGGGTGGGTGGGTTAGGGTTTGTGTAAGGTAACGTGAGAACCAAAATAAATAAACATTCCTTTAAAAGGATGTGCAATACCACCAGTCGACCATGTTTTGGTTGGGATATTATATGTAGGGAGTATGCAATGCTAGCAAGATATATGTGACGTGTCATGTCAAAAGGAGACACTTTTGGGCAGGATCGTAAATGGAGAAATAGCCAAAATCTGCCCGGGGAGATTTTTTTTCACAATTTGGGTTTGTTGCGAATTTGTGATGTTATTAATGTTTAAAATATTGTCTGATAGTTTCAGACCGGAATATAACTGGCATCTTGTATTTTTTGAGACATTTTTCTAGGTAATTCCTACTGTCAACATTGTCAATAATATTTTTAAAGGCCGATAACTCAATTTCCAATTTTATGGTACCATAACTTACGAACTCAATATCTTCGCTTAGGAATGTCCGATTTCATTGGGGAAAACAGCATTGTGGAGCGAAATATCCCTATATTTAAGATAACAACATTTCACTCAAGTTAGACTATCTTTTGAATAAAGTGCTCAATCCCAAAAGGGAGAGCGTATACAAATTCAAAGAACAGACCTTCCAGAATAGGTAGTCGTTACTCTGAGTTTCATGCCTAAAAGGCAATCGTCAGACGACACGATGAAATGCTTTGGGTGGACTACCATCACTTGGGAATGTGAAAGAATATACATTCCATGGTGTCAACACAGCCAAAGTCTATTCAGAGTCAGTCTGTCTATCGGAGATAGTCAGAAAGTGCTCAACTGCAAAACAGGAGCGTATTAACAACATTTTACTCAAGTTAGACTATCTTTTGAATAAAGTGCTCAATCCCAAAAGGGAGAGCGTATAAAAATTCAATATTTAAGATAATTATGTAAAAACCTCAAAATTGATAACCTGCCCAAAAGTGTCTGCTTTTGACATGACACGTCACATAAGCTATTGATTTGTATGTGTGGGAACACCTGCAGAAATTGTAAATCTTGTGTATGGAGAATAGTAAGGATTTCTATTTGATGTTATATCATGATGGTAGCATTAGATGCTAAGGAGAGCCATTTTGAGCATTACTTTTCGTTGGGAATACGGTACTTTTTGGTAGGGATAGAGGCAATTAGTGTTTTGGGTATGTGTGTATTATTAGTTCTCAGAAAAGTAAATTAAGAGGACGGTAATGAAATAAAATTTGCATTGCATAGCTTGAAGATGAGGGTGTTATTTCTCAAACTTCTGCTTGTGAAAGAGGAGTATGTATACCCGTGCATTTAAAAGAACAGTGACAGTGGCGTAAGCAAGGGGGCCAAGGGGCAGTAAGACATTTTTTCCTCTTAACCGCCATCCCCCCCCAACACCCACACCCCCACCCACCCCATAGGATACTGGTCGCCTTAATATTTAAGATTCTAGGTCTTTTCCCAGCAAACACAAAACGTTTTCGACATCATTCGCCAAAGAAAGGGTATATAAAGGGTATAAAACGTTTTCATAACAGTCACAAACATTTTTGATAACCTCCAACATTAAATGTTAAACTTAAATGTTGACAAAATATTTGGCAAAATATGTTTGCAGAAAAATATTTTACAATAACATGTTAAAAACAGTTTAAAAACAGTGTTGTAGTGTGTTTTCATACATAACGTTTTAAAACGTTTTCATGACCTTTATATAACCCGACATTTTCATATTATTAAAACGTTTTTACCAAAACCAAAAACCCAAAATATAACCTGTTTAAAACATTTTAAAAACGTTTTGTGTTTGCTGGGTTTGTACATTTAGCACATTAAAATGGAAATAGAATAAATTTCGGATTTATATAGCGCCTTCTTACCAGATCTCGGAGGATTCAAAGCGCTGTAATTTCGCTGCCATGATAAATCATCAACATCAGATGGCAACAACTATAGCCGGTTGCGGCCTAATCAGGCGTAGACCTAGTTTTTGATATCCAAACAACAAATTACCGAAAACAGGAACGGCAGAAGGAAACCGGAGATCCCGGAGAATATCTACGAGAGCGAGCATGGATCAGGAGGGGAGAACCGCTGCGCTAACTCGCTCTCCCTTTTATACACATTATTTACCAAATTTTCCCCATGCAAGTTGACTTTCCCCCTCCTCTAAAAAACGTCCTGACTACGCCATTGATCACTAATCAAATACAAATGCAATTTATGGGCAATAAGAATAAAACAGGCTATGGATTTACCTTTCCAGGAGTTAACCCACACTTTTGGGGGCGCACTTTTGGGGGCGCATAGTAGCTCATTTTATTTTCTTCTCAAAGAACGTACGTCGCATATTAACCCTCAATCCTTCTTTTGCTCTCGCTGTCACAAAACCTTAATATGACCGTACTGATATCTATGTATATCAGTATTTTCGACTATATTTATAAATACGTATTTATAAATACGCACGTGATCACCTAGCACCTCTGCGCTGTCATAATAGCTTGTACAGTAAGTCTCGGAATGACCTTCTACATAGCGGGTGGCCTTCCTGTACATTTGAATGCAAAGGCGGTAAACATCGCGAGACTACTGTGCAGCAAAATTGTATGTTTTGTTCAACTTTGTGATTATATTGTTTCCGGTGATGAATATTTTACAAGTTGACACTTGTTGCAATTTTTTTATTCGCATTTCTCCTGTAAAATGACAAATTGTGCTGGTAAAATGCTGGCTCGTACGGTCCTTTTCAGCGTTCAAGCAAAATATTGAGTTCCAATATGCAGCAGATTGATGAAGTATATTTATGAATAGAAGTCTTCTACGCAGCCAATTTGGTTTCGCGTAACCAAACTGGCTGCGGAGGAGACTATACGTTTCCAAACCATCGCGGTACAGCAAACTCTTTTGATGTTCATTGATGTGTGTAAAGAGCGATATTCACCACGAGAAATTGGGAAGATTCGGTTCCCGAGTGATGCTCACAGTTATGTGGGCCATGGAAATTTGTTATTTGCATAATAAATACAATATTAAATCCTTTTCTATAGCACGTTTGTGTGTAAATGGTTTGTCATGGATGCTAATTCTGATCGCACAGTGAAATTGATCTAATTTTTTTTTAGCCCAAGTATTTCTCATCAAGTTGATATACACATGAATTTTAAGATCACATTTTACTAATATATAATATAAAAAAAAGCGGTCTGATTTTATCCATATGTGTAAAACCATTAAATTTGTAATATTTGTTTCAGAGTTTTTTTCTGATCATGACATCAGTATACGTTATGTGTTATGTGTATACGTTATGTGCATTGACAGTGTTGGCAGTCCATTGTCTCAAAGCTGGCCGTGTTCACATTTTTACGTCACTGTAGTTTCTAGGTCAAATATGTCTCGTTCGAAGGAACTCACCCCTTACAGTTGGTTTTTGCGGAATATCAATTTAAACGACTTATTTTCTCAAAAAATTGTGAAGTGTGTGACTCGATGTGGTGGGATGCTGATGGGAAAAGACATGATTACAAAGAGGAGAATATCAGTAGGTTAACATGATTAAATTAATACTTTATGTATCATGTAAACAATAATCCACCAAACGCAATATATATTTGTAAACTTTTGTTAAATAATAATGATAACATTCATTGTCGGGTTACAATCGCATGTCAAAATGTGTTTACAATATTACTAAAATGTTATTCATTATTTTTGTAAACATTACATTTACCAAATTACGAATCCGGATTCATAACGGTATCAATAAATAAATATGAATGAGTACATTCATTAAATTTCTCCGCATTACATATGACTAACCTTTTCAATTACTTTTCCATTCATATGCAGGTGTAGGATGGTGGAATCATCGTGGTAGCATCTATCTATCATTTTTCTTCTTCTCACTTCTATTGCCTTTCTACTTTATGATGCCGTGACATACATTGTTAAATGTTGGGGCGACCAAAAGCAGCTGATGAGGCTGTTATCTTACTTCTCTTTTCTCTTTAACATCTCTGTTGTTCCTGCCATATGCTTGGTGGCTAACCTTCGCAACATTCTTCCACGATCTCGAATCAGTACCTTTGCTTGGACATCTGCGCTTCATCCAAGGTACATCGTCAAACGCCTTCAATATCTTCGACCGGAGACATCAACAGCCATCGAGAAACCGTTTCTCTTTGCATGTATTTGGCCGTTATTTAATAGCGTTTACCGTGCTTGTATCTATTTTCTGCTCGTCAAATCTTATGATTTACACATTCACATCACTTTGATTACAAATGGTATCGTCGCGGAACTCTGGGGTTGCTTTTGTTATTTGTTGATTCTATTACGCATCTCCATTCGCATCCAATTGGAGCATGACATAACCTTTCTCCGCAAACATCTCGGAAAAGTAGATATCTGTCGCAAACGATTAGGAGCTTCGATCGACGAATATGGCAGTCTTTGTAACCTCTGTGCCATATGGATGATGTTTACAATATCAATGACTTCATTAGGCATTGCAACACACACAAGTTGGAATTATCTTCTCTACAGCGGAAAAATCCCAATGACTCATAATGATTACGATAACAAAACGTAGACGACAATAATAATAATGACGACGATGATGATAATGACAATGATGAGGGTCATGATGACGATAATGACAATTTAAACAATGACAATGATGATGATGATGATGATGATGATGATGATGATGAGGGTCATGATGACGATAATGACAATTTAAACAATGACAATGATGACGATGATGATGATGATGATGATAATGATGATGATGATGATGATGATGATGATGATGATGATGATGATGATGATAATGATGATGATGATGATGATGATGATGATGATGATGATGATGATGATGATGATGATGATGATGAAGATGCAAATGATGATGAGCAGGAGGAGGAGGAGGATTATGACTAATGTGTTTTCCGATGATTTTTTGTATTGTTGTTGTTAATTTTGTTTTATCGTCGCTACTGCTATGTGTTCACATTTTGGAACATCTCGAACCTTGTTCTCGTTACAGATCCGTTGCGACAAACATCACAGTTTCTGGGAGAAGATTGTAAAGTTCATCAAACATGAGTTCAACCCTGTTACCAATGTTGTACAATTAACTCTTCTGTTTTCTGTCATCTCATATTATATGGCACTGAAGGTGGAAGACCAGGATGCTAGTTATTGGGGAAATCAAAGGAACGCGACGCATCTAATTGAACCATCGTAATTCCCAAATGACGGACACGGAGACTTGGAAACTGGAAAATGTCACGACGCATGTATATAAATCAATTTGATTCCGAATACACGTATTTTAAATATTTTAAAAACGTAATAAATGTGTTTGGGGCTTGGTCAAAACGTCTTTAAGGACGACTCCGGTAATCACAACATTATGCCTTATATGTTAGAAAAAGGTTATTGAAAACTAATTAGCAAGCACGAATCGCATGGTTTTATTTAAAACAAACTCATATTGACCATAAAAATGAATAAAAACAGCCGGCTCTCAACACACATATTCAAAGTTCCCGCGCCGAAATTATCCAGTGCAATGACGTCATGGTTATTTGTGGTCAGTTGTTGTCAGTCTCCATTGTATGTTGTTATCGGTGACGCAATAATTATTAACTCTCTTCACGCGGGTGTCGACTGCTGACGACAAGTTTTAAAAATATTTCAAAATTCAAAATTTCAGAAATGTAAATTTTCAAGACCATATTTGGAATCAGCATGAAAAATGCATTAAAATGAGTACAAACAAGACTAGTATTGATTCAGTAGTTCTTAAGATAGCTCTTGATATTTTGAGAAAATATTTCAAAACTTGAACCTTTTCCATTGAAGCGCATGGATAGCACGCAGAGCATTAATATAGCTGATTATCAGCTGATTATGAACGATCTTTTCCAGTAGCTTGGAGCAGACAGGTAAAATAGAAATGGGCCTGTAGTTTGAAAACTCATTGTGATTACTACCTTTATAAATGGGAATGACACGGGCTACTTTTAGATCATCTGGGAAGCAACCTTGTTTAAGAGACATATTGAATATTTTACAAAGAATATGAGCAACAGCTTCTTTACCATTTGAGAAGTCTTACACATGTCATGTATGCTGTCCAAGCCATGTCATGTATGTTGTTTAAAACCACTCTCCTGTATCGAAGCGAGTTCGCGTATTTTGCACGTTCAAAATGACCGTTGATACATCGTTGAAAATGCACGAAATTTGTCCATTTCACAATATATTTAAGATAGTTAAGGATAATGAACATACAAAAGAAAGTCTAATTATTATTATGATCCTTTTTGTTTGTAACAAATCATAATAATAAAGCTACAGCGATTTGTTAAAAATGGACTTCATTTATACGCGATGTTCACACGACATTACGATTTCACATTTTCATTTCACATTTTGGATACCAACGCGTTGGTGTCTAAAATGTTGCAACGTTGCAACGTCGTATATAACGTAAGGGTGACGTGGAAATATGCTGATTTCCACGTATGCAACGGGCCTAATTTTCAGCATGAAAAAGTCTCATTTTGAAAGTAAAGTCATGATATATGGATGTAGTGGTCCTTAATCTACTAAACTGTGTTTTTTAGCAACTATACTATTTGGGGAGCACAAAAGTACAATTAAATTTAAGCAGCATATCAAAATCAAAAGCATGCTGTATTGAATTGAGCAGATACTCGGTAACCATTACATTTTCAATCACATTGCCCTCTATCGACCAGATCAGATATTAGTCTTTGTTCCAGCCGCCTTCGTGACCATTGAGCACAATCCAGTTTGGAACCGAGACTAGCAATATTTAACGCTGTTTTCAACATCGTATAAATGCACGGGCCAACGCACGTGCCACGCACCACGAATGTAACATCGCAATCTCTCTAATGTCCATACCAAACCTTCGAACATTATTTGAGTTGTTATTGTTAACATGACAAGAATCGTTTTCTGCCTTTGCTTGTCACGTGGTAGGCCTATGTTGAAGTTGCGATTATATCTTCAAATAAGTTTCAAATGAATTGCAACAAGACAGGTGGCCGAGTGGTCTAAGGCGCTGGGTTCATAGTGTGTCCAAAGCAGTGCGCCGTGAGTTCGAACCCCGCCTCCGCCAAACTTTAATGAAGTAAAATTAAAATTAAAATTTTACTTTAAAAAAATTTCATATTGGGGAAATGTGACTGGCAGAATTTATGTATGGCGTGGAGTGGTGTGTTAAATGACAGTCATGTTGGAATACAGTTCTACGATAGCTGAATATGACAGAGGGACATGTCTCTTGATCGATTCAACAACCATTCATACATATTACATGTTTTATTGTCCTATTATCATGCGAATCGCCCCGTGGTAGGACAGAACTTTATTTAAATGAGAACAATATTGGTAACCTGATCTAGTTTCTTGTGTTATTCAGATTTAAATAAATAAAGAAAGAAATAAAGAGATTTCTTTTATTATTTGTTCTGCTAGCGGCTAGCTGCACTAATTAGTAGGCCCTTAATATAATTAATAATATCCCTGAGAATCAAACATCTTGCTTTGATAAAAAAATAATATCACAATAGCACTGAATGATTAAAATTGTGTTATCCTTGATTAATGACAATAAAATTTTGTTTAATGAAATATTGAAAAAATCAGTTGGACATCGGATTTCGAACTCGGATCCGCGTATCCGGAGTCGAACGCCGTAACCATTGAGCCACGGGACTCTGATGTTAATTGCTGTGTCGAAGTACAGCATTTATTATATGAATGGATGCATCGTCCGGAAAGAACAAAAGAATTGTGAAAAACATGATTTTTTGGCGAATGAGGTTCAGAATTTGTATGTAGGGTATCTCAGAAAATGCTAGGGTATAATAAAAGTAAATCTGAAAAAGTAGTGTGTAGGTGATTGCCCGCTAGTGCTGTAGCCTTGTCCAAAAATTCTGGGTCAGCATTATTTTCCACTATTTTGCTGGTCACGGCTACCGCGTGACTCTAATGTGATGCAAATGTTGACCAGTAAAAAATAATATCGCTAGCCGCTGGATACTAGTAATCAATTCAACAGATCGAAACCAATCGGTTATTAGTTATAATGGTATTGGTAAGGTCATACTGATGGTCATACTGGTGACTCGATGTTCTTACTGGCGATTCAAGATTAATACATAGTTGTTGGCATTGAGTTCCACATTCAAACGTGTTATAGACAAATAAAATATTTGAAGTCAAGGCAAGTATTGTTGTTTATTTGTTGTTTGTTTTACATTAAAAGAATTAAGTGGCAATATAATGTATTGAAGAACGTGGAGGGTGGGGCAAAATAAAAATTTCGGGAGCAAAGACCAAAATTTCCTGGTTGCACCATTTTGACCAGCCATTGTTGGTGAGATATGTAAATATATATTTCCGTTTTTTTAGAGAAACCGTATGCCTATACTCTATTTAGCTCGTAATAGGCGGGACTCATAACATCGTGGATTCATACAGAATGGCGTACACACAGCTAGGCGCAGCACCTACGCGAACTGCGCTTTGCGTGAATGACGCGCGCTTTTGTGAATTTACCCGTGCGTAAGTTAGAACTTTATTGACTCGCGCCAAATAATTCCCGCCTATTAAGATCTGATCATAGTATACATGTAAAGTCTTCCCTCTTCCAATTTGGGTTTTATAGGAGCAATTCTTCGTGCGCTACACGTGGTCTTTGTTCAGAGAGAGTCCTTATGGGAGCAGATCGGTTGTTTCCCCTTGAAAGCGTACCATCTATCTTTGGGTCGCATTTTTTTTTTCATATATTAAACGTTTTGAGTTTGTTTGGTAGTCGGACCAACTCTTTTTTGAATTACCAGCTCGACTGGACCTTTTAAAATTCAGTCCTGTGTTAACTCTACGGTAATCTTACGTCTAAAATATGTGCTAAATCACGCTTGCCATTCTGTTAATGGACTTTCACACAGGCCACGTAAGGTTAGCCCAGTTGAGTCATGACATCAAGCAACGGCATTGGCTACATCCGCCAACAAGAAGATGAGCGAGAATTCCTGGAAGGAACAAGTCTGGACACCTTGGCTGTTAGTGCAAAACCCAAACTTAAAGGCCCAGGTATTGGCACACCTATTGTACCGTCTATAAGTGTTTCAGCAATGCATAGATACAAGACAATAGATGATTTTGTCAGATCATTATCGGTAAGTAGGTCTGTTATTTTTACACAATCGGGTTTTCTCGTATGGTATAATTTACAAATACCACGAAGGGCTACTATTAACATAGAACAATTCTTCGCCCGGATGACTTACCGGCATATCAGCCATTTTTTACACATACTAATTTGTAAGCGCTCTTTAGCAAAGTCATAGTTCATTGAGTTTGCAATCGTATGACAAAACAGGCGAAAATAGTAACTTTTTGCACAAGATTTGCAATTTAAAGAGAATTGGCCATTGCTCAATAAAATGACATAAAATTTGAAAAATATTGTAAAGAACACTTTTGGTCAAAAAAATGTGCTTGGATGAAGTGTAACCTTTCATTTGATATTTTAAAAAAATCTGATTGGATGAAGAGAACACTTGAGGTTTTGACAAAAACCAATCACAGAATCCTATTTTCTACTAGATCTCACACAGCTCTTATGATGTTATGCACTCAACCGTGTCAGTTCGGGGGCACTCATAATTCACGGACACGTCTGATATCAAATACTCCTGAAGCGTCGTGTCACATAACAGTATCATATTTCAGAGACGTCTCATAAATCACATACTCCCTAGTTTCAAAACCCAGTCGCAAACGATATTAGTAATTTTGGTGAACGTGCCAGCGCAGTGGGAATAATTTTGTGAGTAGGCCTAATCAGGGTTGTAGCTAGCCCAAGTTGAGTGCCTGCTAATTTTACAATTCAATTCATGAATTAGAGCGCAGGCTCGGGTAGTCTTGGGATTCTTTTACTTCAAAACATTTGATTTTGGCCATTGCAATCTAAGTGTGTTCTGGGACCATTTGTCAGAATTTGCACAGACCTTTGACCTTTCTGCTTGACCTTTCTGCTTGTAACGCCAGAAGGGGATGTCAAAGATAGAAAAACGTAATTTAATTTTCTGGATCGCTGTGACAAGGGAAATAATTCAGTAATCTGTCCAACAGCATTTGAGTAGTTTGAATGTTGACCTCTGTATGTACTTATATCTCAAAATGCCCAATGCTGACAGAGGTCCAGTAAACTCATTTTTGAAATTGGTGGTTTTGAGAATCAAAATCCATCAAAAACAAACTATGGACACTTATACAAGCTTCCAGATAGTCTGGGGTAGAGTTAAATTACCACTTGAGTGAGGCTAATTTGTTCTCCAAATTTCACATTTCAAAAATATGCCAAACTATGATTAGTATGGCGAAAGGAATACTCTGGTGCAATACCGTAGAATACATCTACAAGCATAATATGCCTCTTAATGAGGTTTTTTGTTATGACGAAAGAGAGGAAAGGCAGACACGTACCCTCCACAAAAACAGTTTGAGCAACTAATTACTGATACAGACTGCTGTACAAGCTTGTATTTTTGTAAGACCAATCTATTGTAATGCATTTGTGGAGGATGTCAAACTTTCGTCTCTTTCGTCACAAACCCTCATTTAGAGGGAATTCTATGGTAGTGTTGCTTCTCATTCAATTTGCTGCAAGTCGCTTCTCACACTTGAACTGCCTCAAAATTGGCTGCGGTACACAATATACTTCCACCTTCAACAAGTGAAACTGGTTACAAAGGATTTATCACTCTTTTTAGGATGGCTACGCCTATCCTCGTCTTGGGAACCATTCCTGTGAGTCCGCAGCTCATGCAATAAATAGCCTTGAAGATGGAGTCGGTGCTATGATGTTCTCCTCTGGTATGTCAGGAATATCTGCAACAATGCTGGCCCTACTTAAATCAGGAGATCATGTGGTAAGCTAACGGGTTATTGAGACTTTTACTCACCCAACGGGGGTAACATAATAAGGCTCATGTCGGCATTACGTTACATACTCCTTAACATACAGGGTGAATAAAAAAAAATGCAATAGAGCAGAGAATCGATATTTATGTAAGAACCAAGTTTAAACTTTCCCATTATTAAAAGTTTCCATAAATACCACACTCAATAGTCACCTTCTGTGAAAAATGAAGTGACTCGCTACTACCGTTTAATTTTTATGAGTCCTTTTGCTGCGATGCCCAATTTCATTATTTGTCCACGAGGTACCATGTATTTTGAATGAGAGCACACAATGCACGTTAAAGGCACCAGCTCTGAAACTGACTTTAACTTAAATAAGGTTGATTTTTGCGTTATTTTAATCTCTTTTTTCTGTTCAAACAAACTTTCTAACATTACTTTAAGTCCTTCAGTTTCAGAGCTGGTGCCTTTAACGTGCATTGTGTGCTCTCATTCAAAATACATGGTCCTCTTAAGTCAAACATTAAAATTATCGCTATAAAATGTGTCATAAAAACAAAACGGTAAATGCTAATTCCTTGATTTTTTTTCACACAAGATTACTAATAGATATGTTATTTATAAAATGTTTTAAAACCTAAAAGGTTCAACTTGGTTCTTAAATAAAAATGGATTCTTTCTCTATTGCACTTTTTTGACTCAGCCTGTATAAGTCATTTTTACGGGCCGACGTTTTAGCTTAACGATGGGTATAAAGTCATTCAATCACACTGTTGCCAAAATCCTTCTAGCGTGACACCTGTTACCTACCGTCAACATTTGACGATCAATTACCTCATGTGAAGGTAACTTTCTGGAAAGCTGGACTGAAAGTCATCTGATGTAATCGATTCTCTGTCTGGGTTATATATAGCCTGTATGACAAACCGCTAAAACTGGTCACATTATAAGGACTCGATTCCGATTCCTTAAGGACAGGTGAAGGGGAATTCCTTTTTGAATAAAAGCTGTCACGAAGACTTCAAATTATGAAAGGGGCATGTGATGTAATGGACACCAAACATGAGGTTTGGTAGCACAGCACATAAAACATATAAAGTAATAAAGGGACACACATAAATTACTTGATGTGAAGAAACGATCGAGCGGGTAAACTTGGTAATAAAGTTACTGCTATTTATTACCCTTGCGACTACACAACAAACAGTATTATGATTATCAAATATGACATTGTCTCTTTAATAGATTGCTCCAGGTCTTGTATACGCCGGTTCTTACTCCTTTATGAAGTCATTTTTGACCAAATATGACATAGAAGTCACCTTTGTTGAGGCTGGTAATTTGGACGCCTACAGGAAAGCAATCAAGCCTAACACCAAGGTATGGAAATAATATGATCCGGAGAATAACACTTAAGGTGGTAGACACCCCTGGCAAATTTTGTGCCCATTTTTGCATTTTTCTCAAAAATTATAGCGTATTTGTGACAAGTAAGATATGTATATTATAGGGGCAAGGACTACAACTACTGCACTAGAAATTGTATTTCAGCACAGACAACAGTTGTGGAGTTACAGTCAAAAATGAGGGGAAACCAATATTTGATCAATAAATCAATAACTACTTGCCTTGAGTTGCTGAATTTCCAGTGCAGTAGTTGTAGTCCTTGCCCCTATAATATACATATCTTACTTACTTTTAGAAAATTGCAAAAATAGCCAAAAAATTGGCCAGGGGTGTAGTACCACCTTAAAGCGAGCGCATGATGTATGCATAGTAACAATTTCAATGATGCCAACTCAAAGTATAGCATTACCTTCTCTTACATGCGGGAGAGACATTCAAACAGATAAGAACAGAAATTGGAAAAAAAAAAAATGGAATAGAGCTTCTACGAAAATGGTAATGCATGATAAAATGAGGGATAAGGAGGGTGAATTAAGGAGGAAACAAGATTATGTCATACATCTTTTGATACTCCTTTCTAAAGATCTTATACGGAGAGACACCAAGCAACCCCAGTCTTGGAGTGCTTGATCTAGCTGGATTGGCTACAGTTACTAAAGAAGCGCCCTCTGGAGCCCTTAGTATTGTTGACTCTACATTTGCTACACCATACTTGCAGCAGCCATTGAAGCTTGGCATAGATGTTGTTATCCATAGCTGGTAAGTATCCTGCATTTAATAAATCTCGTATAGTTTGATCAGCTCGTAATGGTCGGGAAATTTTAGGCTTTTACCACTACGCCGAAAAGTAGACACACGTTAAGAGTGATATAGTTCACCTGTCTGGTCTATAATGTGCATATTAAAGATAGTAGACAAGTATTGAAACCTAATTTATAATTTGTGATGCTTCTGGCGAGCTATCACAAGACAATTTTTCAAACTAAATAATTGATATTAACCCAACAAACACAAAACGTTTTCGACATCATTCGCAAAAGGTTCTAAAAGGTTGTCAGAAAACGTTTAAATGTCGGGTTATATAAAGGGTATATTAAGAGTATAAAACGTTTTCATAACCTTAAAAAATTTATTGATAATCGACTGCTCAGCAAACAAACATGTTTGACAGAAAACGTTTAAATGTCGGGTTATATAAAGGATGTAAAAACGCTTTAATAACATTCCAAAATCATTTTTGAAAACTTGATACAAAATATTCTAAACAGAATGTTATTTTGGGGTTGAAAAAATATTTTGCGAAAAATGTTTGCCCAAAATATTTTCAATAACGTTTTAAAAGCATTTTCATGACCTTTATATAACCCGACATTTAAATGTTATTAAAAGGTTTTGAAAAAAACATTTTAAGATCATTTCTGTGTTTGTTGGGATCAAATATTTTAACATAATCTTATTTAAGTATTGACACAATATTTGGCAAAAATGTTTGCAAAAATAGTTTACAATAACATTTTTTGAAAACATTTAAAAATATTGTTGTAATGTGTTTTCATACAAAACGTTTTAAAACGTTATCATGACCTTTATATAACCCGACATTTTAATGTTATTAAAACGTTTTTACCTAAACCAAAAGCCAAAATGTAACTTATTTAAAACGTTTTTGGGTAGTTTACATGCATAATAAAGATAGTAGACAAGTATTGAAACCGAATTTATAAGACAAGACAATTTTTCAAACTAAATAATTGATATTAATCCACGATGTTATAAGGCCCGCCAATTTCAATTTGATCAAACTATACATTATTATATCGTTATGAACACGGCAGAGTGCCGAATACGCAAAATTGCTGTTCTGAGTAAACGGCGTTTGAAAATTTTGGTACTATTCCATTGGTCCTTTAGCTTTCCTTAGAGCATTCGTGAGCACTCATTTAAAATGTATATTATAGAAGTGAATGTACACGAATTATTTACAATACTTGAATGTTCTGAAACAATCGATATAGCCCATAAAGCGCGTTTTAACAGCTATTCGGCTTTATGCTGTATCCAAAATGCCTCTACCACTGCGCATAGAGAGGTCGAATACGCATTCAACTACGTGTAAACCATAGCACACATTCTTGATTTGGGGCTTTTGTGTAAAAATTACTGATTGTCCTAAGGCTATGTAGACTTAACTTGCTATATATGTTATAAATAGTTATCCCTGTAATATTTAGCAAAAACTCGAGGATTTTAAAGCAGAAATAATACTATTGGCCTATATTTTGCGTATGATTTTCCGAGATTTTCCAATTTCACGGGGAGCACTCACATTATTAAGCCACAGCAATATCATGTGGGGAATGTTTGTACTTATTTTGATATCACTGGATAGAAGATACCTACAGCTATACGTTGGTATCAAATATATCAGTATAGGATATTTAATATAGAAAAGTCGGGGTTTCCCGCTATACAATACTATAGATCAACCGGATTTGTACAGCTAAGTATACGATTCGTTTCTCTGCCGAATTCATTTATCGCACTTAGGCGCGATTCGTCCAAATCACAATTTCAATAACTACGTCGGGGAATAAGATTAACCATTAATCTTTGGTGGAAATAAAAGATAACCTGAAACATAATGAAGCATACAAAAACTCAATTTGCTCAAAATTCTCGATTCGTCACTCTGTCGAATTCATAACGATATAATGCCTACGTGTTTTAGGAAAAGTTAAAGGACACTTTTATAAATTGGGAACATAATTAAAGGTTACATGAAATGTATTTGCAAGTTGATCTTAAATCAAAGAACAAAATGCATGTTTTTTGTTGTTTTGTTTTTTGTAGCTTTATGAAATTAAAAAACAACATTTTTTGGCCCCAGTTGGTATAATTATAATATTATTTTTAATTGTGTTGTGACAGTGGTAATAATAAGCAGTACTTTTACTACCAAGTTTACCCGCTCGATCGTTTCATACTGTTTCATACATGACCATTTATTGAATACTTTAATATTCTGATAAACATCAGTATAATTTCGAGTTCAACTGAAAGAGTTCATCATTATTAATATTAATGTATTGATCAAATATCGACTATGGCATAGTCTAGACGTTTGTCGATGATGATAATATAGAAAGGTTTGTCTACAAAACGATTCTCTTATAGACGAATCCAATTTCACGCATTCCTATACCTCAATGGCTGCCAAAGTTGGGTCCCCGTCGGCTCAATCTCACCTAAAATGTGAAATAATGCGGCCTTGGAGGGTATTTTAGACTGCATTCTATCACCCGTGTTACACGTACACAAAATAATGATGACAGTTTACAACACAAAAGAATCTAACATCGATTTTTAAGCGGCTTTTTGGTGTTGCGGGGACCCAAAGATGGCCGACCAAATCCTGACCATGACTTGCCTCGTTGGATTCGTCTATAAACGCATCTATGCTTGTTTCCACCTCGATACACCTGAGCACACAATTTTGTCCAAGCAGCAGTACCTTGTGGAGAACATAGACTGTGTTTACTCTACACGGTTGAGTGCATAGCATCAGAAGAGCTGTGTGAGCTTCTAGCTGGTGAATAGTGGAAAATAGGCATCTGTGATTGTTTTTTTGTCAAAACCGCAAGTGTTCCCTTCATCCAATCAGAATTTGGTTTATATCAAACGAAAGCTAACACTTACCACTTAAAACACTTTTTTTCTTTACGTCAACAGAGACGTAATTCAATGTTTATAGCAAGGCGAATGTGGTACAACAACCTATTCACGCACAATTTTGGGTTTTAAAAGTCAAAACCTCAAGTGTTCCTTACCATATTTTTCAAATTTTATGTCACACTTATATTGTCCATATACTAGCTTCATTTCAATGAGCAATGGCCAATTTTCTTTAAAATGCAAATCTTGTGCAAAAGTTACTATTTTCGCCTGTTTTGTGATATGGTTGTATATTCAACGAACTATGACTTTACAAATTGATATGTACTCTTTTTTTGCACCATTTTCAATACCGTTAATATCATATTCATTATGGGAGACAAGGCACATCAATAATATATCCAGGGAAGATGTAATAGGTGTAATGTAATGCAATGTAATGTAAGATGGAAGGTGTTGTCCACCTCTGGCCTCCTTTGGCCTTTTGGACGGCTCCGCCATGCCTAATTAGTAACATGTTAATCAACTTATTCACTTTAAGAAATTTATTAATCTAAAAATAATCAATGAAATGTATGCAATGTTATGTATGTATTACTTTGGCATAGAAATAAAATATCTATCATCATATCATCATATAACCTTTATAACGATATTGGTATTTATTGATCTGCTCCTACCGGCAAAATACATGTGTAGCTATTGAATGGTGTGAAGTTAATGAAATCTTAAACTTAGCGATTACTCAGATCATTTGCGTCATTTCCAAGATCATTTGCGTCATTTCCAATACCTTTAATATCATATTCAATTCGGGAGACAAGGCAGATCAATAATACAAGTTAATAATAATAACATCTGTTAAAATACACAAGAGCCATCAATACAAGTTGCTCCAGATAATATATTTTGAAATGGCCTTCTCATTAAATTTCTAGGTCTACAAATTGACCAGAATATCACTTGGAGAGAACATATTGATAATATTGTAAAAACATGTTCAAGAAATGTCGGTA
This sequence comes from Amphiura filiformis, assembly GCF_039555335.1. Taxonomy (NCBI): domain Eukaryota; kingdom Metazoa; phylum Echinodermata; class Ophiuroidea; order Amphilepidida; family Amphiuridae; genus Amphiura; species Amphiura filiformis. Next base: position 60,408,466 of record NC_092631.1, on the reverse strand, counting down.
TCATTAATAAATTAAAAAACTTCCTCCCACATGAGGCGTTATATACATTGTATTGTTCGCTGATATTACCGTATATCAACTATGGTATTTTAGCTTGGGGATGTGCATGTTCATCATACATAAATGACCTTTTTAAAATTCAAAAGAGGGCACTTCGTATTATAAGTGCAAGTGATTATAAAAGTAGCACTAATCCCTTACTGATTAGGTATAATACTTTAAGTGTCAGGGATATGTATACATTTGAACTTGGTTTATTTATGTACAAGCATGAAGATTTTTACCAAGTGTTTTTGATGATTTGTTTGTAAAACAGTCTAAAATCCATGACTTAATAAACAACAGAAATAAAGATCGTCTGAGGCTTCCTTTTATCAAAAGAGCTTTCTGTGAAAAATCCATCAAATATGCAGCTACTAAGTTATGGAATAATGTTGATAACAGCATTAAAAGTTCATCATCGATTTATCAATTCCGCCATGTATTTAAAAAACATCTTATGCAAAGTTAGTATTAACTCTTATTGTATCTGGTTTATATGACCACATTGGATATTTATATTTTATATTACTTATTTGTGTTGTGCATTTTCTTACTTACTATTGTTAACTGGGTTTTTTTTAAATGTATTTAGGTTAATTCATATCAAGATATGACAGCTTACTGTTACTTCATTGAAGTGACAGTCTGCTGCCATGTCAAATGATGAATTAACCAATCAAGGGATCACAGATTTTCAGGCTCTCCTTGGCCTTTCCTTTGATTCCTTCACTCTCACTTATATTACTGCGCTAACCAATTGAGCCATTTAGCCCACTGAGATCGTCAAGGAATTTTTTTTACTATATACGGCGCTCCGTCTCCTCAGCACTTAGTGTAGTTCGCTTCTTTCACAGAATGTGAATGACGCGAAACAAAAGTAGCTGTTGAGGAGACTGATGATTGGCAATTAATTCCCTGTCCATAAATCCAAAGTAATTTTTAGTATTTACAAAGTGGTAGCCTCAAAAGGCCGCTGTGCTTCATGATTTCTCCGGAAATACATCGACTTAGAGCGTCAAATTTCAGAATAGCAATGAGCAAAATAGTATCTATCATGTGATACCAAAACCTCATCAACAATGAAAAATATCGGGGGATGATGCTGTCGATCGGGTCACGGACCTTTAACACGTTGGTTTCAACACCTTATACCAACAGTTCCTGGTCTGAAAGAAGGGATTAGCCACTACTGTAATGTGATTCCCTGATGTCTACAGTTGCTGCATTGGAGAGGGAGGGTTCCCGGGAACAAAGCGCTCAACCCACCACCGCCCGTCCCAAATCGGGGGCAGTGCAGCATGTTAAATTGATGGATTTTTAACAGGATTTATAATATGTCTACCTGGGCTTTGTACAGCAAACAACAACTTGCTTCATCTGTACGCGTCCTTAAAAAAAACGTCGATTGCAGATCAAGCCAGGAAACAGCCACTCCACGGCTATGGAATTTCACTTAGTAATGTCCACAATGTCAATTTTTAAAATTGTAATAAATAGCCATCATTATTTCAACCATTGCCGCCGTCGTAGTTATTATTACTATTATTGTTATTGTTATTATTATAATTAATATAGTAGTAGTAGTAGTAGTAGTAGTAGTAGTAGTAGTAGTAGTAGTAGTAGTAGTAGTAGTAGTAGTAGTAGTAGTAGTAGTAGTTGTAGTAGTAGTAGTAGTTGTTGTTGTTGTTGTTCTTGTTGTTGTTGTTGTTGTTGTTATAATAATAATAATTATTATTATTTATTATTTATTATTGTTGTTTATTATTATTATTTATTATTATTATTATTATTATTATTATTATTATTATTATTATTATTATTATTATTATTATTATTATTATTATTATGATTATTATGATTTACATTATTATTATTATTATTATTATTATTATTATTATTATTATTATTATTATTATTATTACAGTTCCAAGTACCTCGGAGGTCACAGTGACTTGGTAGCCGGTGTTGCGTGTTGCAAGGACCTTGGAACTTTGCATCTTATTAGTGGTGCCAGCAAAAAACTTGGAAGCGGTTTGGTAAATTTAAAAAAGTATTATTGTCTCATAATGTTCGTTTTGTTATAACATTTCAAATAAGGAAGATTTTATTTCAGTTCATTACCCAGGATATTTTGTCAGCGGAAAGTTTGCATCATGGCAGTAGCCATATTTTTCCAAATTTAGCCATTAAACTAAAAAACTACATTATCATACCTCTTATAGGAAATGAGTCAAGGGAGCCAATACGCGCATATACATTTATTGCGATATCATTTTAATTTGAAACATATTGTACTATTTGATATAAAATTAGTTAATCGTAGTTGTTAGTTATGGTTAATCGTTAGAGCAAGTTCTTTTTCATTTCATTGTAGCCTACACGCAATAAGTGACTAACTTCAAACTTGCTTGGCTGATAGAGTATGGTGACCTTATGTGCTGTATAGTTTTGTGTGAATATTAATTAATTTGCATAATTTGCCTGACATTTGAACAATCTACTCTGCAGCCTGCAAGCATTAACCGATTAACTTACAACTTGTTAGAATATAGAGTATAATTACCTCTTGTACTGTATATATTTGTGCCAAGGTATTTGCATTTTATGAATATTAATGAGCTCATTTACATATTTTACATCAAATTCTATTAATCCACTCTGCAGCCTACACGCAAAACCCGATTTACTTTAAACTTAGTAGTGTGTTGACCTTATGTGTTGTATAGTTTATGTGAAGATATTTGCATATTTATGAATATTAATAAGCTTATATGCAATGCATAATGTTGCGTGAAATTCCATTAATCCACTCTGCAGCGTACATGCAATAACCGGTTAACCTCTTACTTGGTAAGATGATAGATATGATCACCTCTTGTGTTATATAGTTTTATGCATATTAATGAGTTTATCTGCATATTCTATGTATTTACTTTGTTACAAGTCGTACTGACTCAAGGCCAAAATCACCTTTACCCAAATTCACACGAATGCACAACACAAATACACTGTTTGATTAAGCTAACAAAATCTAAGTCTTTAATTGGAAGTAAAATATGATTGGTACAATATATGACAACAAATGCTCATACAAAATAACCACTCAATCACTATTTTAACTAATCAGTACTTAACCAACAGTCTTCTTCTTGATTATCTTGTTCATTTACAATGTTCTTGACGGCTGATATATATCCTGTTGTTCACTTGTCCTGCGAAAATCAGCGAAGTCCATTGTACACTTGCATTTAAATATATCCTTGCGTATAAAATCCTCACACACAAATGGTGTTACTTTCTCCGAACTCTTAACTCCTTGCGCTGCTTTCTCCAAACATTGATCTCCTTACGCTGCTTTCTCCAAATATTTATCTCCTTACGCTGCTTTCTCCAAACATTTATCTCCTTGCACATTCGTGTACTCATAAATCTCCTTCGTTGCTGTATTAAATACAGCACATTATTTGCCATGTAAACTGGTTAAAATGTACCTCCTTTTGAAGCACAATGTCGACCAACACACACATGTAAAGTCTACAATCTCTCATGTGATTCTGCAAAGCCCAAACTAATTTACCTTTTAATATACATAAAATCTATTAATAGATCATTCTGACATTCACTTCTTGGGGGATTTCCGAAATATCCATTACACAATCTAATGGATTTTCCCACTGATGCAATATAGAGAATGTTCCAGGTGGGGGTTTTCCCAGATTATTAATCTGATTGAGTTTGTTTACTGTAACCAAAGAGGTTTCCCCTAAAACATGTTGTAATACACAAACTCTTGGGTTTCCCATTGCTATTATTTCTCATGACATAGCTTTTAGTGTTGTAAACAAATATGAATAATCAAATTAAATGACTCAGGGCACATCACAACTTGCTGTGTGGTTACCTTGCTTACGAACCGAGTAATCCGAGTATTATATATTGTTTATGCAGTCCCCGTTTGATGGCTTCCTAGTTCTTCGAGGGATTCGATCCTTACCTGTACGGATGGAAAGACATTGTAAGAATGCTATGACGATTGCCCAGTTCCTGGAACAACACCCAAAGGTGAATGTACTTTTGTGACTTAACATAATAGCTGGCACAGCAAATAGCACGTTATTCCTCGTATACAGTATGTCGTTCCAAATCTTTGATTTACCGAATGTAACACGTATCAGGGGCGGATCCAGGAATTTTCAATAGGGGCGCCATGGGTGCCACTCTGCAAAAATTAAGGGGCGTGGCGCCGCTCTGCAAAAATTAAGGGGGCGCGCGCCGGACGCTCCACACCCCCTAAATCCGCCCCTACGTATCTGCGTGACTGGCCTTTCCGTAGTTTCATGGTTAATTTGGCATTGAAAAGGTTTCTGGTATCTGCAGAACAACTGTTTGTATGACGTCACATGTCACCTCATCTTCTTCTTCTTCTTCCTTATAAAGGCCTCCCTCATATGTATGAGTATTGTCGCACTGCGTACAGACAAGCTGTACTTATTTTTTACTCTGGAACCTAGAGTAGATGAGTGTATTTTGAAGTACAGTCAACATGACCGGGATGATCCCCTGCTCTTTTCGAATTGCCTGTGACGTTCTTTAACGTGCACACTACATTAATGTGAGAAAATATGCATGTACACGGGACCGACAGCTTAAAGTGCCCTCCGAAGCACTAAGCAAGTAGAGTGAAGTGTCTTGCTCAAGGACACAAAGAGCCGGACCTGGGATTCGAACCCTTGACCCTTGGGTTCACAGTCCTATGCCTTAACCGCTAGGCCACGCCCTCCTCTTCTATACAAATGGAAGTTTACACTTAAAGTATCACGCACTTTATCTTATATAATGATTGTTAATTTGCACTGATTGATTTGTGTGCCACTAGCATGACTAGTTTAATGTTTCAAGCTTATCCAATTCTAACAGATCAGTCGAGTCAGCTACCCAGGTTTATCATCCCACCCTCAACATGAGGTTGCTAAGAAACAGATGAGGGGCTATGGAGGGGTGGTGACATTTGAGATGGCGAGTGGAGAAGCAGCAAAGACAGTAGTAGAGGCAAGTTGCAAATATACAGCTGACACTGTTTTCTTTGTTATTCATTGCTTGATTTTGTAATACATTTTAAGGTATAATCTGTAACGAATATGGAAGATATATTAAAAATTTGACCCATTTTTAGTCAGAAAAGATTGACAGGCCAAGTACACAGTGAGTGTGTGCTATTATATTACTATAGCGGTTCTTGGGTTGCGCGGTTTTTGGCATACGCGTTTGGTGGGTAAGGTTGTTGGGTGATGGTAGTGGGTAAAAAGCATGCATGGTCGTGTTTATGTGTGATGTTCTGTTCAGAACCATGCGCAGGCAGGAGTGTCCCGGGAGAGGGGGAGACGAAGAAGGAAAGTAAATAAATGATATTGAAATGTAATCAATAATGCAAATATAATATATTGACCTTGATAACAATTAAACTTACCCACCACCTCTCTAATTGATTGATTATTTGAGTGATTAAAATGATTGATTGATTAAAATGATTGATTAAAATGATTGATTAAAATGATTGATTAAAATGATTGATTAAAATGATTGATTAAAATGATTGAGTAAAATGATTGATTAAAATGAGTGATTAAAATGATTGATTGATTGATTGATTCATTCATTCATTCATTCATTCATTCATTTGATTGATTGATTGATTGATTGATTGATTGATTGATTGATTGATTGATTGATTGATTCTCTATCTTATGTAGTCTGTGACGCTGATCAATTTGGCTCCATCCTTGGGAGCACCTGAAAGTTTGATTGAACACCCCGCTACAATGACACGCGGAAATTGGACTGGAATGACGGACAAATATAGAATAGATAAACAGATCTCACCCGGAATGATCAGATTCAGGTAACAATAAAAATTCCTTTCAAAAGGAATAGGGCGAACAAAGGAGGAACTGTCAAGATAACGGTGTAGTTATGATATTGATAATACAGTGTTACTTCGATTTTCATTTGTCATCATTAGGAGAGGAGTGACAATTTTGATACATTTAATTGAACTAGGAAGTTAGGTGTTGGAAGTTTATTGTTAAACGAACACTCCGGCAATCACAACATTATGCCTTATGTTAGAGAAACAATTATCAAGCACGAATCACGTAGTTTTATTTAAAACAAATTCACATTGACCATAAAAACGAAAAGGGTCGCCGAAGCATTTCAACTTTCATATCATCGTACGGAACGCATCATAAACTTATGAGTACTCTTGATTAATTATCACAAGGTACAGACTGTAACAGATAATTAATAAGGCCAAAAAACATGTTTGTTTCCTGTAGCAGGTCCAAAAAATCAAATGCGAAATGCGTATTTTTTTTTTTTTTTTTAATCCATGTCTTGAAATGGAAAAAAAAATACCCTTTTCGCTGCAAATTGAAATGGGAATTTACAGTGGGTTTCTCCGAAACAAAAAAAAACCTGCAGTAGTTTTTCACTATGCTCGTTTGTTGTGTAAATGTTTACTCCAGTTGTGTTTTATATTATTTTTTTGCCATTTTTCCGGGGTTTTTTTCTTTGTAAGTGAAAAAAAAATTCAAATGCGCACAATAAGCCGTCAAAAACGAAATGCGCGCACTACAGGAAACAAACTTGGTTTTTTTTTGCCTAAGTAAAAAAAAGTAATGTCTAGGTCACAGAAGCATGCATCATTTATTACTTATATCTTGTCGCTTGTACTTAACAGCGTGGGTCTTGAAGATGCCGATGACCTGATCAAGGATCTAACTCAAGCGCTGGACAAAGCCTGAAAACATTAAAGTAAAGAATTTTGGGCAGAGTAGGACGACATAATGCCTACAATTAAAACAAGAACAGTCTTTAAAAAAAAGACAACGCTAGATATGAAGTAAATAGTGACTTACTTGAATAACAATAATGATAGATCCTGGAAGAATATTGCACCAATATTTAGAATAGTATGTATTATTGCAGTATGTCGATGTGAACGGAGGCTTACCTATTTTAAATAGCTTTAGAAGAATACAGACGTGCAATGTTGTTACAATAGCTATCAATAGATATGTGGATCAGTAACAAGCAGAAAAAGGTGGATTGTCAATGGGTGTGCTTAGTGGGTTTGCAGATGTGGTCCCAAAGATTAGTATTACTTTTCAATTTTTTTATGACGGTAGGAGTTTGAGGTGAGCTGAGAGTGTCATTTTGACCAAAACGCAGGTGTTGCTTGCCCAGGTTGCGTGCGTCTGTTTAACATAGTCGCGGCAGCAAACCACAGTTGTTTGATGTGACCATTATTAATAACAAAACATTATTATAATGTTCAGTTATAGGCCTGAATAATACCAATTTTTATGGTAATTTTAATTCTATAAATTGTACATTTATGTGCAAATTGAGGGCGCTATTTACATATATTTATAATTTAAATTAGCCAAATAATATGAGTTATACCTTACATTTAATGATAAAAGTTTTTGAAAATTCCCTTGTCATTTGTTAGTCTGTTTGCTGATGTAATACCATTTTACATGTGTCTCCCCCTTGTAAAGATGGAAACAAGATATTGGATAAATAGCGCCATCATTGTTCAACTTTTTTTAAATGATTCAGTTTTACATGCCATCAAACAACAGTGAATGAATTGTGCCATTTTCATGACGATGATATTAGGTTTTATTCCTTATTAAATACGTTTTCTGTTGATGGATGCGTTTTATGTATGTCAATGGTTGTTATACGTAGGCCATTAGTAAGCTAATACCACAAGTGTAGTATCACAACACAGCTAACATTCTGCACACGTCCATATCAATTTTGTGACTCTATTATGTTTAAATTTGGACCAGTGAAATGAGAATGAATTGAATATCAAATAAAATCAACTTTATTTCCAAACAACAATAAATAAGAAATGAGTGAAATGGGACATTGCAAGTACACTATAATACAATATTTGATCAGGTACGAAGTGCTGAAGTTATCTTGGTGCACCAATATTTCTTGATATTGTTTTTGATATAGTGTCCATATAAATTGTCCATGTTAAGGTTTCGTCAATACTAATTACTAAGCCATTTGTAAACGTATTTTTTTAGGTAGAGCCTTGGTCTCTCTTTTAATGGATTTTGCTTCTAAAGACAATCAATTCCAAAAATATGTTTCCTCACAGTCTACATATTTTCTGGTCAAAGTAGTTTTGCCTAATGTTTTTATTTCCTTTCTTTAGCCTCGTTTCATCAAAATTGCTATTGTTATAAGGAGAGACTTTTCATTTTGGCAAGCTTTTTTTCTTGCGTGTTATAGACATTTTGATCAAAATCGATGCTTGGACGCGCTATTCTACAAAATGTCGAACACACAAGAAAAAAGCCCTTGCGCGCTTGACTAAAACTCAAGCACCAAAGGAAAAAGACGCGTGAACTCAAAAATTCAAAAATGAAAGTTTTGTCGATATTTCCACAATTCTTTGAATGCTTTCTCAATTATTTTATTAGCAATAACAATAGCAATTTTGATGAATTGATGCTGATTAACGTAATAAAAACATTAGTAATATAAGTTTTAGCCATGCATAATAAATCTAACATTCTGCCAGATTTTCCCCCGAAAATTATAGGCAAGGGATCTGGGTAAAGGTAATAGTTAGGCTGGGCTGGGCTTGTATAGTTAGAATAAAGGTTTGGGGTGGGTGTGTTGGGGTTTGTGTAAGGTAACGTGAGAACCAAAATAAATAAACATTCCTTTAAAAGGATGTGCAATACCAAAGTCGACCACGTTTTGGTTGGGATATTATATATAGGGGGTATGCAATGCTAGCAAGATATATGTGACGTGTCATGTCAAAAGGAGACACTTTTGGGCAGGATCGTAAATGGAGAAATAGCCAAAAATCTGCCCGGGGGAGATTTTTTGTGATGATATTAATGTTTAAAATATTGTCTGATAGTTTCAGACCAGAATATAACTGGCATCTTGTATTTTTTGAGACATTTTTCTAGGTAATTCCTACTGTCAACATTGTCAATAATATTTTTAAAGGCCGATATCTCAATTTCCAATTTTATGATACCATAACTTACGAACTCAATATCTTCGCTTAGGAATGTCCGATTTCAGTGGGGAAAACAGCATTGTGGAGCGAAATATCTCTATATTTAAGATATGTAAAAACCTCAAAATTGATAACCTGCCCAAAAGTGTCTCCTTTTGACATGACACGTCACATATAGGCTATTGATTTGTATGTGTGAGAACACCTGCAGAAATTGTAAATCTTGTGTATGGAGAATAGTAAGGATTTCTATTTGATGTTATATCATGATGGTAGCATTAGATGCTAAGGAGAGCCAGTTTGAGCATTACTTTTCGTTGGGAAGACGGTACTTTTTGGTAGGGATAGAGGCAATTAGTGTTTTGGGTATGTGTGTATTATTATTTCTCAGAAAAGTAAATTAAGAGGACGGTAATGAAATAAAATGTGCATTGCATAGCTTGAAGATGAGGGTGTTATTTCTCAAACTTCTGCTTGTGAAAGAGGAGTATGTATACCCGTGTATTGAAGAACAGTGACAGTGGCGTAAGCAAGGGGCAGTAATAAGACGTTTTTCCCTCTTAACCTCCATCCCACCAATACCCCCAACACCCACATCCCCACCCACCCCCATAGGATACTGGTCGTCTTAATATTTAAGATTCTAGGTCTTTTCCCAGCAAACACAAAACGTTTTCGACATTATTCGAAAAGGTTGCCAGAAAACGTTTTAATGTCGGGTTATATAAAGGGTATAAAACGTTTTCATAACAGTCACAAACATTTTGGTAACCTCCAACAAATATTCTAACATAATGTTACTTAAATGTTGACAAAATATTTGGCAAAAAATGTTTGCAGAAAAATATTTTACAATAACATTTTGAAAACATTTTAAAAACAGTTTTGTAGTGTGTTTTCATACATAACTTTTTAAAACGTTTTCATGACCTTTATATAACCCACACTTTTGGGGCGCACTTTCGGGGGCGCATAGTAGCTCATTTTATTTTCTTCTCAAAGAACGTACGTCGCATATTAACCCTCAATCCTTCTTTTGCTCTCGCTGTCACAAAAACCTTAAATATGACCGTACTGATATCTATGTATATCAGTATTTTCGACTATATTTATAAATACGTATTTATAAATACGCACGTGATCACCTCGCACCTCTGCGCTGTCATAACAGCTTGTACAGTAAGTCTCGGAATGACCTTCTACATAGCGGGTGGCCTTCCTGTACATTTGAATGCAAAGGCGGTAAACAACGCGAGACTACTGTGCAGCAAAATTGTCTGTTTTGTTCAACTTTGTGATTATATTGTTTCCGGTGATAAATATTTTTTCCGTCGGCAAGTACTGTAAAATGTTTTTGATAACATCTGTGATATTACAAATATAATTTTACAATTCTATTTATATTTAAATTTGATGATATTTATCCAAAGAGTTCCTATCCTTTTCAATGGCATGATGATTTCGTCACGCTTGCTAGTCTTGGTATGTCGTGCCCATGGGTCACGTGCGTATTTATAAATATGTATTTATAAATGTAGTCGAAGGTATATAGCTGTATATGTATACGTGGTCATTTGCAAGTATAAGAGGTATGAAAGTGGTTTGTCCAGAAGTGTGCTTAGTAGGTTTGTAAGTGTGGTCCCAAAGATTTGATAGTTATTTTAAAATGGTTAAGACGTGGGGGTTTGAGGAGAGCTGAGCCGGTCGATGTTTTTTTTTATCAAAACCACATGTTTGGCAGGTGTTGCCTGTGCTGCTTGTTTTTGTTCAAACATGCAGTGTGAGCCCCGAATGTGAGTCAGATAGGTTAGGAATAGACTAGATCCTTCAGTCCTCGAATACTTACGAAGGAATGTGGTTAAAAATAGGCGCCGCCACTAGAGGCCAAAAAGATTCAGGCTAGGTTGGGAACGCCACTGGTCTTTGAAGGTTTTGAAGTCCACATTAGTTTTAACAAAGCTTGTCAGTACTTTTAACATGTTTTAACTTTCCATTTTCTATAATCGCTATGTTCTACCCAGCAAACACAAAACGTTTACGACATCATTCCCAAAAGGTTACAACAGGTTGTCAGAAAACGTTTAAATGTCGGGTTATATAAAGGGTACATTAATGGTATAAAACGTTTTCATAACATTAAATAACATTTGTTGGTAATCTACTGCACAGCAAACACAAATGTTTTACAGAAAACATTTAAATGTCGGGTTGTATAAAGGGTATAAAAACGTTTTAATAACATTCCAAAAACATTTTTGAAAACTTGGTACAAATCATTCTAAACATAATGTTATAAAAAAAAAAAAAAAATATTTTGCAAAAAATGTTTGCCCAAAATATTTACAATAACGTTTTTAAAATGTTTTCACGACCTTTATATAACCCGATATTTAAATGTTATTAAAACGTTTTGTAAAAAACATTTTTTTAAGAACATTTCTGTGTTTACTGGGGCAAATATTTTAACATAATGTTATTTAAGTGTTGACAAAATATTTGGCCAAAAATGTTTGCAAAAATAGTTTACAATGACATTTCGAAAAAGTTTAAATATATTGTTGTAGTGTGTTTGCATACAAAACGTTTTAAAACGATTTCATGACCTTTATAACCCGATATTTTAATGTTATTAAAATGTTTTTACCTCAACCAAAACCCAAACTATAACTTATTTAAAACGTTTGAAAAACGTTTTTGTGTTTGCTGGGTATCAGCTCCAACCCTTATTATATTAAAGGTGTTGGCAGTCCATTCTCTCAAAGCTGGCCGTGTTCATATTTTTACGTCACTGTAGTTTCTAGGTCAAATCTGTCTCAATCGAAGGAACTCACCCATTACAGTTGGTTTTTGCGGAATATCAATTTTAAACGACTTATTTTCTCAAAAAAGCAGTCGTTTTCATTGTCCTCATAATATTAGCTTGCGCATGATATGATGTTGTCCGAGCAATATATATGACCTTTAAAAAGCTATCGCCGGATTTCGTTTGGTGTTAGCGATAAGCCTCCATTTATATGCACTGTTTCCTTAGTTTTGACGTGTGAATGAAATTATTCTTACGTCATTCGCGATGGACATTCTGACCAATGGGGATTCGTTTTATATATGTTGCTTCGATAAGGACTTATCGTTCATTGGTTTAGAACCAGTCGCCCGTCGCAATTTACCTTTAATAGTCACGTGCTAGATAATAAATATGCAAACATACCGAAACCGCAATTTATCATTAACTCTACTTATCAGTTTCGAACAGACCATTATTATTAGCAGTTGAGAGTAAAGTTCTAAAGTATTAATAAATTCACGTATAATATATTCGTTCGCAATAACACGAGGATATAAATTACAAAGCTGTGTCTGATGAAATCTTTTCACACACAACAGAAATAAGCATAAGTATTATGTTCCGTCTGAAACAAAGAACCTTTCGTCTTGTCGATAACACAGACACGGTACCTATTTTGTCGACACGAAGTAATGATACCCATGGGAAACATTGGCCACGTATTTACTGGTTAGTGTTGAAGATCCTGTGTCTTCTGAACGGTCGAAAAATAGTTTCAACAAGAAAATGTCACCAATGTCGCTTATGTAGACTTGAACGTGAGCGGGAGTCTGCAGGGAACAATGGACCCTTGCCCAACTACCTCTTCCCTGCCGCTCTTTGCTCACCGGCAGGATGGTGTCAGGATGATGAGGAAGATCAACTGCTGGATCAAAACATCAACACAATACTTGAAGATGAGCGAGTTGAGAATTGCGAAGTGTGTGACTCGATGTGGTGGGATGCTGATGGGAAAAGACATGAATACAAAGAGGAGAATATCAGTAGGTTAACATGATTAAATTAATACTTTATGTATCATGTAAACAATAATCCACCAAACGCAGTATATATATTTAAACTTTTGTTAAATAATAATGATAACATTCATTGTCGGGTTACAATCGCATGTCAAAATGTGTTTATAATATTAGTAATATGTTATTCATTATTTTTGGAAACATTACATTTACCAAAATTCGAATCCGGATTCATAACGGTATCAATAAATAAATATGAATGAGTACATTCATTAAATTTCTCCGCATTACATATGACTAACCATTTCAATTACTTTTCCATTCATATGCAGGTGTAGGATGGTGGAATCATCGTGGTAGTATGTATCTATCATTTTTTCTTCTTCTCACTTCTATTGCCTTTCGTCTTTATGATGCCGTGACATACATTGTTAAATGTTGGGGCGACCAAAAGCAGCTGATGAGGCTGTTATCTTATTTCACTTTTCTCTTTAACATCTCTGTTGTCCCTGTCATCTGCTTGGTGGCTAACCTTCGCAACATTCTTCCACGATCTCGAATCAGTACTTTTGCTTGGACATCTGCGCTTCATCCAAGGTACATCGTCAAACGCCTTCAATATCTTCGACCGGAGACATCAACAGCCATCGAGAAACCGTTTCTCTTTGCATGTATAATTTGGCCGTTATTTAATAGCGTTTACCGTGCTTGTATCTATTTTCTGCTCGTCAAATCTTATGATTTACACATTCACATCACGTTGATTACAAATGGTATCGTCGCGGAACTCTGGGGTTGTTTCTGTTATTTGTTGATTCTATTACGCATCTCCATTCGCATCCAATTGGAGCATGACATAACCTTTCTCCGAAAACATCTTGGAAAAGTAGATATCTGTCGCAAACGGTTAGGAGCTTCGGTCGACGAATATGGCAGTCTTAGCAACCTCTGTGCCATATGGATGATGCTTACAATATCAATGGCTTCATTGGGCATTGCAACACACACAAGTTGGAATTATCTTCTCTACAGCGGAAAAATCCCAATGACTCAAACGAAGCTCCACATAAACATCATGATATATGGTCTGAGATACTAATGGTGTTGGTACTTCCGTTGATGGCAGTAGGAGGACTTGATCTGCATCGGATATGGGAAGATTTCCTGACACGAATTTGCGAGGTTATTTGAATGAACAAAATAATCATAATGATTACGATAACAAAACGAAGACGACAATAATAATACTAATGACGACGATGATGATAATGACAATGATGAGGGTCATGATGACGATAATGAAAATTTAAACAATGACGATGATGACGATGACGATGATGATGATGATGATGATGATGATGATGATGATGATGATGATGAAGATGCAGATGCAGATGATGATGATGAGGAGGAGGAGGAGTATTATGACTAATGTGTTTTCCGATGATTTTTTGTATTGTTGTTACTTTTGTTTTATCGTTGCTACTGCTATGTGTTCACATTTTGTAACATCTCGAACCTTGTTCTCGTTACAGATCCGTTGCGACAAACATCATGGTTTCTGGGAGAAGATTGTCAAATTCATCAAACATGAGTTCAACCCTGTTACCAATGTTGTACAATTAACTCTTCTGTTTTCTGTCATCTCATATTATATGGCACTGAAGGTAGAAGACCAGGATGCTAGTTATTGGGGAAATCAAAGAAACGCGACGCGTCTAATTGAACCAACGTAATTCTCAAATGACCGACGTGGATATTTGGAAACTGGAATATTTGAAGTCCCGACAGATGTAGATATATATTATATAAATTTGATTCCGAATACATGTAGGCCTACTTTAAATATTTTAAAAACGTAATGGGTTTTGAGTTTGGTAAAAACATCTTAATGTCGAGTTATATAAAGGTCATGAAAAGTGGACTTACATTGATTTTCCTATACGCAGATATGGGTAATGTTATCTTCACATAAGTCTATAATTATAACCTATTACAAAAATGATACATTCATTTCATCAGTTTAGATTTCACGTAATTACATTATTACAGGTATTAAACTGAAAGGTTCCTTATTTTGACCTCTGACATATCGGGGAAATTGCTGTAAATATTATTAAATAATTTATTATTGTCATAATGTTATCGTCAAATATATTTAAATAATCAATTTATTCAATGATAATGTTTTTTGGGTTTGTTTTTATTCTTGTAAAACATTTTAGAATATATTTTGTACGCATAAAGACCAATTTTTCTGAATTTCAGAGGGCAAAGTGTCCCAAAACTGCAAAAACTGTCCCCCAATGCATTGCAAACTTCCAATGCCGATTTGGCTTATTGACATGCTCCCTGACTCTACATTATGCATTTAGCAAGATATCAATTATACTTAATTCCGTTAATTATTTCGGACAATAGTCGATGTCCAATGCTCTTTAACCTTTTCCCAATGCTTCAATGTATTATGGAATCTACATGTAAACATCTCAAAAAAAGTAACTAACCCCCCTTAAATAATGGCCATTATTCAAAAAGGAAGCAGAATTATTTCTGCGCATTTTGACACCTCATTTGATACGATAGCCCAGAAAACAATAAAACACCGGTTAATCTAATGTAGTGAGGTCCAGATTTTAAAGTTGCACTTACTTACAAATTTTTACAATACAAAAACACTCAGATATCATTACACAGATTTCCTTCCATTACACTGAATGCAAAATCAATAGAATTTACTGCAATTTCAAATCTTGGGTTACATTGATTTAAATGTGCGCTGTGACGTCAATATTTAGTCAATTGCTACAAATGAGGTGTCAAATGTGCAGAAATAAATTCTGCTTTCAACGAATTTTACAGATTTGTAATACAATCACCTGTTTTTGAATAATGGTCATTATTTAAGGGAGGTTAGTTACTTTTTTTAGATGTTTATTATAACTATTAACTGAAGATAATTGTGCCCGTACACCACGAATCAGCCGTAAAGTCGGCCCGGTCAATTTTGTTTTATTTCGTGTTTAGAAAATATGTATCATGAGCTTTAAGATGGTATATCATTTGACTTCAAACAATATCCAGAAGCGGGGTTATGGCTTGTTGAACTCTGCTCCTTCAACAAAATAGTACCTTTTTCGGTTTTACATGTGTCTCTTTTTCCACAATGCTGGTAATAAATATCAAATAGTCATAATTGGCGGTCATTTCAAATCATCCCAAAGTCAACGAGGTTCAGAAATATCTCGTTATTGTTAGTTGTTGATTATACATACCTAGACAAAATACAATGCTTTGTAACCCACCACTTGAACAGGATTTAGCCAAAGCAAACAAAGACTAGAGCTATTTAAGGATTCTATAGAAATAGGTAGAAGACTATTATCCTCTTCAGCAATAGGATTATTGATTGGTTTAATCATTGTTTGACTCACGCTATCAAATGAGAAACATGTCGCAACAAATTGAGGTACCTATGAATACGACCTTCAGGCACATTTTACACTGTTACTCAGAATACAATTTGCCGACTTTACGGCTCATTCGTAGTGTACGGCCACGGAGAATGGCAGATAGGGTAACTATTTTGTTAAGTTTCTATAATGTTCATAATTACATCAGACATATCGAATTGCATTCTGAATACGAAGAATGTCCTGATATCAAATAATTTTGATTTTTTTTTTTTTTTTTAAATACGCAATATAATACAAATTTGATGGTAAATAGTTCAAAATTGATATTTTTGACATTTAACAATCCTCGAAGTAAAATTTATAAATCTAATGATATTAACTTAAAGTAATGTAGCTGGAAGGAAAAGCCGGCGATCATTTGAAATTTTTGACTTGTCGTATTAAAGATATACATTTTTTTCCAAAAAGACCTAAAAATTTGGTAATTGGGGGGGGGGGGATGAACCAATTAAACCTGCACACACTGCCATAAATAAATATAACATTGTGAAAGCAGTATGTATGATAATCAGTAGATAAAACAAAACCAGTTTTGAAGCAAAGCAACATAATAATTATGCAAACAAGCATTTTGGTACCAGAAAGCAGATAAATTATTAAATTGAAAGGTTTCTTATCATTGTTTTCATGCGTTAGTTTTGATTTGTCTATATCTTAATCTCTTGAACACTATGCGTATGTACTATGGAATATTCTATTACAAATCCATACACCCCTAAGGAAGACATGACCTTAATCTCACATACAGGGAGGTGTAGATTTTAAATATAAATTATGTGACGTATCATGTCAAAAGGAGACACTTTTGGGCAGGTTATCAATTTTGAGGTTTTTACATATCTGAAATATAAAGATATTTTGCTCTACAACGCCGTTTTCCCCAACGAAATCGGACATTCCTAAGCGAAGATATTGAGTTCGTAAGTTATGGTATTATAAAATTGGAAATTGAGATATCGGCCTTTAAAAATATTATTGACAATGTTGAGAGTAGGAATTACCTTGTAAAATGTCTCAAAAAATACAAGATGCCAGTTATATTCCGGTCTGAAACTATCAGACAATATTTTAAACATTAACTAAACATTAGAAATTCGCAACAAACCCAAATTGTGAAAAAATCGCCTCGGGCAGATTTTTGGCTATTTCTCCATTTACGATCCTGCCCAAAAGTGTCTCCTTTTGACATGACACGTCACATATAGAGTCACCATTCAGATTTTTATATTCATACTCCCTTTGTGAAAGATTTTCAAAAGGTCATGTCTTCAATAGGGGGTGTGTGAATTTTAATTGGAATAGCCCCATGTGCCTGTTAAAATCCTGCAAAAAAGCATTTCCTTGTATACCCGTATAAAATATTCCTTGTATATAAAATTGTCTATAATTCCAGTTGGGTCTTGGTAAACAGGAAAAGATTCTATTGAATATATTGTTTTGAAATATTTCGTCACCCCGGTCCGTCATGCCTAATTATATTTGAATAATAAATAACTAAATAATTATTAGTTCCGCAATTATCTTGTATCGGAAGGAAATCACCAATATTAATGAAAGGCCAGAAAAAAAAACATTGCACATGACATAACCTATTGTGAGGTTTCATTTATTGTTATTTGGAAAATCCCAGTGAAATTAGCAACTACGATGCAAGTAACTTCCTGGTGTATATATGATGACGTTGTGTCAGATGTTATAGCTGGGGTTATCATCTGCATGATCAGTGTAGGTAACTAGTCCCTACTTTATACTTCCGAGCTTTGCTGGATGCCAGAATAGTGGATTTCTACTTTTACAATGTGCATATTTCAAGGCTTACGTGAACTTGGACAACGTTATACAATCCTGAACGCTTTCTACAAAGTACCGAAACATTAATTTTGTGACATTTACCTGTTTAGAGGATGGTATGAACGGTATATAACATATCATTCTCATTAAGCTTCCTTTAAAGCGATACCAGTGTAATCCACCATTTCCATTTGGGTTCAAACGCGTTGTATTTTGTTTTGTCACATAGTCGCAGCGAGATTTTCATATCTCGGAGTCAATAGCAAACTTGTGGATTTTATTTTCGAAAGACGTAGTTAGATTTGCGTGCTAAAATGTACCAATTCCGGAGAGTTTTGAACAATCATTCTTCAGCAAACAGGCTGGAAATGTTACCTATTCTGTCTTTACAAAATGAATATAAAACATCAACACGAAACTGGCCTAGTACATATTGGTTAGTATTGAAGGTCTTGTGTCTTTTTCATGGTCGTCAAATAGTTACAAAACGGGTTTGTCACTTTTGCCACCTTCGGAAACTTCAGACTGAGCGACGTAATGCAGGGAACACTGGACCCTTACCTAACTACCTCTTCCCTGCCGCTCTTGGTTCACCAACAGGATGGTTGCATGATGATGACGATAATCGACTGAAGGATGGAAACGTGAATGAAATTCCCGAAGATGAGCGAGTTGAGAATTGTGAAGTTTGTGACTCGATGTGGTGGGATGCAGATGGAAAAAGACACCAATATAAAGAGGAGGATATCAGTAGGTTAACCCGATTAATGTATTATAAATAATAACCCACCAAACACAATATATATTTTTATACACCACATACATACATTCTTGTTGTTTGATTGGTTAATACCGCGTCACGTGGCACGAAATAGTTTAACTAGTCTTGAGTTAAAAGGTTGTTCCCATTGCATGGGGAAATAGTAGTAATATGTCCCACTGTTGAAAACATAACTGTCTCGCTGTACGCACTGCTTTAAGCAAGAATGGCGCGCGCCATAGACATGCCGACTCAGTTGTGGCTTGTGTGTAACATTTCAGAAATGTATTTATAACTTACTATTTTGTGTTTCTCAATTGATATGCAGGTGTAGGATGGTGGAATCATCGTGGTAGTATGTATCTATCATTTTTTATTCTTCTCACTTCTATTGCCTTTCTACTATACGATGCCATGGCACACATTATTGAACGTTGGGGCGACCAGAAGCAGCTGATGAGGCTGTTATCATACTTCTCTTTTCTCTTTAACATCTCTGTTGTTCCTGTCATCTGCTTGGTGGCCAACCTTCGCAACATTATCCCACGAACTCGAGTCAGTAGCTTTGCTTGGACATCTGCGCTTCATCCACGGTACATCGTCAAACGCCTTCAATATCTTCGACCGGAGACATCAACAGCCATCAAGAAACCGTTTCTCTTTGCATGTATAATTTGGCCATTATTTAATAGCGTTTACCGTGCTTGTATCTATTTCTTGCTCGTCAGATCTTATGATTTACACATTCACATCACGTTGATTACAAATGGTATCGTCACGGAACTCTGGGGTTGTTTCTGTTATTTGTTGATTATATTACGCATCTCCATTCACATCCAATTGAAGCATGACATAACCTTTCTCCGAAAACATCTTGGAAAAGTAGATATCTGTCGCAAACGATTAGGAGCTTCGATCGACGAATACGGCAGTCTTTGCAACCTCTGTGCCATATGGATGATGCTTACAATATCAATGGCTTCATTGGGCATTGCAACACACACAAGTTGGAATTATCTTCTCTACAGCGGTAAAATCCCCATGAATCAGACAAAACTTCACATTAACATCATGATATGGTCTGAGATACTAATGATGTTGGTACTTCCGTTGATGGCAGTAGGAGGACTTGATCTGCATTGGATATGGGAAGATTTCCTGGCACGAATTTGCGAGGTTATTTGAATATATATAATAACGAAGAAAAACGACGACGATGAGGAGGATAAGGAGGAAGAGAAGCAGGTACCGTAGGATGCAGATAAATGATGATGATGATGATGGTGATGATGATGATGATGATGATGATGATGATGATGATGATGATGATGATGATGATGATGATAATGATGATGATGATGATGATGATGATGATGATAATGATGATGATGATGATGATGATGATATTGTTGTGATTTATACGTTTTTCGGTTGTTATTTTTTACGTTTGTTGTCGCTTTAGTTTATAGGTGCTACTGCTATGTGTTCACATTTTGTAACATCTCAAACCTTGTTTTCATTACAGATCCGTTGCGACAAACATCACGCTTTCTGGGAGAAGATTGTCAAATTCATCAAACATGAGTTCAATCCAGTTACAAATGTTGTACATTTAACTCTTCTGTTTTCTGTCATCTCATATTATATGGCACTGAAGGTGGAAGACCAGGATGCTAGTTATTGGGGAAATCAAAGAAACGCGACGCGTATAATTGAACCAATGTGATTCCCGAATGACCGACACGGAGATTTGGAAACTAGAACATTTGAAGCCCCGACACATGTACATAAATCTGATTCCGAATACGTGTGCTTTAAATTATAAATATTCAGCAAACAGAAAAATGTTTTTAAAATGTTATAAATGTGTTTTGGGTTTGGTCAAAACGTTTTAACATCTTAAGTTCGAGTTATATAAAGGTCAAAGGTCATGAAAAGGTATTCAAAAATATTTTATATGAAAAAAAACACACTGCAACAACATTTTAAAAATGTAAGCAAAATGTTATTGTTTTGAGGGTTTTATGTCCACACTTTTTAAATAACAATATGTTAAAATATTTTGCAGCAAGTTTTCAAACAGTGTTTTTGAACGTTATTTAAATTTTGTTTACCCTTTATATATCATTTATATATATATAACCCGAGATTAAACCTGTTGTATAAACTCATGCTTTAGCTTAGCGGTAAAGACCTCGACTCGTAATCGACGATGTTCCGAATCGTTGGTTCGAGTCCCAGCGAAACCTGTGGACACTTTGTTTCTTCAAAATACATGATCACATTCCGAAATGAGTCACTTCTCGGTAAATCGTGTATCGTATCCTTAAAAGGGCTGCATTGGTTACAGTTCAAACTAATAGTTCGTAATTGCTTGCTTTCAAGATTTTACTAACTGCATTCAAATGTCTACACCACACCTCTCCAAGTCATATGGAAAGGTTTCTATACAAAAACGATTCTCTTATCAACCATCATGCGCACAGTTTCCACCTCGATACACCTGAGCACACATTTTCGTCCCAAGAGCTTCCAAGCAGAGAACAACAAACAGTGAATGTCTCCACCACAGTCTTTGATTACACTACATGGTTGAGTGCATAGCAATGTAGGAGCTTTGAAAAAATGGGCCTCTTTGATTGGTTTTTGTCGAAACCTCAAGTGTTCCCATCATCCAATCAGAATTTTTTTTATATCAAACGAAAGCTAATACTTCCCCCTAAAAACACTTTTAGTCACTAGGTCAACAGATAACACAATTCAATGTTATAGCAAGGCGAATGTGGAAAATCTGTTGAAAACTACCTATCCAAGCACATTTTTTGACCACAATGTAGGTTTTAAAAGTCAAAACCTGAAGTGTTCCTTACAATATTTTTCAAATTTTATGTCATTAAATGAAAAAGCGCACTTATATTGTCCATATACTAGAGTCACTAGAATGAGCAATGGTCAATTCTCTTTAAATTGTAAATCTTGTGCAAAAAGTTACTATTTCGCCTGTTTTGTCATACGGTTGTAAATTCAATGAACTATGACTTTTAAAAAAGAGCGCTTACAAATTGATATGTTACCTCTCAGTTAGTGTTGCCCCTATATCACCCTGCTTATCACCCTGTGTTTAGCATCTGATACCACCCTGTGCATCTTACAATTAGTTCATTCTGCTCCCGAGTCTGCTGAACGCATGCAGGTCTCTTTAGTTGATCCTCGCATGTGGAATAGGTTGCCACTTGTAGGTACTGCACTACTGTTTTTGAATTCAAGAAATTACGTAGCTACATGTTAAATTTTTCCTTTGCTCTGTACACTTAGGTCTTTGGTCTTTCTGATTTTTAGAGCGCCACGTTTGTACCAACGATTTAAAAATATGAAATATTTAGTAGTATCACATTAATCTAGTTCCCAATACTTGCAAGCACAGCAAAAATACCCCCACACATTACCTGTTTTCGAATGCCTCATGAAATAGTCGAGAATCATCGCCAATCTTTTAAAATAAGGAACAAAATTGATTTTCCTATGCGCCGCAGATATATGTAATGTTAATGTTAAGTCTATAATTATGATAACCTATTACAGAAACAATACATTCATTTCATCTGTTTAGATTTGATGTAATTACATTGTGTATACTTTCAGTCATATGGGAAAAGTTCAAATTGTGTAAAATTGAATCTTGTCAACCAGAAAAAAAACTCACTTTGGTTAGATGATGTCACCGACGTTGCGGCCAAAACCTTTGGCCTTCAGCTGAGTGGATGATCTAGGTCATCCGAGGTCAATCGAGGAAGTTGCTTTATGATCCAATCCCAACCAAGTTGCTTGATGACCCGAAAACCCGTCTCTCAACACAAGCGGGCGTTAGAGTAAATCTGTCACATGGTTGGGATCGGGTCATCAAGCAACTTCCTCATCGATTGACCTCGGATGACCCTAAATCATCCACTCCAGCTGAAGGCCAAAGGTTTTGGCCGCAACGTCGGTGACAACATCTAAACCAAAGTTTCAGAGTTTTTCCTGATTGACAAGATTCAAGTTTACACCATTTGATGTAATTACATTATTTCAGATTATTAAACTGAAACTTAATTGTTAAGGTTACTTATTATTGTTTTCATGCGTTAGTTTTGTCTAGATATTAATCTCTTGAACACTCTGCGCATGTACTATGGAATAATCCATTTGAAATGCACACATCCCCTATAAGTTTTTCTGCATATTTTTTTAACAGGCACATAGAGCTATTCCAGTTAAAATCCATACACCCCCTATGGAAGACATAACCTTAACCCTCACTCAACCAAGCCTCACTATTAAAAAAGCTCACTATTAAAACCACTGTGCGTGCATGCATTCCACGTGATGTGATGACGCAATCAGCCTAAGTTGTCCGTCTGGGGCAGCGTTACCTCAGTGGCTACATGTCGGTAATCTTCTGCGTGGCATGCGAGGGGTTCCAGGTTCGAATCCCGGGGGTACCAAGTGACTTCTTTCTTCACCTTATCTCCTTTTTCGTTTCTTCTTTCCTTCCGATAGCAAAAAAACCACGGGTGGGTTGGGGTTAATCTCCCACACAGGGGTGTAGATTTCAAATGGAGTCACCTATTCAGGTAACCTCATTGTAATTCATAATTCATAATATCTGTGTGAAATTTTAAGAAGATCTTCCGCCCAATCGTCCATACTTATTATATTCCAGTTGGGTCTTGGTAAATAAGTAAAGGCTGTGAAGGACGTGTTTTAAAATTTCCCTCACTCTTGTATCGGAAGTGTTTTATATATAATTTTGATTTGACTTTAATTATAATGAAAGGCCAAAAACGACAACAAACCATTAAAATCATTTACATGTTACATGACCTATTCTGAAGTTTCGATTATTGTTAATTAAATAACAAATCAAAATACATAGGCAATATAATTAGAGGAATTATTTGATCTGAAAGTGGATGAACCATACAGAGTAGTTAATTAGAAATAGTGAAATTAGAAAGTGAAATAGCAACTGAGATGAAAGTAACTTCCTGGCGCATACATACGATGTTGTAAGAGTGGTAGCTTTGGTTATCATCTGCATGCATGATCAGTGTAAGTAGGTAGTCCCTACTTTACACTTCCTGGGCTCTATTGGATGCCATAATAGCGTACTTCTACTTATTCTTGAGCGCTGTTTATAAAATATAGAAACAGTAATCTTGTGAAATTTACCTGTTTAGAGGATGATATAAACGGAATAGAATATATCATTCTCGTTAAGCTTCCTTTCCAGCAGCACCAGGGTAATCCACCATTTCCATTTGGGTTCAAACGCGTTATATTTTATTTTGTCACATAGTCGCAGCAAGATATTCATATCTCGGAGTCAACAGCAAATTTGTGGATTTTATTTTAGAAAGACGTGTGTTTAGTTTTACGTGCTAAAATGTACCAATTCCGGAGAGTTTTGACCAATCATTCTTCAAAAAACAGACTGGAAATGTTACCTATCCTGTCTTTTCAGAATGAATATAAAACATCAACACGAAACTGGCCCAGTACATATTGGTTAGTATTGAAGGTGTTGTGTCTTTTTCACGGTCGTCAAATAGTTACAAAACGGGTTTGTCACTATTGCCACCTTCGGAAACTTCAGACTGAGCGACGTGATGCAGGGAACACTGGACCCTTACCCAACTATCTCTTCCCTGCCGCTCTTTGCTCACCGGCAGGATGGTGGCGTGATGATGAGGAAGATCAACTGCTGGATCAAAACATCAACGCAATACCTGAAGATGAGCGAATTGAGAATTGCGAAGTTTGTGAGTCGATGTGGTGGGATGCAGATGGGAAACCAGACAGATACAAGGAGGAGGATATCGGTAGGATATCTGATTGTAAAACAAATTAGGGCAGTATACATAAACGAAAATGAAAATCTGGATACACGACACGTATGATTTGCCCGTTTATGTTAAAGTTGGCCACTGTGAACAAGAACTTCTCATTTCCTTTCTTTCACGTTTATGATACGTATCCATTTTGTCATCTTCCGCATATCTTTGTCATATTGCCGGGTAAATATGCTACTCTATAGTTTCAACAACAGAAAATAAGGCGCCTTATCCCTAGATAAGGGATGTAAACCCAAGATAAGGCAGTTTAAACCCCATATAAGAGACATGAACCCCAGATAAGGCGGAAATGACACACTTAAATGCTTCTGCTCTCATTCAAAAATCACATTTACGCTCTACCAAATGGGGGCCATCTTGGATTCCTGGGCAAAAATTATGTTGTAACGTCAAATTAATGTCAGATTCGGATTTCTTGGGGTCGACTTACCGGAAAAAGTGTCTTTGTACACGATTTTAGGTAATCTGGTTCAAAACTTATATTTTTCAAGATGACGCCGGCGGCCACCATCTTGGATTTCTGGGTAAATATGAGTTCGTAATGTCAAAGTAATTTCAAATTTGAAATCCTTGTGGTCGACTTATCCAAAAAAGTGTCTTTGTACACGATTTTAGGTCCTCTTGTTCAAAACTAAATTTTTCAAGATGGTGCCGGCCACCATCTTGGATTTCTGGGTGAAAATGATGCCGTAATGTCAAACTAATGTCAGAATCGGAATCCTTGTACATATCCGAAAAAGTGTCTTTGTGCATGATTATAGGTGCTCTGGCTCAAAACTTAAATTTTCAAAATGGTGGCGACGGCCATTTTGGATTTTGGCCTCTAGCGAAAAATGCCGGGATTTTCGCGAGGGAGGGACATGGTGGCTACTTTTTTTCTAAATGGTCCATAGAAGTCGAATCAATCGTCAAACCTTACTAGCCAGAGAGTGGTCGCTAAATTGAACTTTTTCACCTAACTAAAAGGGTAGCGACCCACAGTTTGGGTACGACTGACATAACATTGGCTCAAATCTTTGATTTTGTTTTCGTAATTATAATAATACTTCCATCAAATCTGTAATTCACTCCATCTGTTTCTGTATTTGATCAATATTTGCTCACTCTTTGTAACCTCGACAAAAGATACGATATGAAACCAAAACGCCTCTAGCCGTTTTGGTATCGTTGATTTCCAATATACCTGTCAATCAAACCTGGTAACTAAACAATAGCTGTCAATCAATCATTGTAACTGAACAATAGGCATTTAAGAAACTTTCCGGATTTAGCAATACATTATTATTTTACGCATTGCAACAAATTGGGCCATTGAATCGACTGCCGCTTTACCCAGAGTGCATCGGAATGTTTTCGAAACTTCCCACAATGCAATTGATGTGATAACAAAACCACAACTTATGTCAGCTAATACCGTACACAATGTTGAAACTATGTATTGATGTTTGAAACGAATAATATTACAAACCGGTAAGGCAATACAAACAAATTAGGTCGATCTTTAGATGCTTGGTCGATCCTTATTATTTATGAAATCAATTGATTTTCTATTGTTAATGTGATAAAATAGTAAATTTGTGCCTGTAGTGATATTGACCAATATAAATTTAGGGTTAATTCTGTTTTTTTTTTTTTTAATTGTACATTTGCCATCGCTTCAGTATGTTTGTTTTTCCCCATACAAATCAAAGAATCACATCTAATTACTTGCATCATCAAGAATCACAGCTACCTTAAAGTTACACGGTCGTAACGTTATGAAAATAATTTGTTTTTTCTGTATAGGTGTTACTGCTTGGAACCATCGGGGAAGCTTCTATCTGTCGCTTTTTCTACTTCTCGCTTATATTGCATTTCTTCTTTATGACACCGTGATATATTTAATACGATACTGGGGAAAACAGAATCAGCTCATGCAGCTATTGTCCTACTCTTCATATCTTCTCAACATATGTGCGATCCCCGTGATTTGTTTGGTTGCCAACCTTCGCAACTTTATCCCGCGGTCTCATATCAGCAATTTTACCTGGACTTCTGCGCTTCATCCGGGGTATATCGTCAAACGCTTTCAATATCTTAGACCTGCCACTTATGGAGTCATCAACAAACCATTCCTATTTGTATGTGTCATTTGGCCATTGTTCGATAGTGTCTATCGGGCTTACATCTACATCTTTATTGTTAAACATCATGATTTGCACACAGAAATAACTTTGGTGACCAACGGTATAGTGACACTTCTTTGGGGCTGTTTCTGTTATCAGTTGAATCTGCTACGCGTTTCTATCCGTATACAGCTCAAGCGTGACATAACTTTTCTTCGTAAGCATCTTGGCAAAATAGATGTCTGTCGTAAAAGATTGGGAGCATCCATACACGAATTCGGCAGTCTCTGCAACCTATGTGCCAAATGGCTGGTTTTCACAATTTCTCTCAATTTGATAGGGATTGCAACTCAAATCAATTGGAATTATCTCTTTTACAGTCAGAAAATGCTGATGTCCAGGAAGATATATCATGTCAATCTTATGATCTGGTCGGAGCGTTTCATGTTCCTGATTCTACCTTTGATAGCCGTAGGAGGTCTTGATCTTCATCGAATATGGGAGGAATTCTTGACACGAATTTGTGAGGTTTGTATATCAAGATGGGTTATTCCAGTTAAAATCCATACACCCCCTATAGAAGAGATGACCTTAATCTTTGAAATGAGGTTACCTGAATGGGTGTCTAATTCAAATTGAATTCGTTTGTTAATTTGTGTCTGTGGGTGGGGGTTTGTGGTTTGTGGGGGTTGAGGAGCGTGTGTGTGTGATTGATTTCTGGCTATTCTACAGAATAAAAACAATTCCAATATTAAACCAAATATCTGCCGCGAACTACATGAACAGAAACGAAGATCTTAAAAGGGTGAAAAATAGTCTAGATTCTGCCTTTCTGCGAGGTTGAATTATTGATGATAAAGTCTGTCATTTTTTTGTTTTTACAGATTCGTTGTGACAAATACCATGACTTTTGGGAGAAGATTGTCAAATTCATCACACGAGAGTTTACCCCCGTTACCAATTATTGTTGAATTCACAGCTTTATTCTCAATCATATCAGTTTATATGGCGTTAAAAGTCGGAGATCAACGGGCAAATTACTGGATTTTACACACAATTAATGGGACGAGTATTATACCCGCAAATTAGGTTGCTTTATGCGGCCCATACGCGTTCAATTTTATAACTGGACTGTGCTCATTCGTCACGAAGAAGAACAAGACAGCTAGAATAAAGACTATAATATTTGATCTAATCTAACAACTTCTAATCTAGGTCGATAGAGGGCATAGTGATTGAAAAAATAACAGTGAGCTGAGTGTCTGCCTCATACAAACAGGCCGCTTTTGATTTTGGTTAAAATTTTGACCTACATGCTGATTAAACCTAATTGTTTCTTTGTGCTCCCCAAATATTGTAGTTGCCCAAAAACATATATTTTGGTAGATTAAAGATCACTACATCCATACATCATATCATGACTTTACTTTCAAAATGAGACTTGTTCGTCCTGAAAATGGGCGCGCGTTGCATAGACTTAGACATGAAGTAAAATCAGCAATTTCAACGTAGCATCTGCGTTTTATTCTACGTTGGAATCCAATTATGGGAAATCGCAATGTCATTTTTTACGCAAAGTATCACACACATTTCAATGGGTAATCTCTGCGTATGAATATTGCGTTTAAATTTAGTCTATTTTTAACACATCGCTGTACCTTTATTATAATAATTTGTTACAAACAAAAAGGATCATTATAATAATTAGACTTTTCTTCATATGTTCATTATCTTTTACTGTCTTTAACATATTGTGAAATGGACAAATTTTGTGCATTTTCAACGATGTATCTACGTCGATTTCGCACGTGGAATATCTTCAAAAATAGCTAAATACGTGACCTCGCTTCGATACAGGAGAGTGGTTTTGAATAGATCAACGTACCTCCGATGTCTACGTTTGGAAATCGCAATGTCTCTTGTATTGATATGAACATGTTCTCATTTGATGATAATGTAACTGAGTTATTTAAAGATATTGATGCTTCTGCACAAGGTCATAATTGTGATATATTAAATAACGATATAACAGAGGATGAGGTTAAGTATATGGTTGGTAGTTTGAAAAGTAACAAAGCATGCGGTATTGATGGTATTCCCTCTGAGTTTTTTAAACATTCTTAGATGCTACTTTACCTGTCATAACCAGATTATTCAATTCAATCTTATCTTCTGGCTATTTCCCAAAAGGATCCAGGAAATTACAGAGGTATATCTTTGTTAAATATTTTTAGTAAGATATTTACAGGTATTTTAAACAAAAGGTTAACTGAATGGTGTATTGTAAACATTAAAATCCCCGAGTGCCAAGCAGGTTTTCGTAAAGGATATTCCACCATTGATAATTATTTTGTGCTTCACAGTATTATTCAAAAGTGTTTGAGTAAAAAACGGGGTAAATGTTACTGTATATTTGTCGATTTTTCCAAAGCTTTTGATTTTGTTCCATGAGATAAACTTTTATTCAAACTTTTTTATATTGGTATTCGTGGAAATTTTTTTAATATAATCAAAAGCATGTTTAATACGGCCTGCGCGTGCGTAAAGTCATGTAATTGTATTAGTAAAATGTTTGTTTGTCCTGTGGGTGTTCGACAAGGTTGTATGTGTAGCCCATTACAATTTTCTATTTTTATTTCCTTATTGAAAGGTATAGTTTTCCAGTATAGAGGTAAAGGAGTTAAACTGTCATAAGAATTGATTTGGATTTACTGCTCCATTAACGAAGATACTAAAGAAGTAGTTAATCGCCAGTTCCACTTCAGAGCAAGTCCCAAAAATACTAGTTAGTAAGATACTCGGCAGTTGCGGAGTAGCTACTA
This sequence comes from Amphiura filiformis, assembly GCF_039555335.1. Classification (NCBI taxonomy): domain Eukaryota; kingdom Metazoa; phylum Echinodermata; class Ophiuroidea; order Amphilepidida; family Amphiuridae; genus Amphiura; species Amphiura filiformis. Next base: position 60,378,708 of record NC_092631.1, on the reverse strand, counting down.
AAGAAGTAAAAAAAAGTAAGCTATGCAGATTTGGTGCACTTATTGGTTTGTGTTGGCTGTTCAATTAAACAGATGCGAAAGGGGTTCTCAGAGGAAAGGGGGCGTCTCGAAGTGCGAAGCTTTTGCGAACTGAATTGTGCATAATTTTAGTTTGAAAATTGGTTAAATTTGGGGAGGGAGGCACCCGGTCGAAAAGGTGGTTGGCACTGGCCCCTGCCCCACGGTACCGTCGCCAATGGTCAGAGTAATCATGGTCGTTCAGCTCTAAACAATCAATTTTCATTGTCTAAAATAGGGGATTAATGAAAAGTTAACCTTGAAGATTTGAATGAATGGAAACATTATACACTCTCAAATATTGCTTAATGTATTATAGTTCTTGAGATATGTTTTGTTTTATTTTATACTTTTTCGTTTCGACACTCTTTACATTATAACCCAGAAAACACAAGACCTACAAAAGTGTGCGATACTTTAATTCACTTTGTTAAGGCCGCTTCAAAATAACCGCAACATTTTTGTTGCATTGCTGTAACTCTTGACTTGAAAAATTAGCGTGCCAAACAATATTAACCTTCATGCAATACGTTAAACACGATTTTAAACGTTGCCCCTTCCTCCTCTCGGTTGACTTGTAGTTGTTTTTGTGACTATCTGTAACAATAAACGATACTGTCATATTGATTGTGCAGAAATTGATCGTGAACCATTCTTACAAGGGACACACAAGAGCAACGCTTTAACGTATCCTTCACGAAAATTCTTGTTTGTCGCCGCGTACAAAATGCAATTTATACTTGAATTTGTGTGTGCTAATGCTATAGCAGTTATGAAAAACCACTGCGGCCATGTTCCATAAAAATCAAAGATGACGACGGCTGCGTAAGGTGACCACATCAGCATGAATGCTATCCAGATGGTACAGATGGATCGGAGAAGTCGAAGATCGGTTTGTTTAATCACCTGGCTGCTTGATGATTTAATATCAGCTTTGCTGACTTTTTGAAGATCCCGTTTAACCGATCGCGCAAAGAGTAAAATTCGTAGGTAACAGAAAGTAACCAACATCATTGGAATAACAAAACCAATACCAATAGAGTAGAGTGTGTAGCTATAATCATCCAGATAGTTGTAGGCACAATAAAATGCTTTTGTGTCAAACGCATGCCCTCCCCAACCAAAATAGATTGGGAGGTCAATGTGGAAACAGAGAAGCCACAAACCAAAGATGTAAAAAGGCATCATGCGTTTGGTGTAAATGTCGTGATAAACCAATCGGTGACAAATGCAGATGTAGCGATTGATGCTTATTGCTGCAATGTTCCAGACGGAACAAGAGCAACTCATGATGCAAAAAGAAGCGACTATTTCACACACTGCTGGGTATCGGAAGAAAAATTCGCCTTCGGTTAGAACTCCTACGATGCTAAAGGGATTGATGATAGCGGAGACCATGAGATCGGCTGTTGCAAGATTAGCGATAAAAATGTTACTTCGGACCCGCAACTTCTTGTGAACGAGCACGGCTCCTGAAATTGAAAATATGGTAGGTAGAGCTTTTAAAAAATCATACTTGGAAATTCTGGTATCAATAACAATCAAACACATTAAATACAAAGAAATGTAAACTGTAAATTTAAATCCGTTCCAGGTAAGGTACCTCCACCCAATTCCATGCGGCTCTGATATGGTAAAACGATCTAACTTGAAATTCGATGTGAAAAATAAAGTCGCATATTCGAATAAGGTATTAAAATTCTTCATCTATTGATTACTTTAGATTGAGTGTCTTTAAGATATTGGTTTTGTTTTAGGTGTTCGGATACTTTTTGTGCCCAGTATATTTTGTCAACATACCAATAACCAAACTATTTCCAAATGTTCCGCAGAATGCCACCAGCGCTGTTATAAATACATATCCATAAGTAACCCTTTTACCCGGAGGATGAAGTTCAACAGTTGGAAACACAGAATCATTTTCATAACTCTCGTCTTGAGCGTCTAAATATTCCAATGCGTCCATGGTAGCACGGCCTTTTCAATTTCACTTGGAAAATACTGCACGCACAGTACTAACAAGTTGCTGAGATGACTATCCGATCGAAATGACTGTGGTGATCTCACATACGCGATTTCCAAAAATAAATCAGAATGACCCTTTCTACGGTCGAGTTTATATTAAAACAGGGAGGTATTAAGTCACATCTAATCGATATTTACACCCAGGTATTTGCATAAATAATAATTATTAATTCTAATGGATAGTCCTTGCAAAAATAATGAGTAATTCTAATACACAGTGCAATGACATTAGGCCTAAGTGATAATAATCTATTACTATGTTACATCGTAGTAATGAGATAATTACTGATGATCCTGATAGTAAACAATGCCAACATATTATTTTGATATTGTTAGCCGTATCACCAAATCATACCCACTTTTCTTCCAAAAATTGAGATTCGGATACAAGCGGAAGTTTCTACATGTATATACACTAAGCCAAAAAAGAAACTTTTTAACAAGGTCATATCTTAAAATCCTGTGCATCAAAATGAACCAAAATTGCACACAGGATTACTTTAATACTCTACCCTAAACGCATGTCAGTAACCAAGCGGTTGTCCAACTGACACAATAGCAAAATACACTGACGTGGAACAACTTCCTGGACCACATTCACAGCCCAATAATGGCACTCAGCATAAGAAATCTGTGAGTAAGTGGAACAGTGTAAAACAAGACCTGTTTCTTGAAGAAAGTGCGTGAAAAGCAAAAATCAGCCCCGTTCCTCACTATTCCACTTACTCTTTGGAAATTGTCATCTGTGTAAGGATCTTATACGTATTCTAAGTTTCATTCATATCAATTTGTAAGCGCTCTTTAGCAAAGTCATAGTTTATTGAATTTACAACCGTATGACAAAACAGGCGAAAAGAGACAATAGGTGACCTGACAATAGGTGAAAATCGGGCATATAGTGATGATAGTTCAATCCAAGATAATCTTGATGCCCTGTATGAGTGGTCTAAGAGCAATAAATTGAAGTTGAACCCTTCAAAATGTCAGGCCATGCAAGTTTATTTTGGCAAGAAAGCTACCCCACATGTAGATCTTTCCATTGATGATCATAAATTAGCTGTTGTTGAGAAGGTGAAACTCCTGGGTGTTATGATCCAAAACAATCTATGTTGGGATGAACAAGTTGATTCCATGTATGCGAAGGCCAATCGTAAACTCTTCATGCTCCGCAAACTGAAGGAAGCATCTCTCTCACCTGAGGAGTTGTTATTGGTGTACAAGGGGTACATCCGCCCTGTTTTAGAGTATGCCCCACTTTGGCATTCTGGTCTTACTCATAATCAGGTGGCCCAGCTTGAGAAAATTCAGAGACGTGTTTGCAAATACATTCTTGGTAGAAAGTATACTACCTATGCAGATTCATTAGCTACCCTTGAACTTCATTCGTTGTCTGAGAGGAGACAAAACATCTGCAAGGAATTTGCCCTGAAAGCAAGCACGTCTGTGAGGTTCTCACCCTGGTTTCCACCTAGTAAGTATCAATCCCACATGACTCTCAGAAGACAACCAAAATTTGGGTCTTTTAGATGTAGGACCAACAGATTTCAGAATAGTCCCCTACCCTTTCTCACCAACCTCCTAAAAGCAATGTAATTTTTTTTTTTGCCAGTCATTTTTTGATATTGTTCCAAATCCAGTCAAGTGCAATTCTAATGAGTTCTTAGTTATTTCCATGTTTTTAATGTTTGAGTGTTTTAATTATAATGTATGTATTTTTCATAATGCTATTTTTAATGTAAATGTCATGCAATTCAGCCGTTGGCTGCTATATGATTTTTTAATATATACAATACAATACAATATAAAGAGTAACTTTTTGCACAAAATTTGCAATTTAAAGAGAATTGGGCATTGCTCATTCTAATGAGGCTAGTATATGGACAATATACGTGTGCTCTTTCATTTAATGACATAAAATTTAAGTAACGTAATAATCGTATACTCTACCATAGCAATAGGCGAAAACAATCTTTGAATATAGACAAATCCAATTTCACACATTCCTGCACCTCAATGGCAGCCATTGCTGGGTCCCCCCCCCCTTAGGTCTATCCCACCTAAAATGTGAAATGATGTGGCCTTGGCGGGGATATTTAACTGCATTCCATCACCCGTGTTACACGTAGATAAAGAATGATGAAAGTTTACAACACAATACAATTCAACATCGATTTTTAAGCGGATTTAATCCACTCAATTGGGCAGTAACAACACCAGTTTGGTGCAGACGGGACCCAGTAATGGCCGGCTGAATTCTGACCATCACTTGGCTCGTTGGATTCGCCTATTCGTCTTTTGTTACTTGCACACAGAGAGATTTTTACATAACGTTGTGTGGATGTGCAGCCCAGGCCCGTTCGCAGGGGGGGTGCTGGTGGTGCGGCCGCGCCTCCCCAAATTTGCTAAAGTATACAAAAAGTCCCAAAATTGCATAATTTGCGAGCGTAGCGAGCAAAAAAAATCAGGTTTTTTATGCTTTTTTGGTCAAAAAAGGCCAAATTTTGGGAAGAAAGTCCACTTTTCACAAAATCGTACCCCCCTTGGGAAAAAAGTCCACTTTTCACAAAATCGTACCCCCCTTGGGAAAAAAGTCCACTTTTTCAAAATCAGCACCCCCCAAAAATAAAAATCCTGCGTACGGGCCTGGTGCAGCCTCATAGTGGCTGAGTGGAGTTCGCTTCGTACTACGTGGTATTTGCTGGGATATGTGGAGTTTTTAATCAATTTCATTGAAACTTTGCATAATTTGGTAGATGTTGCATGGTTCTGAGATGAATTTTGCTTGGTTACTGTGGGGTTCTGTGTAATTGCATAGCTTTATGTGGGAGTTGCTCTGTGTGTGTTCCTGTGCTATGGCACATGGTATGTAAGGTGCACTGACTGGCCTGCTGGGCCCTCACATCCTTGCGTCTTCAATCAAATTTTTAGTTATCAATGTGTATTTTTTGCAGCTGGTTTCGTTTTTGTAGATTTCAACTCAGAAGGTTATTTGCGCCAGTACTCACCCCTTTGTCAAATTTCACCTGGATATCTTTGTTCAATCACAAAACATGTTATGCTTCACTGCATCTTAGGTATTTCATATCATCTTGATGCCACGTTGTATGTCTCTTGCTGTATATTCGTACGGTGAATCAAATTCATTTCCTTGCAGACGTATTTAAAAACCAAACGGTATCTCTTCAGAGCCATACCAAGCTGAGTCAGCCGAGGAAGGGCTAGAACGTGGCCAAAACCTAACATGATCCCCCGCTAGCTGCCTTTCTCGCATCCAAGCCTGTTCCACATTGCCAAAGTTAGCGTTACCCATCCGGCACCACGTGGAGGCTTGTGTTGAGTTGCCCACGAACAAATACTCTGCCAGCTCTGCGGACCTTGCAGATATTGATATTTTTGCCGTAAAATGTATATTTCTGATTGTATTGTTGTTAATTATGTGAGACGCATTGAGGGATTTTTATTAATTGCGCCTAATAAATGCTGATTTATTATTATTATTATTATTATTATTATTATTATTATTATTATTATTATTATTATTATTATTATTATTATTATTATTATTATTATTATTATCAACACAGAAAGTTTCAAACTACAACATAATATAAGAATTGACATCGAATGCTTTCTTATATATATAGAAAGAGTCCGTGCCTTGGTTGTGTTTTATTTAATTTTGACTTAGTTAGTATTGTACGAACAGGAAAATGATCACGACTAAATTGCCAACAACTTGGTTTCTTGAAAGTTATTAAAGCCGCGATATAAAATTATATTATTTTAAAAGTGTTTATGAGGCGTAATAAACGTGGTAGAATATAAAACTAAACAATTAGTTTCTATTCATCATTTTTACCTTTTCCTGTAAATTGATTTTTAAACTCGGGTTATTGATTTTAGCGTTGAACTAGAAATTTGAATGAAGTTCACGACCGAAGAAACACGTTTTCTTTTATTTTATCCACATTGAATTATCTTTAATGTCTGCGGTATACTCAGGTATAAACCAAATTAAATGATGTATGTTGAATTGGAAATGATGTTAATTTTTTTCTTGCTGTTACATGTTTCATGTTTCAAATGTTTGAATATGAGCACTCAAACTTATGCAGCCTTGGAGGACAGTAGTGTCACCTGGGTATGTACTTGTGGCTTACCGAACTTCGCAAGTTCGTTGTTTACATCATGGTCCACGATAACTGATAATAGTTATAGAGTACTCGCTTCTATCAGTAGTGAAGATGACATAAAATCTCCCTTGGCTGCATCATCACCAATTCACATACCAACTGCTAACAATGTTTTTGGTAGGCGTACTAGATGGTCTGATAAACCCCCGCCTACCAAAAGTAGTCTTGGTACCCTCTCCAGAAATAAACCAGTCAAAGTCATGATCATAAATTTCCAGAGCGTGTGCAATAAAGTTGCCGAATTAGCAATTTGTCTGGATGTAAACAGTCCCTATATTCTCATAGGAACAGTTCATGGTTGTCTGATGACATCAGCAACAGTGAAATTTTCCCATCAAATTACTCTGTTATCCGTAAGGATAGACCCCTCAATGATAATGGCCAAAGATATACGGTGGTGTTTTCATATGCATGAAAAATGACATTATCATGTCGCATCGTGCCGATTTAGATACTGAGTGTGAAATACTCTGGGCACAACTGGAACTAGTCGGTTCCAAAAGGATTCTCCTTGGTGCCTTTTATAGACCCCCGGAATCAGGAAGTGATATCTTAGACCAACTACAGTTATCTCTTTCCAAGATTGATGTTAACAAAGATCGTAACATATGGGTGGCTGGAGATTTTAATCTTTCACATATTGATTGGGAGAACCAGACCACCATCCCGGGTTGTCCCAAACCAGGATTATCAAGGCAGTTGCTAGAAATAGCAAATGACTTTGGTCTAGAGCAGGTAGTTAGAGAGCCAACTCGTGGTTCTAATATACTAGACCTCTTCTTTATGTCAAACCCTACCTTGATGGACAGAGTGAGGATTTTACCTGGGATGAGTGACCATACTGGTATCCCACTGGTCACAATTAACACCCGTCCTAAAGTTAATAGGTTCAAACCTAGGAGAATTCACCTTTATCACAAGGCAGATTGGTCAGCCATTAAAGAAGATCTCACAGACATAAGCAGTGACTTTCAAGATATCTGTTCAGATATGGTCACAATGGATGATTTGTGGGATGACTTCTGCACTAGGGTCAAAGGTACCATGGATAAAAACATCCCTACCAAGGTAGTTACTCCTCACAAAAGCCCCCCGTGGTTCAATCGTAATGTATCACGGATCTACAGGAAAAAAAGAAAAAAGCTTTTAATAAGGCCAAACACTCAAATAACACCGATGACTGGGAGATCTTTCGATCACTTCGCAAAGAACTGAACCGGCAATCGCGTCGGAATTATCGTCAGTATGTCAGAGATACATGTTCAGAGTCAATGAAGAAATTCTATTCCTTCATTAGGAGTCTAAAAAGAGACTCCTTTGGTGTCCCAACTTTAAAAAGTGATGGTACTCTTATCTCTGAGAATGTCAAAAAAGCTGACATTCTAAACCAACAATTTGAGTCGGTCTTTCGACAGGAAATAGTTGATAATCTTCCACACATACCAGGCCCAAAGTTTCCATGCATGCCTGACATACACATATCCACAAATGGTATCACAAAGCTACTGACCGATCTTGACCCAAACAAAGCGACAGGACCCGACGGCGTGCCTTCACGTATCCTTAAGATGGGGGCAAAGGAGATTGCGCCAGCCCTGCCCAGCAAACACAAAAAAGTTTTAAAAACATTTTAAATAAGTTATATTTAGGCTTTTGGTTTAGGTAAAAACGTTTTAATAACATTAAAATGTCGGGTTATATAAAGGTCATGATAACGTTTTAAAACGTTTTGTATGAAAACACACTACAACAATATTTTTAAATGTTTTCAAAAAATGTTATTGTAAACTATTTTTGCAAACATTTCTGCCAAATATTGTGTCAATACTTAAATAACATTATGTTAAAATATTTGAACCCAGCAAACACAAAAATGTTCTTAAAATGTTTTTTTTTCAAAACCTTTTAATAACATTTAAATATCGGGTTATATAAAGGTCATGAAAACGTTTTTAAAACGTTATTGAAAATATTTTGGGCAAACATTTTCGCAAAATATTTTTCAACCCCAAAATAACATTCTGTTTAGAATGTTTTGTATCAAGTTTTCAAGAATGTTTTTGGAATGTTATTAAAACGTTTTTGTACCCTTTATATAACCCGACATTTAAACGTTTTCTGTAAAACATTTTTGTTTGCTGAGCAATGGATTATCAAAAATGTTTTTTAAGGTTATGAAAACGTTTTATACTCTTAATATACCCTTTATATAACTCGGCATTTAAACGTTTTCTGACAACCTTTTATAACCTTTTGCGAATGATGTCGACAACGTTTTGTGTTTGCTGGGTGGCGACCATCTTTCGGAAATCACTCGAGACAGGAAATTTGCCTGAAGATTGGAGGAGTGCCAATGTTACTCCAATCTTCAAAAAGAGATCGCACTAAACCCTCCAACTATAGGCCGGTATCAATTACCTCTATATGTTGCAAGGTGATGGAACATGTCATCCATTCGAGTGTCATGAACCATCTAGACAAATATGATATATTGAATGACCATCAACATGGCTTTCGCCGAAATCGATCATGCGAATCTCAACTGATTTTGACCATTACTGACTTCGACAAATCCCTCGACAAGGGGCGACAGACAGACGCTATCATAAAGGCATTTGATGTGGTAGCACATCAAAGGCTTTTGCTGAAACTTGCCCATTATGGTATACAGGGACCGACTCACACATGGATTACCAACTTCCTGATGCATAGAAAGCAAAAGGTTGTTCTTGGAGGTGATGCTTCGGACTGGGTACGTGTCCAATCAGGCGTTCCTCAGGGCACATTACTCGGTCCGTTGCTCTTCTTATTATATATCAATGACCTACCAGACCAGATCACCTCCACCGTCCGACTTTTTGCAGACGACTGTGTAATTTACAGATCCGTCAGCAGCGACGCAGACGCAGACCTACTTCAACGTGACCTTGACCGCCTTTGTAGCTGGGAGCAGACATGGTGTATAGTGTTTAACACTGACAAGTGTTTTGTTTTAAAGATCACAAACTCCAAACACCCCAAACAACACAAATACTCGTTAAACGGTACATTCCTTGAAGAAACAAACCTCACATACATACCTTGGTGTTGATATTGCTAGCAATTTGAAATGGAATTGTCACATCAATCGCACAGCTGCAAAAGCTAACAGATCGCTGGGTTTTATCAAACGTAACTTACGGGGATGTACTGAGGAAATCAAGAACATTGCCTACAAATCACTCGTTAGACCTTCGCTGGAATACTGCGCTGCAATATGGGACCCTTACACCGTGGACCAAATCTATCATCTTGAAGCTGTGCAGCGCAGAGCCGCCCGCTTTGTCAAAAACAACTATGACAAGCGCAGCAGTGTCACCGACATGCAACAAGACCTGGACTGGCCGCTACTTGCTACCAGACGGAAGATATCTCGTCTAAGGCTATTCCAGAAAGCACACGAAGGTCACCTAGCCGTCCCAGTTCGAACCCTACTGCACCCGGTAACGCGCTTCACTCGCAAGTCACACAGCAAGTCATTTATTCAACCACAACCATCCAAGGACTGCTACAAATATTCCTTCATACCACGATTCGTTACGGAGTGGAACTCACTACCAGAAGACACAATAACCATATCTGACCCAATCGCATTCAAAGCTCAACTACAGCAGCTGTTCAAGTAAATAAGCAACAAAAAGCACACACACCGCAACCGGTTCACTTTTTCCCCACTTGGGGTGTTGAACTGTAAGAAACCAGAACCAGAACCAGAATAGAAAACCTAAGACATTGTGGATTTTTGAAGACCAAAGCATGGAACCAACTTAATGCTTAATTTTCTGCTTTCTGGTTTTGAACCCTCGATATGAAAAGGTTTGACTACAAAGCGATTCTCTTCGACCTCGATACACCCACACCCGAGCACACAGATATTTCCAAGCACAGCGATTCTAGCCTCTACGCAGTCTGTGTTCATACTACACGGTTGAATGCATAGCATTATAAAAGCTGTGTGAGATCTAGTGGAAAATAGGATTCTGTGATTTTTTTTCATTAATGTTTATATCAAGGCGAATGTAGTAAATCTGTTGAAAACGACCTATCCCAGCACAATTTTTGACAAAAATGTAGGTTTTAAAAGTCAAAACCTAAACTGTTCCTTCAATATTTTTCAGATTTTACGTCATTAAATGAAAGAGCACACTTATATTGTCCATATACTAGCTTCATTTTAATGAGCAATGGCCAATTCTCTTTAAATTGCAAATCTTGTGCAAAAAGTTAGATAATTTACTATTTTCGCCTGTTTTGTCATACGGTTGTAAATTCAGTAAACTATATATGACTTTGCTAAAGAGCGCTTACAAATTGACATGAAACAGCCGGCTCTCAACACGCGATATTCAAATTTCTCGCGCCAAATTTGTCTAGTGCAATGACGTCATGGTTATTTGTGCTCAACTGTTGTCAGCCTTTATTGTATTTACTGTGACGTCATTGCACTGGACAATTTCGGCGCCCGGGATTTTGAATATCGCGTGTTGAGAGACGGCTGTATTAATTCGTATTATGGTCAATATCAGTTTGTTTGAAATATAACCTCGTGATTCGTACTTGATAATTAGTTTTCTAACATACAAGGCATAATGTTGTGATTACCGGAGACTTCCTTTTATAAATATTTGGAAATATCTATGCAACATTTTTGTTTTGCCACGGTCTTCCCTGCAATTTTTTTTATGCATACATATATCAAATCATGAGATGAAATCGGCCATAATGCACGATTTTTTTTTTTCAAACTGGTTTTTTTTGCAAAGTAATGTTTACATTATGTCCCAACTTACACCTAATTAGTATCAACCAAATTCATTGTCTAGAGCAACTTTGATGTCCTATTTTTTTAAAAGAACACCGCAGTTACGTGGTCAAGATAAGTGCTTTCTTTTATTTTTATCTCATTCAAATCATCTCCTGAAATGACCAGAACACCTCCCTGACAGCTGTTTACTAATCATAAATATTTTCATAATTTTTGGCAACGAATAACTAAACTGAAATTTGACCGAAATCGTATATTATGGCTTTAACAATGGCTTTCCATATGTCTGATGTGCTCTCATGTCCCACAAAAAATACTGTACAAGGTGGGTGACAGAACCCTTAAAACATAGATAGCAATATGTTGACATCCTAAGACCAAGGTGATACTAAGTATGAGTTATCCGAAAACCACCTGCAAATGACAATTAAATAGTAATTTCTTGAGAAAATATGAAAAATGTAAATACTTGTAACAACAAAATTATGCTAAAAACCTGGCACTATTGCAAGCCACAAACATGTGATAGCTGGTTATAATAATTGACATAGATAATATAAGGAATTCAATCACATAATGGACGTCACCTAATCAGTTGGCTGCCAATCATTAATGATAGACAGATGACAAGTGTTGACTGTGAAATTACCATATGGTAATTGTCACGTTAGGATATAACAGTTCACTTTCTCAAAACTCAATACCATCTTTCTTAATTAAGCTCTGCGCGCAGCGAAGTAAGACACGTTAACAATTAAAGGAGGATTTCGTGATCCTAGCATCCTCTTTTTATGACATTTTTCAGTAGATATCCACGAAAAAGCTTATTTCCAAAATTTCAGTTGATTCCGATTTTGCGTTTGCGAGTTATGCATGATTATGTGTATTACACTGCTCCATAGACAATACGTTGTAATTTCGTTCTGGTGCACCAGAACGAAATTCAAATTTCACGATATCTTTGCAAAACGGATTAATCTGCAAGAAATATTTTGTACATAAACATTATGTAGCCAGAGGTATCCAGTGGTGTAAAAATCTCAACTTTTTTTTTGAAAAGTGGGGGGATGAGGCTGTGGATCACGAAATGCCCCTTTAATATGTAATATATCGCTTTATAATTAGACAAGCATATTACAAAACATGACTTTATCAGAATTATTTGATTTTTAATTAAAATGTCACCAAATACGAAATTCGTTAGAGGGAAGGGAATATTTACTATTGATTTTCATTATAATTATAACGAAACCATTATTTTAATTCCTTTATATGTTATTAAATAATGTTCAAAACTCATTTTCTTCAGGACGTATTTGTCACCTCTACTGTATTGGATGGTACAATTTCCTGTGAGAATGTATAGCTTTACCATTTTGACCGCGCTGGTCGTGTCTGCGTATCCGGCAAGTAATGATGTCTCGGGTAAGGGAATATTTTATCAATTATAATTCCAGTAAAATGTTTTGGTAACCTGTCTCTCCAGCATAAGTGATTTTAAACATTATGAACGAGTTTTGTTTTCGTCAAAACTTTTTAATGACATTAAACGTTGGATTATTTAAAGATCATGAAAAACGTTTTTAAGAACATTTTACAAATGTTGTCAAAATGTTATAGCAAAATATTTTTCGGCAAACGTGTTATAATTTAACGAGTTTTTGGTTTTTATTAACAAATTTTAATGACAATAATTGTTGGATTATATAAAGATCATGAAAACGGTTTTTAAAACGTTTTATATTAAAAACATGTACATTTACAAATGTTGTCAAATTATTTGTCAACACCTGAAGAATAACCTTATGTTAGAATGTTTTGCACTAAGTTTTCCAAAATACTGGAATAATAGACATGTAAAATGTTGCTAAATATATAAAAATTCAAAATTCAATTAAAAAATGGAATTTAATTCATTTACAAAAAGGGATAAAAAGTACAATGTTAATCCATTAACAGGACTCAAGTCTGAGAAAGTAAATGGATTAAAATTGCATCTTCAAAAAAGCAGTAGTTTGTTTCTGGGATGGACCTGCCTAATAAGTACCCGGCTTGAGACCTGTTTATCAGGGACAGTCTGTGCAGCTCAGTGAATAGAGCGTTGGCCGCATAAACCAAAGGTCTGGATTCAAGTCCCGCGCAGGCGGGTATGTCCCAATTTTTCCTCTACTTTATCTAGCTATGCATATTAGTTTTCGATGTGTAACAGTTCTTCTTTTCCCAGTATTTTCAAAAATGTTTTCTGAATGTTATTAGAACGGATGCCCTTTATACATCCCAAAATTGGTTGATCAAGACGTCTATTTGTGTACACTTTGTAGATGGGTGCTGAAGTAACTCCACCTTGTCTGACTCCTTGCTTTACTGTGAATTCTTCAGAGAGGAAGCCATTCCATTTGATAGCAGTACTCGGGTTGTGATACAGCTGTTTGAAGACAAGCCAGAGGTCACCTTCTATGGCAGTTTGATATAACTCGTCAAACAGGATGGTGTGATCCACTACATCAAAGGCTTTACTGACGTCAAGCAAAGATGGGCTTTTTGTTTTCAGAAGCTTCATTGATGGATTTAGTGACAAGCAAGGCTGCATTGGAAGGCGAGGTACATTTTGTAAATCCTCTTTGCATTGGATTCTGGATATTATTGTATTTTTGGGTCTGTCATTGTGTACTATACACACGAACATTAATTGTGCACGATTGTAGATCCACTCCTGCCTCTTAGGTCCCCAATATTGATCAATAATATTAATCGTGTATGGGCTATATTATTCTCTATACGTATCAAGTACAAGTAATCATACATGTGACAGTGCCTAGTTAACGGTTAAAGTTATAGAAAAGCATAAACGTGTCTACAATCATAACATCTTTGTGTTGGAAGTACACACAGTACATAGCATAATATATACCTCAAATAAAGAAAATCGGCAGTTATCTAACCCGTCCTACACCAAAACCTGATCTTGTTATGACAATTTGATTGATAAGATTGTGTGCAGAATCTTGTTAGTTCCTTTGACACCAAATTTGAACAAGGTATATGAAAGTTGTTGCATTTTCAAAAGTTCAAAACGATGCACACGGTCACAATTCCGGGTCGAAATTGCTAAGCGTGGTCAAGCTTGCTTGCCCAGTGTGTGGTTTATCAATCTTTGTCAATTATTTAGAGTTTTTTGTAGTAAATTTGATGTCAAATTGGAGCTAACAAGATTCTTCACACGACCTTATCAATCAAATTGTCATAACATGATCAGGTTCTGGTGTAGGACGGGTTAGATAACTGCAGACTTTCTTTATTTGGGGTGTTTATATAATAGCCTATTGTGAAAAAAAAAGCGCAGTGATTTAAAGTGCGCTACGCACAGGCACAACGCCTAGACGTTGATCCACAAGCCTCAGCACACTTTATAATCGGACAGGCTATCATCGCGGTGGTAGTTATTAGAGAGTTTGCGAAATGAAGTTTGAAAATTTACTTCAACTTTAACGGCAACTGCACATCAATTGGATTTCTTGCTCAGTTTTACTTCAACGCGAACGTCTGATTGGTTACTGCACAATTGTCTTGTCAAGTGGGTTATTGGTCACACTTCAAGGCAAATGAATGGACTCGCAAGTCCTCAACAGGGATTATGGCAGGAGCCTGCGCTAATCTCCTTATCATATTATTTTTAAACTCGATATAAAGTTTCGATTAAATATTCTTATATTAGAAGATAGTAGACCTATATTATTAACGGTCATAACCCATAAATCGGCAGTACTTGGAATTGAAAAATCGACAAAAATAAAATATCTCTAAACTACTCTTTTTATTCATAAATCAAAGGCAGTCCTTCTAAAATATGACGATCAAATACATCAATTTCAATAATATCACGTGTTTTCTATGGGTATCTTACGTTACTAAGAGTAATTAAACATGTTATTGTTTAAAAAACAGTAAAAACTGTAAAACAATTAAATTTAAGACAATTCTGGCTCACATATTTTAAGATACATGTCACATTTTCAAAATCACTCGCTTTTATTTAGTATGCAAAATTCAAACAAACTTCAAAGAAAGTAAGTCACGAAACATACGTTACCATTAGATTGAAAGGAGTACTGCAAGCTCTTTTGTTGACAATGCATAAACTAATTGTTTTCGCATAAAACAATGCAATGTCGCCTTTTAGTTCGTGTTAAAGCAGAATTGATAGCCACAAAAAAGAGTTGAAAAAGGTATTGTTCAATTTCCTAGGATTTCTTTCTCAAATATTATGTGGACCTGAAAACATTACTCTCAAAGGACACTTTGATACAACTTCGGTGTTTGCAACCACTAAGGTACGTGTTAACATATCGGGGACCCCACCCCATCAACTTCTGATTGACGCCTTTGGTGTTTATGGGTTACCAGTCTAAAAAAACTCATGGATTATAACAGAAAATTCACTAAAAACGTGAGTAAATAAAACATCTTATACTCAATTCGATATAGTGAACTTTGCAAATCACGTCAAAAGGTAGTTAATTAAATACAAGAACTTGTAGTATGAAGTATTGCTAAATTTGTTTGTTTTATTTATTTGTTTGTAGGTTTGTTTGTTTGTTTGTTTGTTTCAATAGATTTCAAACTATGGTCCTTGAAATAACAAGTTATATTTTGCTTTAATATTTGACCCGATTAAACATTTCCGGTCGGAGTCTCTGATTTCATGACTTCCTGTTGTCATGGTTACTGGCGCAATGTATATTTATTTGGCCATGGCACTGGAAAGAAAACAATAGAATTGAAACAAATATATGAACTGGTATTACGGTGTGCAGTGTGCTGTGGACAGCCTGGGCACCACCATGATTGATAAGTTTGTGTGTTTAAGTAACCAATCGGGAATTCCCCACTACAACAATTATAGTTCTATGTACATACCATTCGGTGTCAACTGGACATACTGGATGGAGTT
This sequence comes from Amphiura filiformis, assembly GCF_039555335.1. Taxonomy (NCBI): domain Eukaryota; kingdom Metazoa; phylum Echinodermata; class Ophiuroidea; order Amphilepidida; family Amphiuridae; genus Amphiura; species Amphiura filiformis. The sequence continues at coordinate 60,362,678 of NC_092631.1, read as the reverse complement.
TATTTTGAATTCAACGAATGGAAAAGTGTGTTAGCGAGTACACGTGTATACGACTTCCCGTTCTAGAATTGCTTGACAAATAATTCTATGCTAGTTTGTTTCAGTTTACATGACAATTTGACTATTAAAATGTTTCCTTCAGTGCAAAGATATTTCGCCTACCGTTCATCAGATAATGATACTGAACTGATTCCTATTTTGTCGTTTGAAAATGGTGCGAGGTGCAAAAAGAAATGGCCAAGTACATACTGGCTACTTTTAAAAGTTCTCTGCCTGTTTCATGGTCGTAAGATAGTTTCAACCAGACGGTGCCATACTTGTCGCTTACGTAGACTTGAACTTGAGCGGGAGGCTGCTGGGAACACTGGACCCTTACCTAACTACCTCTTCCCTGCCGCTCTTTGCTCACCGGCAGGATGGTGGCGTGATGATGAGGAAGGCCAACTGCTGGATCAAAACGTCAACGCAATACCTGAAGATGAGCGAGTTGAGAATTGCGAAGTTTGTGAGTCGATGTGGTGGGATGCAGATGGGAAACCAGACAGATACAAGGAAGAGGATATCGGTAAGTTAAAAACGTTCTGCCTCAAATCTTAGAACTTCCTAATTCCTTTCTGTAAATTGTAGAACCACATTACCACATCACTTTAATAACTTTCAACTTTCTGTTGAATGACTTCAACAGAACCAAACTAGATTTAGTAAATTTTAGTACAACGAAAACAGTAGGAGCATAACGTCTTAGAACATATAATACATGAAAAGTTTTGATTTTTTTTTTTTTTTGTATTACATTAGCTCAGTTTGTATAGTTATACCTTTAACTGAAACATTAGCCAACAAGAGTACTAAGAATAGATACATCATTTATCTGAAACAAAAGTATGGGCATCATTTTGACGACCTTTCAGTGCATGGATATTTATATAGTACTGTACTCCTGATAAGACTCACTTCATTCAGAGTTCTATTATTGAACTAAAAGTTTCGAATAAAGCCACCCAAGCCACTTCTTTTACTTGCTCCATTTTACTAAACTGAGCTCAAAAAGAAACTTTTTTCACAAGGTCATATCTTGAAATCCTGTCCATCAAATTAAACCAAAATTACACACAGATTTACTTCAATACTCTACTCTTAACACATGTCAGTAACCAAGCAGTTATCCAACTGACACAACAGCAAAATGCACTGACATGGGACAGCTTCCTGGACCACAGCCCAGCACTGTTTCATGAAAAAAGTGTATGAAAAGCAGAAAGCAGCACCGTTTTATCATCTGTGCAAGGATCTTGTGTGCATTCTCACAGATTATTTGTCCTGGGTGCCAAATGTTGGGCTGTGAAAGTGAAAGAAGTCCAGAAATCTGTCCCATGACAGTGCATTTTGCTGTTGTGTCAGTTGGACAACTGATTGGTTACTGACATGTGTTTTGAGTAAGTATTAAAATAATCATGTGTGTAATTTTGGTTCATTTTGATTGACAGTATTTTAAGATATGACCTTATGATTCTAAGTTGTGAAACATTATAAGTTTCTTTTTGAGCTCAGTTTAGTATCCTTAACGTAGAAATACCAACTGCCATGTTCGGAATTCTATGACTGGCAAATTCTGCATGTCTCCTTTAGGAAGTTTCTATTTGTGGAAAACCTTTACATTACACTCCTTATCTGAGTGTCTTATCCTCTTCTTATTCAAGAACAATGTGGAAGTTGTTTGCGGGGAGGGAGCTGTGTTGCCATGTTACTTTTTTTCTTCTTTATTATTTTGAAGCCGTCTTAGTTGACCAAACGATATTGAAAATCACTCTTTTTAGATAAGATCAATTTTATTTTATTTTATTTTATCTTAAACTTTTGAAATTTGATTGTCTCCCTTTCCATAGTACTGAATATTTGTGTCATTTCCTTCAATTATAACAAAATAGAGAATATAAAATAATTTTATACTAAAATTACATAAGACCCACATTTATAATCGTGGAAAAAATGAAGGCCAACTTTTGTAGCAGTATGAGGGTTGTGGTAGAATAACCCTCGAAAATAATGCACGCTTGACTTCATGTCAACTAAAATGACCCCGGTGATTAGGGTTTTTTAGTTTCTTTCTAGTTTTGTTTTGTTTGTTTTTTCAATTTTACTTTGCTTTTAATTTCCGGCTAAAATCATTTCAAATCAAATACTGAAATTGTACGCTCAGTTATACTGTGAAAAAAATGTTATTTTCATAAAGAATTAATTGATTTCCTGATAATGTTGATCTATTATATTGTCTACTATTAATCCGTTAAGTATAGTATTTGATTTGCCAGACCAACAGTCTTTGTTTGCCAACTAGTCTAAGGATAACATATCGCTCTCTATTGTACACAATACAAACAAATTTGTTACGATGGCCATTTGGCTATTTTTACAAACTACTTCCTTAAAGAAGCATGACGTGTACATATAAATAGCCACAGATCGCTAATGAGCAATCCTTCTGTTATCACCATGCATTTAAATGATAGGTTTTTATGAATAATAAAGTAGAGTTGTGAGCGCTTGTTAGGGCCTTTTTAGATGAGATACTTGGGTATAAATAAATACACATAATAAAATATTGCGAATTTCATTTATTTTCATTCTTGTAACGATAAATTGTCGACGAACACACACAAAAATAGTAGACCAGTAGGTGATCAAGTATGAATTTTGGTCAGTTTCTGTCAGTAAATACGGTAAAAAGTCCATGTTTGTCCCATTAATATGAATGAGTCATAGGATAGGATGATTGTGAAGAAATATGGTTATACCCGCATGTTATCAGTACCCAAACCTATAGTTGAAACTGTTTTATTAATGCTCCGGCCCTTTGTTTTAACATTTGGGGGCCCTAGACCCATATTATTTAACCTATGGGACTCTTGTACAGACGTGAAGGTATAATGCTCAAGTGCTATCAGTATACCAACTCTGAGCACTCTAGCTGCTTTGTTTGCTGAGAAACAGCCGGCCCCATGTTTTAACATTTTGGGGCCCTGGGACCAATGATATATGACCTATAATGGGTCTCATATGTATAAGGTATAATGCTCAAATTCTATCAGTATACCAACTCATAACACTGTAGCGGCTTTAGACACTGAGACACAAGCTGTTTTTCGGCATTTTTTCAATTGAGGCACGTGCCCCAATGCCGCCCCTACGACGCTATGCCACTGGTGGTATTAAGAGTATCAAAATGACCACAGGTTCAAATCTGGGATGGTCTGTGAACCTGTACACTCATAGAAATTGTTCGTTGGCATTACTCAGTAAGTTGATGTAAGTCGTTGCGTCAACTTTCCGAGTAATGCCAACATATACAATTTGAGTAACGCTGACTCGATATCATTATGTTGGTCGCACTCATTTGCACTTACTTTATTGAGTTGTTACAACTCAGAAAATGAAACTAGCCTAGGTTAGCATAATTTTCTAGAGGTGTGCTATAGTATACACAATTTTGCACTGATTACAAAAATAAATATTTGAATACTGCTAATTGTGCAGAAAATGATCCAATTACGTGAATTAAGTACAGAGTACAAAATTGGGATAACTTAAAACAATAAGTACCAGTAACTTAATATGAACGAGTTACATCAACTTACATGTTGAGTTACAATAACTTAACTAATTGGTTCTTTGAACCTTGTTTATTTTTCTAAGTTCCCTGAACTTGAATTCAGAAGTTGGCATTACTTAAAAAGTTGACGCAACGACTTACATCAACTTTTTAAGTAATGCCAACAAAATTGATTAGTTGACGGAACTTTTTGAGCTTTTTCAGCATTTTTTAAGTTCGGATAACTAAAATGAATTTTGTTTTGGCAACTTTTACACTATTTTTGAGTTGTCCAAACTTACTCCTTTTGCCGAATTGCGCCAACAAAGAAGGCGAACAAGTCATTTCTATGAGTGTAGCTGTGTTATGAGAAGTTTAAATCTGATCTATTATCATTTTCTGATATTCCTGTAGGTGTGCGGGCGTGGAACCATCGTGGTAGTATCGTCCTCTCCATTTTACTCCAGCTTATTTGCCTCGGTTTCCTCTTCAACGATGGTATGACTTTTTTAATCTTATACTGGGGTGACGAAAAGACGCTCCTTCGGCTGCTATCCTACTCCACATATCTTGGCAATATCACTGCTGTACCTGTCATCTGTCTGGTAGCTAATCTTCGCAACATCGTTCCGCGATCACACGTCAGTAGTTTTGCCTGGACTACCGCCCTTCATCCACGTTATATCGTCAAACGCCTTCAATACCTGCAGCCCAATACTTCCGGAGCTGTAAAGAAACCTGTATTGTTTTTATGCATAATCTGGACGCTTTTTGTAAGCCTTTACCGTGCTTGCATCTATCTCTTCATAGTAGATCATACTGACGGCTATTACATGAACGATTACATTACTATCTTCACCGATGGAGTCATAACTGTCATCTGGGGGTGTTTCTGTTATCTCATGCGTGTACTTAGACTCTCCATACGTAATCAACTTCATCTTGACGTCACCTTTCTCCGTAAATACGTCGGCAAAGTAGATACGTGTCGCAGACGTTTAGGTACGTCTTTAGACGAATATGGCAGTCTTTGTAATCTATGCGCCCTGTGGATGATCTTCACCATCTCGTTGGCTTCGTTAGGGTTAGCATGTCATACTACCTGGAATTATCTATTATACAGCCAGAAAGTTCACATAGGTAATCTGGAATTTCATATCAATCTTATGATATGGTTCGAGAAGCTTATGTTTTGTTTCTACCGCTGATGGTAGTAGGAGGGCTTGATCTTCATCACATATGGGAACATTTCCTAACTCATATATGCGAGGTAGGTCTTATAGGTTTTATAATTTTGCTCTTTCCCCGAGTAATATGTCATATTATTGTTTTCAACTTCTCTTTTAACGCGGCTGTGTACTCTAGACATTGTTTCTTTCGAGAAATTGAGCTTTTTTGAAATGCATTTACTTTGTTATGTTTTTTATAAATACAAGGAAAGAAAATCCAGATTTGTAAACTCAAACTGCTCTATTTTATGGATTTTATTTCACTATTTCACTCGTTTCCGTAATTTAAAAGGAAAGAAAATCTTTGTTGTACCATCGGGGTACACGCGCGCAACAACGCGTCGCGTTTTGTAGTCGCGTAATTTGTTAACGCACAGATACGCTACGCATACGCAACGCTTATCTGCATGCGCGGCGCATCTTATGGAAGCACCACGGAAGCACTGATTTCACAAAAACCTAGCGGTCAAATGGCTCCGTTTTAGCTGATAAAATGTGAATTTTTTTTTTTTTTTCCCCGATTTAAACATCAAGATATAAATAGATTTCGCCCAAACTTCTCAAGGGGCTGTGGATTTACCCGATGTTTACGTAATGTAAGGTAGAAAAACGAGAAATGTCGCATTCTCCTGTGAGCTTCGATCAAAGTGCAAAATGTGACCACTTTAAACTTCAAAGGCCTTTATTTCAATGTTCATTTTCTCGGTAAAATGACGATTTAGGTACACGATAACTCAATAAATACAGCATCTATAGGTAAGTGATTTTTTGTTATGATGTACCTAACAAAAATTGCCAAAAATTCAAGTTTTTGTGATTTTCTTCATAATTGCTATTTTTACACCAAATCTGTATTTATATTGAGATTCATTGATGTCTTGCCTTTATAAAAATGTATACTTTTATATGTCTTGCGTGAATAATTGCAAAGTTATGGCTCGTTTACTACATGCATGTCTGAGAGTACACAGCTGCCTTAACTCATATGTTCAACACTGATAACTCACGGGAAATCATTGTTAAGAAAAGGTATATTTTGGTAAGATCATCTCCGATGTTTTTCACAAAATGAGCTTTAGAACTTGATGGTAAAAGCCCCTATTTAACATTTTGCTCTTTCCCCGAGTAATATGTCATATTATTGTTTTCAACTTCTCTTTTAACTCATATGTTCAACACTGATAAATCACGGGAAATCATTGTTAAGAAAAGGTATATTTTGGTAAGATCATCTCCGATGTTTTTCTAAAATGAGCTTTAGGACTTGATGGTAAAAGCCCCTATTTAACATTCTTCTCAAAGACACACCCGAACACCTACCTGTACCCCACCAACACATCCCATCGCGTAAGTTGGCTCAAGACGCTATAGACTGCGTGACGAGTTCAAGTCCCAATTCTCTCATTATTCTGTTCTCGTGAAAAAGTTAGGTCTACCTTTCCCGGATAAACAAATATTGGTGCTGATCCTGACTGCGATGGTTAATTTAGATGTCTGCTGATTAGGGCAATGCGTCTGTATAAGCCCTACTGGTATATGTTATCATTTCACTTTTTTTTTAATTCACTAACATACAGGTTCGTTGTAACGAGAATCACGAGTTTTGGGAGAAGATAGTGAAATTTATAACGCAGGAATTCAACCCCGCTACCAACGTTGTACAATTGACTCTCTTATTTTCAGTCATATCACTTTATATGGCTCTCCAAGTGGACGACCAAAACGCCAATTACTGGGGAGATAAGAATCACAACATAACTGCCTCAACTATTGGACCTCCTCTTGGGTATTGAATCTAATCAAGCAATAATGAAAACCAGACTTTGAAAGACCAATTTCTTCCTTTTTTTCGTTCTGATTCTGATTCGGACCTGGCTAAGGCTGACTTAGACTGGAATTGGAATTCTATGGACTGTGGCTCGGAAAAAATGTGGCGGTGAATAAACTGACTTTTGTTGAAATCGGTTGAGAATTAAAGAAACGGAGATCGAAAACTCAAGGAAGAAACAAATCAAAAGTTGCATTGCAATGTTCAAATCAATGTAAAGCACTGCGTTAGTTTTCTTGTTCGAGAACGCTTTGTGTGCAAATCAATTACTAGTATATGATGGAGCAATACGCAACCTTTGAATTTGCGTCTTCCTTGTGATTTTGGATCATCGTATTTTTATATTTTATTGGTCGATTTCAACGAATGGGTCTTAAATCCAAGCTAAAAGATGCTGGTTCTAATTATGACATCTTTGTTGAGGTACTGGGGTGACAATAACTTTAATTCGTTTGCTGTGTGTGCTTTTGAATAGTTAGACGGGCGTATACGATAACCGTAACATAGGGTGAGTAAAAAAAAAGTGCAAAAGTGCAAAGAATCGATATTTATGTAAGAACCAAGTTGAACCTTCCCATTATTGAAAATTTCCATAAATGCCACACTCAATAGTCACCTTCTGTGAAAAAAGAGGTAAATCACATCTACCGTTTAATTTTTATGAGTCCTTTTGCTGCGATACCCAATTTCATTATTTGTCCATGAGGTACCATGTATTTTGAATGAGAGCACATAATGCACGATAAAGGCACCAGCTCTGAAACCGACTTTAACTTAAATAAGGTTGATTTTTGCGTTGTTTTAATTTCTTTTTTCTGTTCAAACAAACTTTGTAACATTACTTTAAGTCCTTCATACCTCACTCGACTCCAACTAATTCACTCCACTTCAATTAGCACGCATTTCATTTCGACATTTGAAAAACCCGCCTACAAATGTGTATGTTTTTGATAGAGAATAAACATCTTTAAAGTAAAGGTAAAATGAAAATAACAACAAATAATGTTTCTTCTCCTTAAACATGACCAAGGGCAATAACTCTTTGGGTATTCCATTTTATTTCAATGCCAATGATGTTAAGAAAATGGCAGTTGTTCCAAATCTACCTTACACAGAATGAGCTGACATTCAAATTTTAGATGTCTCTTGGACAGACATTAAAAGTGGGTATCGCTATGAAGTGTCATAAAAACAAAACAGTAAATGCTAATTCCTTGATTTTTTCACAAGGTCCCTAATGGATATATCATTTTATAAAATATTTTAAAACCTAAAAGGTTCAACTCAGTTCTTGAATAAAATGGGTTCTTGAATAAAAATGGATTCTTTTCTCTATTGCACTTTTTTGACTCACCCTGTAATTATATTGCACATTATAAATATCACTGCCCTAAACCGATCATGAAGGTCAGAGACTGGCGTTAAACAGTCGTTTCAATAATATAAGTAACCTCTTATTTTGAGCAAAATTGAACCACCACTGCCATGATAAAACTTGATAAAAAAACCCTTTTATTAACTAAACCCTCGATATATAACAGTGTGAAACTCTCATAACTTCTACAAGTTCACTTTCAATGTGTCGTGTATAATTATGTCATTCAATATTTCCTGTACATGTTATTCCTCATAACTTCCTCTTCTTATATAGGTCTACATCAAATATGTGTAGGCCTAGTTCTTATCTTAAATTGTTTCTTTCCTGTAGGTGGCCTGAAAACCTATATAAATGCAAAATGGGGTAACATAATACTTCAAATTACTGTTATTTATTGTCAAAATCAGTGCAGAGTAGGATAGATATGAAATAGGTAGTTTTAAGAAAATGATTGATTGATTTTCATAGGATATCTAATGATTTAATATTGTTTGTAATATTAAAAAATGACACTTTTCTGAATTTCTCGAATAGAAAATACAAATGCAGTAAAATTGCTATCGAAAACAATATGCCTACATGAAACAAACTTTTTTTTACTTTTCCTAGAGTTATACAATCATGTAGCTACATTTTGTTGCAATTATCAAAGTAACATCAATTTATAATATATGTATATAGTTGTGTCTTATGCATTTCAGGGTAAAATGGTAGCTAATACATAAAACTTCATTTGGTGTATTATTTGCTTTTGGGGGCATCGCTATAACCACTTGTGGCACTAGAGCCAGTTATTAAACTGTTCAATTTTTTCAAGCTTTTAACTGAGACATGTTCACGACACAGGAATTTTAAATGCAAAGACTTCCTCAAAAACAATAAGATATTTTATTTTCTATCAAACAGAATCTTATTTTATTGTTACAATAAAGCAAGATGAGGTACAACTAAAAGCTAAAGCCTGGATACTTTTGCACCTCCTTTACAAAGTACATCAAGCATAATAGAAAAAACATGATCAAATAACCCAGCAAACACAAAAACGTTTTAAAAACGGTCTAAATCTAAAGCCTGGATACTTTTGCACCTACATCAAGCATAATAGAAAAAAAAGCATGATCAAATAACCCAGCAAACACAAAAACGTTTTAAAAACGTTCTAAATCAGTTATATTTTGGGTTTTGGTGTAGGTAAAAACATTTTAATAACATTAAAATGTTGGGTTATATAAAGGTCATGAAAACGTTTTAAAACGTTTTGTATGAAAACACACTTCAACAATATTTTTACAATGTGTTCAAAATGTTATTGTAAACTATTTTTGCAAACATTTTTGCCAAATATTTTGTCAACACTGAAATAACATTATGTTAAACTATTTGCACCCAGCAAACACAGAAATGTTCTTAAAATGTTGGGGTTTTCAAAACGTTTTAATAACATTTAAATGTTGGGTTATATAAAAGGTCATGAAAACGTTTTAAAACGTTTTGTGTGAAAACACACTACAACAATATTTTTAAAATGTTTTCGAAATGTCATTGTAAACTATTTTTTTGCAAACATTTTTAGCCAAATATTTTGTCAACACTGAAATAACATTATGTTAAAATATTTGCACCCAGCAAACACAGAAATGTTCTTAAAATGTTGGGTTTTTCAAAATGTTTTAATAACATTTAAATGTCGGGTTGTTATATAAAGGTCATGAAAACGTTTTAAAACGTTTTGTATGAAAACACACTTCAACAATATTTTTACAATCTGTTCAAAATGTTATTGTAAACTATTTTGGCAAACATTTTTGCCAAATATTTTGTCAACACTGAAATAACATGTTAAAATATTTGCACCCAGCAAACACAGAAATGTTCTTAAAATGTTTTTCTCGAAACGTTTTAATATTAAATGTCGGGTTATATAAAGGTCATGAAAACATTTTTCAAACATTATTGCAAATATTTTGGGCAAACATTTTTCGCAAAATATTTTTTCATCCCCAAAATACCGTTCTGTTTAGAATGTTTTGTATCAAGTCTTCAAAAATATTATGAAAACGTTTTATACCCTTTATATAACCCAACATTTAAACATTTTCTGACAACCTTTTTATAACCTTTTGCGAATGATGTCGAAAACATTTTGTGTTTGCTAGTTGTTTTCTGAAAATTGGAAATATCTGTTTGTTTCCAAAAGGGATTCAATCCACTTGGGTCCGAAAATTAAAAAAAAAATACAGTTAAAATAATAGAATGAAACCCAACAGGTTTTAAAGCTTCAACATATGTGATGTGGTATATCAAAAAAAGTCACTGGGCAAGTTATCAATTTTGAGTGTTTAGGCCCTACATACCTTAAAAATAGAGATATTGTGCTCCACAACGCCGTTTTCACCAATGAAATCTGACATTCCCAAGCGAAGATATTGAGTTCGCAAGTTATGTTATTATAGAATTGGAAACAGAGATATCGGCCTTTAAAAATAGTATTGAAAATGTTGAGAGTAGGAAAGAGCTTGGAATGAATATTTGAATAAAATACATAGAAATACAATGAAAATAAAAGAATGATACCGAACAGGTTTTTTAAGTTTCAACATAATATCTTTCTGGTAGAAAATAAACTTGGTCAAAGAAGTGCAACATCCTTATTTTAAAAAACATTGATTTTCTCAGAACTAAACACAGTGGATTTCATCCCTTTTGGAAACACACTCTTCATATAAAGGTCAGGAAATCGCTTTTACTAAATATTTTGTCAACACTTAAATAACAGTAAAATAATAAGAATGTTTTGCAGCAAGTTTTCAAAAACATTTTTTAATGTGTTACACCCTTAATATATAACCTGACATTGAAATATTTTCT